>NC_133325.1:486382729-486732729 GCF_042186555.1 Aquarana catesbeiana | reverse complement strand
TGTGGCCCCCAGGGGTGTGGAAGGATTGCAGATACTGACGTGCATAACTGACTATTTTCCTGATGTCACAGATGGTTTCCAAACTAAAGAGCAATTAGTTCATCCTTTGCTGTTCTTAATAAATGGAACATATATGATCACGTGCATATGCAGGAATCACTTTGTCTATTTTGAGATTAAAGTTCCTGGATAATATGTTGCTGATGAAGCTAGGACTTGACATCTAAGGAAGACCGGATTCAAATGTGAAGCAGCCACTGATAAGAAGTTTGCTGATAGCTGGTTAGTTATATATTCTTGATCGAGGTTTTATTGATAGTGCAGATGCTGTTTTTCATTTACCATAGCTATCGTTTATACAGTATCATCAGTATCATTCACACGTGGCTTGTCCATGACACCAGCACAACAATCATGCAGTTCAGATAGAGCAATAAAGTCTATCAGATGACATATATTTGCATGATAGTGATTTCCTACATTACCGCTTCCTTTCGCTGTGTATGTATGCTGACCAATATTTCCTGTCTCACCGGTGGGCTGGATTACTCAGCCGCGTCCTTGCTTCTCATACACAAATCTGTGTCCAAAGATAGCAAGTTTGAACAGGACGCTGTGTGATATACTATGTGGTATACTCCAGGACTTCAGCAGTATTGCAGCGGTATGGACGGGGCGTACACCTCTCCCTTTTATTCTATCGAGGTGAGGCCACCCCTCCTAATACTGATTTCTACGGAAGATAGTAGACAGGGACAAACTAAAAAGAAGCTCAGATGTTCATCTTCTATGTGTTTGTTGTTAGTTTATGTCTTCCTAATAAAGGTTTTTTATATTTATTTTTATTTTCATATTTATTTTTATTTTTTTGTTATCTAACTGGATGTGATTGCAAATATGACTGCCCGTGTAGCGGTGCCATTCCATACGTATACCAGTGATGGACTGTCAATATGCATCAATTACCTTTATTAGGAAGACATAAACTGACAACAAATACATAGAAGATGAACATCTGAGCTTCATTTTAGTTTGTCCCTGTCTACTATCTTCCGAAGAAATCAGTATTAGGAGGGGTGGCCTCACCTCGATAGAACAATTGCACTTCTGGAAGAATGGTCAAACATTCCCATTGATACACTCCTAAACTGAGCTGGCACACCCTTTGCAGCTATAACAGCTTCAACTCTTCTGGGAAGGCTGTCCACAAGGTTTAGGAGTGTGTCTATGGGAATGTTTGACCATTCTTCCAGAAGCGCATTTGTGAGGTCAGGCACTGATGTTGGACGAGAAGGCCTGGTTTTCAGTCTCCACTCTGATTTATCCCAAAGGTGTTCTATCAGGTTGAGGTCAAGTTCCTCCACCCCAAACTTTCTCATTCATGTCTTTGTGGACCTTGGTTTGTGCAATAGTCCAAATCATTTGGTGGAGGGGGATTATGGTGTGTTTTTTTTTTTCAGGGGTTGGGCTTGGCTTCTTAGTTCCAGTGAAGAGAACTCTTAAGATGTCAGCATACCAAGGAATTTTGGACAATTTCATGTGGGAACAGTTTGGGGATGGCCCCTTCCTGTTCCAACATGACTGTGCACCAGAAGGGGCCATCCCCAAACTGTTCCCACAAAGTTGGGAACATGTGTGCAATGTGTGCCAGGCACACAGGCCTCCAAGGGGATGGGGCCCACTGCATTCTCACACACTGCCTAAGGTCTCCACTCTCCCTCCTCCCCTTCACAGTCTCCAGTGCATTTTTACCCCATCATTGGTTGATAGGGCCACAAATGTCCTAGCAACCAACGACATCTCTGCCCCAGCATTCACAGGGGGGTGGAACCTCTTCTGTCCAGACCCAATCTGCCTCCCGGCACTCTCCTTGCTGCTACAGCCATGTAAGGTAAAGACGGACCCTGAGGATAAGGTTGCCACCTTTTCTTCAAGCCAAACCTGAACACTTTAGCGGTGGCATTCTCTTTTGGGGGTATACGCTATAAGATTGTAAAAGACCTGAGACACCTTTGGTGGCCTGAGAGTAGTAATATGGAGCATAGCGCGCCATGGCAAACCGTGCTCGTGTCTGAATTGTGAGAGTTATGCACGGAATGCAGGGGTCATAAATATTTAATGTACAAAATGCAAGGGTCAGATATTTCCTTGGGAGAGGGCTAGTGCTAGCAGGGGGTGGGGGAGTTAGATATGTGCTGGGAGGGAGTCTTTGGGAGGGGAGAGTCCTAGTGCTTGCAGGGGGCTCAGATATGTGCTGGGGATACACTTTGGGAGGGGAGAGGACTTGTGCTAGCTGAGAGGAGTCAGAATTGTGCTGGTGGGGCACTTTGGAAGGGGAGAGAGCTAGAGCTAGCAAGGGGGTCAGATATGTGCTGGTGGGGCGCTTTGGAAGGGGAGAGAGCTAGAGCTAGCAAGGGGGGGTCAGATATGTGCTGGGAGGTGCATTGAGAGGGCTAGTACAAGATGGAGTGGGAGGGTCAGATATGTGCTGGGGGGGTGCTTTGGGAGGAGTAGTGCATGGGGGCTGGGGGGGTCGAATATGTGCTGGGGGCACTTTGTGAGGGGAGAGGGCTAGTGCAAGAGGGGGGGCAGATATGTGCTGGGGGCGCTTGGGGGGTCAGACATGTGCTGGGGGGGTGATTGGGGGGTCGAATATCTACCGGGGGGCGCTTGGTGGGGTTGGATATGTGCTGGGGTTGCTTTAAGAGGGGAGAGGGCAAGTGCAAGTGGGGTAGGGGGTTAGATATGTGCTGGAGGGTGCTTTGGGAAGGGAGAGGGCTAGTGCTAGGAGGGGTTGTCAGATTTCAAATCCAACCCACACATTTAGCATAAATCTTCCCCCTGCCAAATCCCTTACCCCAGGACTTATCCTCCTAACCCCTTAATCACTCCACATATTTTTTAAGTTTTCCTCCTTTCCAGCATTCTCTCCCTCTTCCCTGTCTATCTACAGAGTATAATAAAAACTTTCTACAGACCTTGATCAGCACGTCCCTGCCCCCCGCCTCCTCCTAAAGTTTGTGTATACAGAGCAGAGAAGGAGGAAGAGGGAGGAGCTTTGATTCACTGACACCATGCTGTGCTGAAACAGGCTGCCATCGGGGAGAGGAGACAACAGATGTCACTCTCGGTGCAGTCCGGTGTGAATAATGTGTTCGGGTCTCGGGCAGATGAAAACCCGAACATATCATTCAAAAACCAGACTGTCTGGGAGAAAACCAGACAGATGGCAACCCTACCTAAGGACCCTGATGTAAGCAGTGAACTCTGATATAAGAGCAAATTCTGATGGGAGCCCTGATGTAAGGGGGAAATCCGATGGGGACCCTGATGTTAAAGGAAACTCTGGTGGGGACTCTGATGTAAGAGCAGATTCTGATGGGGACTCATAATGTAAGGGTGGACTTTCATGTGGACAGGAGGCTCCTGATGGTCAATGGCTGTCCTTTCAGGCTGATGGAGATAATAAAGAATGGCCCAAAGGACCAGCTAGCAGTGACAATGATAGATAGATCAATTCCCCAGGGTCATTAGCCCACTGGAAAATGTGCCCACCTATGGTATTTATGAGGATACATCTATTGGTGGGTCCAGCTAGCCAGAAGTTCTATTTTAACCAGTATTTACCATCCTCAGAGTACAAAGACCACAGGCCTGGGGCAAAGGACAATAATGATCTTTGCATGTCCTGTTAGACAAGTCCTCAGTAAATCTGCAAGAATAGATGTGTTTAGCTGGTTTCAGACAGTTGGAAATGTTCTAATAATAATTACAGGCACTGTTGTATGAAAGCTGGGACAGAATGTGTGTTAGCCTTTTTCATGTCCCTTTTTGTGTGACTTGAAATTATGTAAATCCCTATTTAGTAATTAGAATCTATGTATATCCATTTGTAAATAAACCAAACCCTTATTTTATGATCCAGTTGTCCTTCATTAGAATCAAAGCACCCCAAATAGTGCCCATTCTACAGGTAGGCTATTTATACAGTATGTCATTTTTTGTTAAAATTTGAATTGTAATCAGGCGTGAAACCTTGGTTCAGTGATATTTTAAAATTAAAAATCATTAATTCATCATTCACATTTATCTTGTCACCTTGTCACAAAACATGAAGCACGAGATTCTTGTGCTTTATATGTTTTGTTGTTTATGATTGCCAATTGCCAGAATTGTGTAGAAAGGTGAAGATTGAATGTATTTTTGTTCAACCGTTATTATTGGCTCATCATAGTTTGAATTTGTTCGCCTTGTTTTTTTCGTCAAATATAATTTTTATTAAAAGTTTTCAACAGAGAAAAGAAATAAACATAAAAAAAAAAAAAAAACATAACAAGAAAAAATACCGTAAAGGTATGATAATACACCAGTGGTCTTTTACTTCATTCTGATAAACATAACAGTCATATATTTTATCCACAAGATGTTCCCACTCTATCTGCAGAGAAACTAATCTATGACATCACAGAGCTGCATTTAATTCTTAGATCTATCTTTGTAGCTTGTGAACATATCCACAACTGTGCAATATTGTTATACACCATAAATAACATGTCCCAAATAATTGTTTACCTCTGCATAATTCCCACATCCCTTGTGTGAATGGAAAATCGTTTATTATCTGATTACTAGACCACTAGTTGGATAGAAACAAAAAAAAAAAATTAAATAAGTACAGAAAACATATAAACAGTATAGAAAGAGTACGAGGAGAAGAAGGGGGGGTACATGTTCGACGCGGGCACGATGGACCGACTCAGGTTTCCATCCTGTAACAGAGCCCCATCAAAGGGATTCTCAAGAATTTAATAAAGTTTGTCCTTCATCTGAGAAAATATACATATTCCAAGCCAACCAGTTTTTAGAATGTTTGTCTTGTTTGTGTTGGGCAGTAAGTACCACTGTGGGGGGTGTATTCTGTTTCCATAAAGCTGGAATGCAGGATTTGGCTGCATTAAGCAAATGTCTAACCACTGACTTCTTATATGTTCTAATCGGGCTTGAGGTGGCGTGAAGCAGGAAAATTGCTGGATCTCTTTGCGTTATTTGACTCGTAAATTTTTTGACTATTGTCTCAACTGCTATCCAAAAAGTTTGTAATAGAGGACAAGTCCAAAAAATATGTAGGAGTGTCCCTATATCTGAGCAGCACCTCCAACATCTATCAGAAGTGTTAGGAAAAAATTTGTGTAGTAATTGAGGCGTGTAATACCATCTGGTAAGAATTTTATAATTTGTCTCCTGAATTTTTGTACAGATAGATGATTTCAGTGTGAGATGGATTATGTTCTGTGTTTGTGCTGCTGTAAAATTGCATTGAAGATCACTATCCCATTTTCGCAAAAATAGTAAGTCTAGTAGTTCCGTTGGTGTGTTGAGTAGGGAGTATGTCTTGGAGAGCACTTGAGACAATGTACCTTCCCCTCTACAATATTCTTCTAGAGTCGTCATGTCACGTTTAAATCTTGTAGGTTCTGGTATCGAATGGAGGAAATGGTGCAACCTAATCGCTTTCCAAAATGATAATTGAAAACCCCCATTATCGTTCGTAAGGGACTGAATTGAGGCAAACTGGTCCTCTTCTACATAATGTGTTGCACAGTCTTTACCTGTGTTCCAGAGTGTCTCATATTCTAAGTAGTCTAGACCTGGTTTGAACGCTGGATTTCCCAAGATGGGAAATAAAGGGGACTGTCTAGATGTCAGCGAGGTGGTTTTAAGTATACCTGAACCCACATATAGCGTGACCCCTATGGTCGGATGTAATGTCATGTCCCTGGGTAGTTGATCGTAGCACCATATAGCTCCTTTCAAGGGGACATTGGCCTGGTGGTTCTCTACTTGGACCCAAAGTTTGGCTTTTCCATGTCTATTCCAGTCAATGATCCTCCCTAAATGTACTGCTTGATAGTAGTGTTTTGCGTCAGGGAGGGCAAGACCCCCACATTGTTTCGGCAAGGTCATATAGCGTCTTTTAAGTCTAGGTTTCGAATGTGACCACACAAATTTTATAAACAAAGAGTGTATTTGTTTAAAGTAGTTAGCAGGTAACCTTATTGGCAAGGCTTGAAACAGGTATAGAAATTTTTAATTAATTTGCATCTCCCAAACCACGAGTGCAGACCCTTGCCCCACTCTTCAAGCAGCTCTTTGACTTTGCAAAGGATTGGAGGAAAGTTAAATTCAAAGGTGCGTTTCAGGTCCCTAGGTATATTAGTGCCCAGATAGGTAAAGTGACTGTCTGACCATTTAAAATTGAACTTGGTCTTCAGAAGGGATAGCTGTTCTGTCGATATATTGATTCCCATTGCTGTTGATTTGTCAAAATTAATCTTTAAATTAGAAATGTTCCCATATTTCTGAAATTCTCTAATTAAGTTTGGGAGAGATATGATCGGATTCGTTAATGAGAATAGGAGATCATCGGCATAAGCCGAGATCTTGTATTGCTGGCGATCTATAGTAATCCCTGAGATATCTGGATTGTTGCGTATCGTGTTCAGAAAGGGCTCGAGTACTAGGGCAAAAAGAAGAGGTGACAATGGGCATCCCTGTCTGGTACCATTAGAAATATTGAAGGGATCAGACAGGATTCCATTGGCTTTGACCTTGGCTGTTGGTGTTGAGTAGACATTGGAAATCCACTGTAACATATGGCTACCTAGTCCTATGTGTTTAAGTACTGCCGTCATGAATTCCCAACTCACCCAGTCGCATGCTTTCTCAGCATCTGTGCTGAGAAAGGTACAGGGCGATTTAGTTATGTTGGCTTTATGTATCAGGTTGAGCACCTTTGTGGTGTTGTCCCTGGCTTCGCGCGTAGGGACAAAACCCACCTGATCTAAATGTACCAGGTCTGTCATATGTTGGGATAGTCTATTTGCTAAGATTTTGGTGAGGAGTTTGAGATCTATATTTAAGAGAGGTATAGGCCTGTAGCTGCCACATGCTGAGAGATCCTTCCCTTCCTTAGGTATAAGGGAGATGTGGGCGCTTAAGGTGTCTCTCTGTAGGTGGGCCCCCTCTGTAAGATTGTTAAAGAGTTTCAGCATATGTGGGCCTAGTATCGGTAAGAGTGTCTGGTAGTACTGCAGGGTCAGCCCGTCTGGGCCAGGAGCTTTACCCGGTTTCATATGCTTAAGCGCGCACTGCAGTTCTACCATTGTGATTGGTTCTTCTAGGGCCGCTGCATCTTCTTCTGATATTTTAGACATGTTAGATAGGGTAAGATAATCCCCTATTGCAGTGTCAGTGACACCTGCCTTCGGGAGGTTATAAAGAGAGTGGTAAAAATTTCTGAATTCATCAGCAATTTGTGTGGGTAACACCTTTTTCTGCCCTGATGGGGAGATGATTTGAGGTATATATGCCCGTAATTTCTGTTGTCTAACTGCTCTCGCCAGGAGCTTTCCGCATTTGTTCCCCCCGATTCATATGTGAGTTTCCTACATGATTGTAGTGCTGCTTTTGCTTGATATTGTAATGTGTCAACCGTCTGTCTACGTAAAGTGAGGAGTTCTGTTTCTACTGTTGGGGTCGGGTTACTTTTTTGCATTTTTTCTAGATCGTGGGTTTTCTGTAAAAGGAGCAACAACTGTTTTTCCCTTTCCCTTTTAATATATGTGCCGTGCTTAATCAAGATCCCTCTAATCACAGACTTGTGGGCTTCCCAAAGTATCCCAGGGTCACAATTCTCAACATTATTCGTCAGAAAGTATTGTTTAAGTTCTTTTGTGACGTCAGCTAATACGGTGGGATTCTGCAGTAAACTTTCATTCAGTCTCCAAAACCTCGATTTTGTCGTCATTGTCTGTGAAAGAGAGTAGCGTAAGGTAACCGGTGCGTGGTCAGACCAGGTGATGGTCCCTATGTCAACTCTCTCTACCGCTTCCAGTTGATTGTGAGGTAAAAGAAAAAAGTAAATGCGGGAGTATGACTTGTGTGGTGGGGAGAAGAACGTGTAGTCCCTCTCCCCTGCATGTAGAAGTCTCCAATCTTCTCCAATCAATCTGGCCTCATGCAGTGTCCTAGTAATACGTTTATGTACAACTCCCCGCAGTGAGGAGGTTCCCGTTGACGAGTCAGCCTTTGGGTTCAAGGTAACATTAAAATCGCCGCCTATAATCAGCTGTCCTTCAGCAAAGGTCAACAGATCAGTCAATGTTTTGGACATGAAAAAATCTTGTCTGTCATTTGGAGCGTAGATCGTCGCTAAAGTCACTAATACCTCGCCTATCAGTCCTTTAAGGAACACATACCTCCCTTCTGTGTCAATTTTAATGTCCCGGCATGTCCAGCGTACTTTCTCTGCGAGGAGTATAGACACTCCCTTCGATTTGGCTGAGGGGTTGGTAGCGTGATATGCAAAAGGGAAATAACGGTTTTTCAAGCACATCAGCCTGCCCTTTTTAAAGTGGGTTTCCTGGACAAACGCTATATCAGCCTTAGATCTTTTAAGGTCATTCAAGAGCATGCGTCGTTTCTCAGGCACATTCAGCCCTTTGTCGTTCAATGAGAAAATAGTAATTTGATCCATCGCGTCAGAACCAAAGTTTTGTACCAAAAGGGTGGGAAGAGGGGGGTTAAAGATAATTCAAAGAAAATAGTTTAGAATATATAGATTAGAAGGGTTAAGCTAGGAGAAGAAAAGAGAGAGAGGGAAGAGCAAAGGGAGCTCAAGAGACAATCAATCCTTTAGATTGTCTTTTCAAGTAATAATTGTCGGTAGACAATTATGTGCAATTCCTTGCAGTGAAACACACTCCAGTTATCACCGGGAAGGTGCTTCGGCCTAGTGGGGATGAGGTTAGACTACGACCAGGGGAGCTAACCCCGGCCCGCCCCCTCACCCGCCCCTAGACATAATATAGGCATGTCAGCATTGTGAGCATATAGAACATTATCATATAAACCGATAAAGAAACATAAAAGAAACATAAAACACAGCTTTGTTATTACTACTATGAGTAACTTCCCATAAACGTTTCCTGTATAGTCTACCTCATTCCCAGTGCTTATCTTCTATATTCAAATAACGGAAATATTCAAACTGGCCCATCCTGCAACAACCTAAATAAGGTTTCTGTCCTCCCTCCAGCCTAAGCATTCCTAAATAAAACAGGTACACTCTGATCTTTCTAATTAGTCACTTCCTTAGAAGGCAGTTACTTAATTGCAGACAGTATTCCACTCCAAGTTGTCAAAGTCCTGGGAAGTGGCTCCCTGAGGCAACCCCTCAAGGGATCCCCAGGGTACCTGGCCTCTGCTAGGATAGTTCCTCCAGACTGACATACCGATATAATGCGAGGGTGTCTCAGTACCATAAAAAATGATCACAAAGTCTGACGGTGGGGTACTGACTCAAACCTGGCCCACTCCCCGTCCCCGGGTTGAACTCCAGATTGCGGGTCTCAACAGTTATGCCCCGCCTGCAGGTAGTTTAGAAATGAGTCCCCAGAAACCTTGCGACATATGCAGTGGCTTTATATTAACAGTCCGCGGAAAGTTCCATATGTCTGTAATTACCTGGGGGAGATGAGGTGTTAAAATATTCCACCACCTGTAGTCCCTTTCAGATATCCCCGTCCCCACAACAATTGTTCCCGACCCTAAAGTAGCCAGGCAGATGAGCGGGTGTGATGGTTCACATTCTGCCCTTCATGGGGTGGGAGGACAACCGACATACTCAATAGAATGTCAGGGGGGCTCAACAGATAAACCATTAAAAGTAGGACAGTCATAAGTGCATCGGTGAACAAAAAATAAAATCAAAATCAATGAGGTAGCATACATACTCTCACCACAGCGATCATCTCTAAACTTCTCTGTCTTCTTCTGGAGAGGTGACCCGAGATCTACGTTGAGTACGTTGTGGTCTCGGCGAACCTGGTCTTCGCAGATTCGGACCCCCAAAACGGTGAGTGAATCTTGGGATCAGTTGCAGCCAATCTGGAACCATCACTGGGTCAGTCTCAAGAAAATCAAATAGTGCAGGGAGCTCCATAGGGGATCGTAGGGTGAAGAATTGTGATCGCTTCTTAAAAGCCACTGATATTGGATAGCCCCATTGGTATGTGATGCCAGCATGTTGAGCCAGCTCCAGTACTGGCTTCAGCATTGCTCTGCGTTGCAGGGTGGCCCCTGAAAGATCAGGCATAATCTGGAGGGTTGCTCCGTCAAACTCCACATCTCTCATCTCCCACGCTTTTCGCAAGATGATCTCTTTATGAGTATATTGGTGTATTCTACAGATCACGTCTCTTGAGCAATTCGGGTCTGTTGATTTCGGTCCCAGTGCCCTGTGGATCCGATCAAAGTATAGCGTAGTGGGGAAATCAGCCCTCGCTATGTCCCTGAAGATGGCTATAGCGGTAGCTGGAAGATCCTCCGTACCCGTGGCTTCAGGTAGACCCCTTATGCGCAGGTTGTTCCTCCTGCTGCGATCTTCAATTTCTTCTAGATGGAGTTGCTGGGTTAATACTAATTTCGTTTGAGTTGCTTGAGTGTCTTCTACCTGCTTTAGACGTTGTGAGAGATCTGTTACTGTGGCTTCCCCTGCACCCATGCGTTCTGACAAGGTAGTAATGTCTGTGCGCACCGCTGCTATGTCCCTGCGATAAGAGGCCTCTAGTCTGCTGGCTAGTGATTCAAAATCTGCTCTGGTCGGTAAGGCCCGCAGCAGTGCCCTCAGTTCCTCATCTGCATGCAGAGTAAAGGGTGTATTGTGCGGATCCTGTGTGTCTTGTAGGTCATCCCTGAGCAGCATAGGGGTGGTCATGTCTCTGTTTGAGGTACAGGGGGCCATGGACGGTGTCAGTGAGTAGTGCTGTGGGGTACTCACAGATTCGTTCGTCCTCGTGGCGGCCGCCATCTTTGGAGCGGGGAATGGATCCCGGGAGTCAGGGAAGTATTGCCTGATGGCTCCGATCCACTGTGCGCTCTGCTGTGTTTTCGGCGGTGATTTTTTATGCTGTCTGCCGCTCTTCCCTCTGCGTCTCCCAGCAGAGTACATGCCGCTGTTCTCCTGCTGATTCTACAGAAATGAGGGCAGGGAAGGCAAGGACGGACCGGGAGCTCCTCAGAAACACGTCCTCACATGGCCATGTCCAGACCACGCCCCCTGTTCGCCTTGTTTTACTGATATTCTTTCGCTGTTGTTTTGAATCAAATCATGGATTACAAAAAGGAAGTAAAACATATTCATTTGTTTTTAAATTGTATTTCTTCAACTTTTAAAAACTGATTTTTTTTTTGTCCTGTGAATATTTGTAAAATATACAATGTGGCCCTCATACTGAGTACCCTGAAGAAGAAGAAGGGGGGTATAGTTTATAAGGGCACTACTCTCTACATAAAACTCCAGCTCCCCAGTGACTCTCTTTGTGCTATCTTCCCATAGAAGGAGGAGAAGGAGGAAGAGGGGCAGAGGGATGAGGTAGAGTAGGGAGATGAGCAGGAGGAGGACAAGGTGTTTGTGGAAGGGAAGGAGGAATATAGGGGGAGAAGGTGGAAGATAGGAAGTAGGGGGAGAAAGAGGTCACAATAGCAAGGCTTGCCACCGTGGCAGCACCCCTTATGCTGCATATACATGGTCAGAATTTCCATCAAAAAAAGTGTGATGGGATATTCCGACCGTGTGCATGCTCCATCCAACTTTTTCTGTCTGAATTTCCACCAGCAAAAGATTGAGAGCTGGTTCTCTATTTCTCCGATGGAAAAAGTTCTTGATGAAAATTCCATTTGTCTGTATGCAATTCCGACGCGCAAAAAACCACGCATGCTCGGAAACAATTCAACGCATGCTCGGAAGCATCGAACTTCATTTTCTCGGCTTGTTGAAGTGTTGTACGTCACTGCGTTCTTGACGGTCGAAAATTCAGAGAACTTTTGTGTGACCGTGTGTATGCAAGCCAAGCTTCAAGCTTGAGTGGAATTCCGTCGGAAAAACCATCCAAGATTTTTCCGACAGAAATTCCGCTCGTGTGTACGGGGCATAACTCACTTTTTAGACTTCCCTGTTTTTTCTCCAGATGGTGCTGAATTGGAGTAGGGCAAACAACCTATAGCTATAGGATTAATAGAAAGGGAAGACTACCGCGCTGTAATACACCCAAGGGGTACCTTATGCGAAATATTGAATACCAAATTATGATAAATGAATATAGTGAAAAAATATATAGGATATAGTAAAAGCAGCTACTCTAAGTGAGATACAAACACTAATAAAACAATAAATATAAAACAAGCAGCGCTGTGATTGAAATATACAGTAGTGAAAATAGTGTTGAATGGGGCAAATTAATAAAACCCAATTTCAATGAATAACATAGTTCTTGGAACCTAAACAATGAGTGTTTGATGGACAGTCCTATTACATTGATTGAAGTCCAGATGGATATTGTGAAAAGACATAGGCACAGGCCCCAGTCTAAAGGCAGGAATGCAGATAAAAGTTATTCCTTCACCGCACCACTGTGGTAACTAGAAATAAAATGCGCGCTTACCAAACGGCAAGCACAAGGGGGCTTGCGACCTTAACCCGGTCAGGGCCTTTCATAGGATGGAGACAACGACATGCCACTTCATATAACCATGGAATAATACCGCTGTCCACCAAGTACCGGGCAATCCCTCTAGCATAGGGATGATAAAAACTCCTAGCTGGGGGTTGTTCTCATTTAGGGATACCCCGAAGTAAGAGAGGAGAACAAGATAGCGTAATCCTGGTTTATAATTTATTAAAAGAATTTAAAATGACACTTACAGTGTAGTAGATACAAATGAGCATAGGAAGCCGGCCGGCTAGAAGCTAACACCCGTCCTGCAGACGGTAAATGCAGCATGTCAGCACGCCCGACGCACGTTTCGTCACACTCTGACGTCGTCTGGGGCAAGTATGCAATCCTATAGCTATAGGATTGCATACTTGATGGACCTTCCCCTGGAGAAAGACTAATTTCCAGCTGCCAATACTTTTCACTCAGTTTGCAGATTTTCGTTACTGTCTGTGTCCCCATTAGAGAAATTCATTCTCTTTTGACATATTTATTTTCATTAAAAGTGAAAGTAAAAGAAAATCCCGAATTTTGGGTTGTCTGCAGAATAGTCAGAGGGAAAATATTACAATGGGGACACTAGTTCTGGTAACCCTGGTGAAAACCAGAGATTCCCTCACTTTGGAGGGATTTCCTCTCCTCTCAGGTTATAATCCTCACTTACTCTATCAAAAAAAAAAGTTTAACCTTTTGTAATTTAAATAGTTAATTAAAACATACACAAAATGTTGTAAGCATGTAAATAATAAACCGTGTAAACAAATGGCAAATACCCATGAATCATTAACCGCCAATATATGTCGGCACAATGACAGCGGTGGGCAAATGGCCGTACCTGTATGCCCCCTTTAATTTGCAGGGCTAGTGAGCGCACGCGCCCACCACGTACAGTGTGACCATGCCCGCGGGTCCCACAGACTCGATGTCCGCCGGTGTCCCGCGATCGCATCACGGAGTGGAAGAACGGGGAGATGCCTATGTAAACAAGGTATTTCCCCGTTCTGCCTAGTGACATGACAGGGATATACTGCTCCCTGTCATCGGGAGCGGTGAATGCTGTCATGTCAGTGGTAGCCCACCCATCCCACAATTAGAAGCACTCCCTAGGACACACTTAACCCCTTGATCGCCCCCTAGTGTTCAACCCCTTCCCTGCCAGTGTCATTTACACAGTAATCAGTGCATTTTTATAGCACTGATCGCTGTATAAATGACAATGGTCCCAATATAGTGTCAAAAGTGCCCGATGTGTCCGCCATAATGTCGCAGTCACGATAAAAATTGCAGATCCCCGCCATTACTAATATAAAAAAAAATAATAAAAATGCCATAAATCTATCTCCTATTTTGTAGACGCTATAACTTTTGCAAACACCGATCAATATACACTTATTGCGATTTTTTTTTACCAAAAATATGTAGAAGAATACATATTGGCCTAAATTGAGGGGAAAAAAATTTTTTTTTTATATATTTTTTGGGGATATTTATTATAGCAAAAAGTAAAAAATATTGCTTTTTTTTCAAAATTGTCACTCTTTTTTGTTTATAGTGCAAAAATAAAAACTGCAGAGGTGATCAAATACCACCAACAGAAAAGCTCTATTTGTGGGAAAAAAAGGACATCAGTTTTGTTTTGGTGTAATGTCGCACGGCTGCGCAATTGTCAGTTAAAGCGATGCAGTGCCGAATCGCAAAAGTGCTCTGGTCAGGAAGGGGGTAAAATCTTCTGGGGCTGAAGCGGTTATAACCAAGCTGCTATTTTAATTTCATTTAAGACACCTAACTGACTGCAAGGGTACCAACTAATTGGCGTAGAGCAAACAGCAATTTACAAAAAAGGGTTGAAATGTATACCAGGAAACTACAGACAAGTCAGCCTAACATCAATTGTAAGTATTGGTAGGTATTTTAGAGAATGATAAGGGACTCTATACAGAAATTTGTCTGTGATAAGCATATCATAAGTGACAACCAGCATAGATTTATGAAAGATCTTTCTTGACAGACCAACTTGTTATTGTCCTATAAGGAATCAAGTGAGAAACTGGATGGTAGAAGTTCAATGAACGTACAGTAGTTTTTCTAGATTTTTGTTAAGGTACTTGATACTACCATTTTATCATTTAATATATAAATTAAGGTCTGTTGAAGATGGTGAAATTGTATGTACATGGATAGGAAATGGATTTAATAAATGGGTCCAGACAGTAATCATAAATGACTCATTCTCTACATGGTATAAATTTGTGAGTGGCGTACCCCAGGCTTCAGTCTTGGGGCTAATGCTTGGGGACCATTCAGTATGTCTGTTAACATAATAAAGGTTGGAATCAAGGGCTCAAATTAAGTGTTTGCTGCTAATAACCTTTTATATGGAGAGACTTTGCCACAGGATATAGCATCATTAAAGGAAGACCTTGACAAAATAAGGGTTGGTCAGCTACATGGCAGATGAACTTTAGTATTGAGAAATGTCAAGTTACTCACTTGCATACAAAAAATTCATATGCACAAAACACTGCCCCCAGAAACAAAAGCATGTTTGTAAGGGATGCCACAGCAACAAAAAAAAGTTTCCCATGAACTAGACAGAAGCTAATTTCACAAGAAAAAAATCTTATTCAAGATATTTAACATTACAAGCGATGCATAGACACATTTAGATATAGTAACAGTACATATGTAGTCACAAGGTAGATGATTAATTGTTTACATAGATAATAGAAAAAAGTCTGAGAGCATTACATGACAGTTCAGCAAGATATTGGTGTAAAGATAACAGCTTGAAGAAAATCAGCCAAGAAGGTCTTGTGTGTGTAGGGGGGGGGGGTTGGGATGGGGGGAAGGGGGGGTGGATTAAGGATACTTAGAAGATGAGGGGAGGGGGAGGCAAGGAAGGAAACCACAAGTACCTCAATAGCTTAACTGAGCAAACACACTAGGTGAAATTTAAAGAGATCTCAATCATGTTATATAATCATACAGCTGGTATCCCAGCATCAACTTGGACATCATCCACAACTTCAGCACCCCATGCGTCTATCCAACCCGACCATATCTTATCAATTTTTTTGGGGCAGTTACGATTAAGATATGTGAGTTTGTATAGTGGGAGTATAGAATTCATTGTTAGACGCCATGAAGATACTCTAGGGGGTGATGAATCTTTCCAATGGAGAAATATTTATTTTCGGGCATAGAACGTAGCATAGCTCAAAAATAGTTTGGTGTATTTGTCTCTAACATTGAGATTAAAAATGTTCAACAGCATTGCCTTGGGATGGGCCCCCACATCTAAGGAGGTAACCTGGTTAAGAGTGTTAGCTATTTCCGTCCAATAGTCTCCGAGGCGAGGACAAGACCACACCATATGAAGAAAGGAGGCGGACTCTAGACCACATCTGGAGCAGGCCACTGGGCTATCGGGTGTCATGATTGTCAGACGTTTTGGGGTATATTAGGCCCTGTGGAGGAACTTGACCTGCATAAATCGATCTCTGGTCGAGATCGCGTTAATCACAAAGGAGGATACACACGTTTCCCATTCCTCCTCTGCCAAGTCAGGAATGTCTGCTTTCCACTTGACCAGCGTTTTCTCAAGTTTTTTTGTAGGGGGTATAGACAAATGAAAATATAGAGTAGATAACGGTCTATCTATGATTTTAGCGGTAAGTAATCCCTCCACAAGGTCTGATTCTAGTTGGAGGAGAGGTGGAAACTGTTTTCTATAAGCATGTCGAAGTTGATAATATCTGAACAGCATCCAACCTGGCAGTGAGTAAGCGCTCCTGAGGTCAGAGAAGGTTCTTAATTTACCACCCATCACAATATGTTTTAGCTTGACAATTCCCTTTCTTGCCCAAACTTGGGGGTCTGGAACCGACTTCAAATGTCTAGGATTGCCCCATAGGGGGATGTGCGGGGAGAACCTTTCTGGGTGGTTAAAACGATTCCTAGCTTTGTTCCAAACTGCAATGGTAGTGCACATCAGATCCGTAATGCCAGGTTGGAATTTCATCCCTCTGAACACCACATTGCTGAGAGAGGAGTAGGACCACATGATGGCGGCTTCCAGGGTCACTGCCGGGTTATCCTGCGGCTGAGAGAACCACCATCGAACCATCACCAGGACAGCCGCCCAGAAGTATACCTGGAAGTCCGGTAAGGACAAACCACCCTGAGTAACGGGCAGCTGGAGAGTAGTCATGGCCAGTCTCGGGGGTCTTCCGTTCCAGATAAAGGAGGATAATATACTTTTCAACTTAGCAAAAAAGGAGGCTGGGGGGACCCGGGGTGAATTTCGAAAAAAGTACAAAAATTTAGGCAAGTATATCATTTTAATTACAGTAAGTTTACCCTCCCTACCGGAGAGAGGGGGAGGGTTTTCCATGTTAAACATTTTTGCGAGAGACTTTTTAGTAGTGGCTGGAGATTCAGTTAAAAATATGTAGCCAGTGGGGCTCTAACCCTTACTCCTAGATATTTAAATTCAGATACCCAGTTTAGGGGGGTACCTGTCGGTGGATTTTGACTGGATGCATTTAATGAGAAAATTATCGATTTCCCCCAGTTCACCTTAATGCCCGAGAGCATACCAAACTCGTCATTTATTTGAAGTGCTGGTAAAAGGGAGGATATTTCCTTAAGAAAAAGTAGGGTATCATCAGCATAAAGGGATATTTTGTCCATCACCACCCCTACCTGGGTGCCCTGTACCATGGGGGTGGCTCTAATACGAGCAGCCATGGGTTCCATGGCCAGGGCAAACAGCCCGGGAGAAAGCTGGCAGCCTTGTCTGGTACCCCTAGATAGAGGAAAGGACGGTGATAGTGAATTATTTGTTCGTATGCGTGCCGAGGGATTATGGTATAGCATCTGCACCCAGCAAATGAAGCGAGGGCCAAATCCAAATTTGCGCAGGACAGCCCAGAGGTAGCGCCACTCGACCGAGTCAAAAGCTTTCTCGGCATCGAGAGAGGCCACTACCTACGGACCGTCCCCGCCTGCCCTAGAAAGGTGTGCAAGGAGACGTCTAATGTTTATATCCGTCCCCCTTCCTGGCATGAATCCAGATTGGTCTGGATGGACCAGTGCCGTGATCACAGTGTTCAACCGTCTGCCCACAACTTTGGCCAATAACTTGGCGTCCACGTTAAGGAGTGATATTGGCCGATATGAGGCGCAATGATCAGGGGGCTTGCCAGGCTTAAGAATGACCACAATAACCGTTTCAGCCATAGTTGGGGGTAGTGAGCCCCCCTCCGTGGCTTTTTGGAGCATTAACCTAAACGACGGAAGTATTTCTTGTTTTGTATGTTTTGTAGAATTCGGCTGGAATTCCGTCTGGTCCTGGTGTCTTACCATTTTGTAAGGAGGCTACTGCTTTCTGAATTTCCTCTAATTGGATTGGGCCATCCAATGCTTCCCTAAACATGGATATCAGGCAAGGGAGCTCCACCCCGTCAAGGTATGCAATCAGTTCCTCGTCCGAACATCTCATCCGAGAGCCGTAGAGGTCCTGATAAAATGATGCAAATTTATTGTTAATGTCTGCGGGATCAATCAAAATCGTCCCATCCGAATCACAAATAGTTGAAATAGTCACCGGAGAGGAGCTTTCCCCCGCCAGCCATGCCAACATACTGCCTGTTTTTTCTCCATGTTCAAAAATTCTTTGTGACTGGTGTTAAAATTTTGTTTTTGTGGCCGCCGTGCGTAATAGAAGAACATCTCTTAACGCTGCCTGGAAGTCTGAGTATACCCTAGGGGATCCCGTTGTGGAGTATTCCGCCTCTAATGCTATCACCCTACCCTCGGCTGTCTGCGTTTCCCTACTCAGATCCTTCCGGATCTTACGAATATGAGTTTGGAAACTGCCCCTAGTAAAGGCCTTAAATGCGTCCCAGGATGTGGTCAGAGTCACGGAGTGGTCTAGGTCTCTCCAATAATGTATCGCCTCGGATCTATAGGGTTCCGATACTCTAGAGTCAGTCAACCAATATCTGGACAACCTCCACAGATTCTCCCCTGGAGCATTAGACACACAGAGCTTTAAAGCAAGCGGAGCGTGGTCGGATATGCCACGGGGGAGTATATTGATGTCCCGAACCATGGGCAGGACAGACCCCCCCACATATGCAAGATGTATCCGGGATAGGGTTTTGTGGGAGGCTGAGTGACAAGTGTAGGCCCGTCGAGAAGGATGACGCCACCTCCACACATCGGTCAAATTAGACGCTTCAGCCCAAGAGGACAGCTCCGATGGCGAGCCCATCCCCGGCGTGAGCCTGTCCATTACAGGGTCCGGGACTAGGTTGAAATCCCCCAGCATTACCACATTATCTGTACCAAAGGCAGCTATTTTAGAAATAATTTGGTTAAGTACCCTTATAGAGGCCGGGGGGGGGGGGTAGGTACAATCCCACCACCACCAACTCCAATCTATCTATAATGGCATGTAAAATTACAAACCGACCATCAGGGTCAAGCTCCAAGCCAGCAATCTAAATGGTACTGATTTGTTCACCAAAATGCTGACCCCCCTGGATTAGTTAGTATACGTGGAGTGGAATTGGTGTCCCACCCAAGGTCGCCTCAAGCTCAGAAGTTTGCTTCCCATCAGATGGGTCTCTTGTAGTATGCAGATTAGGGGGCGGTATGTTTTGAGGAACTGAAACACCAGTGACCTCTTGACAGAGGAATTCAGGCCCCTGAGACAGAAGCTAATTTCAAATCAACAACAAAATAACATTAACCCCTTGAAAAAACAGGAATTTTCTGGCACTTTTTGTATATGTGACAGACTCACCCGGGATAGAGGCTTTTAGAGGGGACTGAATGTGAGCCTCCCTGGCATTTGGGGTACCCTTGAGGTGTTGTTACTTTGGCTTCGGGTCCTTGTCCCCCAGGACACACAGACTCTGGGGACCCTGTATTTGCCATAGTAGCAATAGTGACTGAGTCATACTCTTGGGACTCATACTGTGAGAAGATGCTAATGTCATCAACTCCACTCACCTGTCTGATGTCAGCTATAATGTGTTTAATGTAAATGAGTTTAGTCTGGCTTACCACAGGTTCTAAGGGTATTCAACTCGTTGTTTGTTCTAATTAACCCTGTGCTGATGTTTATGGTAATGTGTGTTGAATAGTCAATGAGCTAGGAGACGTAGTCACTTAGTCTGGGTAAAAGGATTAGTTAATTAGCTCATGTTAATTAGGTTAATTAGGTTACATTTGTATTGTTAGAGTAATATGAGCAGGAGGGGGGAACCTCATCTTCTCCTGTATATAAGACTGTATTTTGATTCTAAATAAAGTCAGTCCATGTTAGCAACAAGCAAGTGTCGCCTTGTTTTTGTGCTGTTAGAGGTTGGAATATCTGAGATCTGTATCCAGACTACAAGGAAGTGGTATACTGACGGAAGCACTCAAGCAGAGAGTGGGACGTTCCGTGACATTTGTGGCAGCAGTGGGATGCTTCCGGCAGTCTGGGAAATCTAAACTTCCACCTGGATCCAAGATCAGGATAGCAGACTTCAGTCACCCCAGCGGAGATATGGACCTGGCATCAGAGTTCCTGGGGCTGCTGCGGATCATCCTTTCAACATACACCAGGACTGTGTCTGAGGATGAATACCTGGAGCTTAGGCAGCAAATTCGGGTGGAGCTCTGGATTGGAGCCCTCCAGCTTGCTGGTATAAAACAGGGCAAGTGCTTTCCAACCCAAGAGCAACGGGCCAGTGACCAACGGGTATTGCTAATGGCATTCCTGGGAGAGCGGCCCCAGGAGCAATGGGTGACTGAGATGGACAGGCTGGTCCAGCAGGAGATAGAGCTGGACAATCATTTTTGGGCTCTGCAATGGCACGCAGAGCAGGGATATTTAGGGGAGACAACAGAATGCTCTCCGGAGGGATATGACTTTGGAGGCCCTGGATTGCTGTGGGAGAGCCTTACAGATCATTTTGTGTTTGGCGATGAAGGGGAACCTGACCTTGAGGACCTGCGAGAATATAGAGAGGCTATGCTCGGTCTGGCAGGGGTCTCAGAGCTCAAACCTGATCTGGACCATTTGCTAAGGAAGGAATAGCATCTGGAAAGGGCATACAGGAAACTGCTAGAACACATTCAGCAGCATGCCAGAGAATCGGCAGTGGAAAATCCGGAGATTGCCGTCCCCAAACCAGAAGTGCTGGCAACCGGACAGAGGGTCCAAGACCTCTGCCCCACACCTGTGGCAGTTTCGGAGGCTCAGGGTGAGAAGGTGGCAATCACTTTCCAGCAGCAGATACAGGGGGGAGAAGGGAGAGGAGGTGTGTGTTGTCCCTCCCCAACAGTTGGCCAGGGTGGAGGAAGCGGACTTTTCTCCCCAGCAAAGATCTGTGCACCTGGGAGACAGTACCATAGACATGTCGTCCCAGCAGCCAGATGAGAGAATGGAAAAGGAAGCAACCGGCTCACCTCCCCAATGGCAGCTACACAGTTTGGGAGTGGAGGAAGCCAGCCTCCTGCCCCAACGGTTAGCCAGAGCGGAGGACGCTGAGTCCCCAGCAGAAGTGCTGGCAACAGGGCAGAGTGCTACCAACCTCTGCCCAGCACCGGCAACAACTGTGGAGTCCCAGGGAACTGGGGAAGTCAGCCCCTCTCTCCAGCGACAAGCTGATGTAGTGGAGATGCTACTCCCAGCTGAATCACTGGCAACAGGGCAGAGCACTGCTGGCCTCTGCCTAGCACCAACAGTTTCTTCTCAGCTTCAGGGAACTGGGACAGTGGGCCCCTCTGCCCAAGCAACAGGCCAAGCCATGGAATGGTAAACACCACCCAGATGAAGCGCTGACAGACGGACAGAGAGTCAATGACCTCTGCCTCACACCTACTGAGGTCAACTATTCCTTGCAACCAAGAAAGGAGATCGTGCGGACAGACTTTGTGAGTTTATTCTGCCTGACTAATGCATGTTCAGACCAGGTGGAGGTCTCGGACCTTGTTAGTCAACTTTTGATGGGGGAGAAATGTGACAGACTCACCCGGGATAGAGGCTTTTGGAGGGGACTGAATGTGAGCCTCTTGCCTACAGATTATGGGCCCTGGCATTTGGGGTACCCTTGAGGTGTTGTTACTTTGGACACACAGACTCTGTGGACCCTGTATTTGCCATAGTAGCAATAGTGACTGAGTCATACTGTTGGGACTCATACTGTGAGAAGATGCTAATGTCATCAACTCCACTCACCTGTCTGATGTCAGCTATAATGTGTTTAATGTAAATGAGTTTAGTCTGGCTTACCACAGGTTCTAAGGGTATTCAACTCATTGTTGTTTGTTCTAATTAACCCTGTGTTGATGTTTATGGTAATGTGTGTTGAATAGTCAATGAGCTAGGAGACGTAGTCACTTAGTCTGGGTAAAAGGATTAGTTCATTAGCTCATGTTAATTAGGTTACATTTGTATTGTTAGAGTAATATGAGCAGGAGGGGGGAACCTCATCTTCTCCTGTATATAAGACTGTATTTTGATTCTAAATAAAGTCAGTCCATGTTAGCAACAAGCAAGTGTCGCCTTGTTTTTGTGCTGTTAGAGGTTGGAATATCTGATATCTGTATCCAGACTACAAGGAAGTGGTATACTGACGGAAGCACTCAAGCGGAGTGTGGGACGTTCCGTGACAGTATACATGTGAAAGTCATTTTTTTTTGCTAGAAAATGACTTAGAACCCCCAAACATTTTATAGTTTTTAAAGTGGAGGCCCTAGAGAAAAAATGGGTGGGTTTTGAATTTTTTTATGTCATACGGTATTTGCACAATGTTTTTTCAAACACAATTTTTGAAATTTTTATGCAAAAAAACACAATACATATCCCAATTGTTTTGTAAGATATAAAGATGGTGTCACGCTGAGTAAATAGATACCAAACATGCCACTCACCCACACTTGCGCAGGGGGACAGGGACACTTTACATTTTTTTTCTTTAATTATTTATTTGTTTTAGCAGCAATAGGCAGGTGACAGGTATTCTTTATGGAGGGATTCGGGGTCAATAAGACCCCAAATCCCACCTTTGCACTTGAAAGGATTCAAAATGCTAAGATCGGCACTTTTGAATACTTTTTTCGATTTTCAAAAAATGGCGCCATTCACATCCAGGTAAACCGGAAATGATTTCATGTCATTACTTCCAGGTAACCATAGCAGAGATCCGATCGAAGCCAATTCTTTCTTTGTTTGGGTCTCTGACTAGCCAGCGGACGTGCTGGCAAGTAGCTTGCATCTCCCGATGGGACGAGAGCCAGAGAGAACCGCAGAAGGCGGTGGGAGGGGGGACGCCCCCTCCAGCTGCTTGTAATAGCAATCAAGTGGCTTGTTAGCCAGGATTGGAGGATTGCTATAACAAGAGAGCTGATCGTCGGCTCTAAAAAACGGTACCGGGGTGATGCCTGCAGCTGCAGGCATTATTCCAGTACATCCACTTGAAGTCAAATGATGTACCAGGTATGTGATTTGGCGGCGCGTGGTTAATGACAAAAACCCAGTAATTGGAGCAAAAAAAGGAAGCAAAAGGTTTGATTGCTCAAAGAGTTAGCAAGTTTTGTATCTGACCCTAAACTCTCCCTATGCAGTTTGTCAGATTTCCATATTCTTCCCCTACAACAGCTTCCTATATTCTGATACTATGACTATGGTGGCTCTGTGCACCCTTTTATAGTGAGGGGGATGGCTTATCCAAACTCCTCCATATTAGCCCTTCAGAGCCTGCTGACCTAGTTTAACTGCTTCCTGCCCGGCCTATAGTCAAATGACAGCTAGGCAGGAGGTTCCCCATCGTGGGTGGACATCATATGACTTTCTCCCAGACACGTTCCTTGTGCACACCCTAGGGGACATGCTGCGTTAATCCCCGTACCAGGTGATCGCTGTGACCAATCACTCTGATCACATGACAGTTGTACACAATAAATGGCTCCCATTCATGGCCATTCATTGTGTACTATTGTGTTGATCTCTGTGATTGGTCACAATGATCACATGGTACAGACATGTTCAATCATGGTGCATCTGTACCATGTGATAGCTGTGGCCAATCACAGCTTTCACAATAGTACACAGTGAATGGATTCCATTCATAAAAATGAATTATCAAGTGATCATCACAGTTATAAGCATAAGGCTCCATTCACACTAGCGCGTTTTTTGATGCATTTTGCATTTTGCAGAAATGCATGGGAATTTTTTAACATGGGATCCTATGGAACATGTTCACATCAATGCCTTTTTGTACCTCTGCGTTTTTGGAAAGGGTCAGGGACTTTTTTTCATGCAAAATGAAGCGTTTTGCATGTAATAGAATTCAATGGACAAGCATCAAAAACGCAAGTGCAGCGTTTTTGCAGTGTTTTTGCAGCGTTTTTGATGCGTTTTTGATGCGTTTTTGCCGTTTTTTAATTTTTTTTAAATTTTTTTTTTAGACTGTAAAAAAAAACTGTAAAAAAAAAAAAAAAAAAAAAAAAACGCAAAACGCAAATCGCGGCAAAATCGTGGCAAAAACGCCGCAAAAACGCTGCTCAAAAACGTGGCAAGCATGAAAAAAAAACCTCCAAAAACGCCCAAAAGCAACATGCATAGGTGTGAATCGAGCCTTATAGTGTGAAAAAAAATCCTGTGTACTACCTCAGAGTAGTTCAGTGTCACCATGGTAACACTGCATTGCTCTGGTCACAGTATGTAAAAGAAAATCGTAAAAAAAAGGAATAAAATTGTACAAAAAGAAAAAAGTTGAAAAAAAGAAGAATTTCGTAATTTTCAAAAAAATTGTGACAAAAGATTATGTAGCACTCTGGTGTTAGGCAGGGTTACTAACAAATTTAGTTTGCCCAGCCTGGCTGATTACTAGGGAGATCCACTGAGATCCACTGACCTTTTCCTAAATCTGGGTTTGATGTACTTCTCTTCTGTCACTAGGTGGAAAATAAACCAAAAAATGTTTGCGCTGCTCCCAGTATTTTAGCAGCTAACACACCACATTGAAAAAAATGGTAAATAAAACTAAAATAACAAAGTGTAGTGCTAGAAGTAGAAGTGCACTGATGCAATTCAAACCAGTATCAAAAGTAACAATAAAATGACAACAAATATAAAATATAAATCATGATACACACAATTAAGCACAACGTGTATATAGTGAGAATGGAGATATACACATTCAAAATAAGTCCATAAATAAAGGTAAGTAAAAATCTGTTCCCAACCAAGTGCAGTGAAGTCTTTGCAAAAAGTGAATATGTACACTCGTGGAAAAAAGACCACCACCAGATCGTTTGAACACACTAGGGCATACGCTCTGTGTGTCAAACAGGCTCATTATGTAATGGATGAACCATGGGTAGGTGCCGTCAAACGGGTATATGCGGGTAGCAGCCGAGTAGAGTCATGGGAAAATGGCACCACAGGCAAACCAACAGCTCAGAAATCCATAGACATGTGGAGAGTATTGGAAAGGAAACGAAAAAGGACCATAGTGTAATTCCATAAAACAGAGATATATTTATTAGAATGAAAAACCACTCACATGGATCTAAGTAAAAACAGCGCTGTAGAACAATGTAGGCAGCAGTGGGGACCGTCCCGACGCGTTTCATCTCTAAAAGGACATCATCTGGGGTATCCCACCACTGCTGCTGATCCCATATTTATATAGAAAGTGACCCCCATCATGAAAGCCAAAAACACAAGCCATTGCGGTGCGTGTAGGATGTACTTCCGGTTTCGCCCAAGATGGCGATCTTGCGTGCGTTCCACCTTACTACACTAGACAGTAGGGAAATGCATTCCACAGTGTATGTCCACATAGTGGGAGGTACACTGAAAGGGAAGCGGTATGGCCTAAACGAATATGACCCGTACCAATCAATGGGTGGAGACGACGTCACAACGTCTTTCCAGGATGTGCGCTTCACAGGCACGTAAAATCAAGTCCGTGCTAACCACCGGGCGGAAACGACGTAAAGTTGTCCGTCCAGGGCATGCGCACTACCAACACCCAAGGTCGCGCCCAATAGGAGGAGAAGCGCTCGTGTCATATTGACACATAACGTGCGTCTTACGTCACAGCCACTGCCTTGAGCGTGATAAGGTCATGCGACCAACCGTGTGTGTGACTACACAAATAAAATCCCTATAAAGCGGAAGGAAGATGTTCAACATCCACTAAATATAGGGAACAAGATAATGAACGTTTTCAATTTAAAACTTTCTTCAAGTCGACTGACAAAAATGGCTTTATCCCTACAGATAGTAGCCATCACCCTTCTTGGATTCGTTCTGTCCCACGTAGTCAATTTTTACGGCTAAGGAGGAATTGCAGCGATGTAAACACCTTCAAGGTACAGGCAGAAGCACTCAAGATGCGACTGCTTGATAAGGGATATGGCCATTCTGAAATGGACTCGGAGATCTCTCGTACTCTGGAGGTAGCCAGGGCTTCTTTACTCACTACCAAACCCAAGCTGGACACTGACAATAAGTTTAGATGGGCTATGTTGACTACCTTTTCCACCCAATATCGCCAGATCAAGGCAATTTTCACAAAACATTGGGACATTCTTAAGAGTGATCATATTCTTGGGCCTTCTTTACCCGAACAGGCTAAGATGATTTTCAGGGGGGCACCTACACTTCAAAGTAGAATAGCCCCCAACATTATCAATCCTCCTACACGTACGACATTTTTTCAGGAACTAACTGTTTTTTTCCCATGCAGGAAATGCACGGTGTGTCAACATAATACGGGAGTAGGTCGGTAAGTGGTCACCTTCAGGTCTTCTGTCACCAACAATCAGTATTCTATCAAACATTTTTGCACGTGTGCGACCCACTATATTGTTTATTTAATCACCTGCCCTTGCGGGAAGCAAAATGTGGGTCGCACCATCCGCACTTTTTCTATCAGAGTGACGGAACATATTTCCCTAATTAAAAGTGGGAACACAAAACATCCTGTGCCCAGACATTACAGATTACACCACGATCGTAATCTAAAAGGCACCTCATTCCTAATCATTGATAGATACATAGCACCGTGGAGAGGAGGGGCCAAAACCAGGGGGGTCTCGCAACTCGAGACCTTCTGGATCTACGAACTACGCTCCTACTCGCCCTATGGCATGAACATAGAGTGGGATATTAATGCCTTTATTAGTCAGGCCTGATTAGATTTATATTTATTTCATATTTTGACCCTATAGTTACAAATCTCTCTCTTCATTTGTTCTTAATATTTGAGCCTTTGGTTGCCAATCTCTCTCTTTATTTGTTCTTAATATGATTATTTGTGTGTGATCATTTGTGTACAGGTGGCGCCACATGAGAGTCCATTCCATAAGCAGCTCATCTGTCCATTTGCACCGCTCTTACACCCGTCAAAGATCTTTATACCCTTTTTTAGGTTATATATATTTGTCCTTTAGAGAACATTTAATATATTATCTAATACATCGTACTATTTTTAATTTAAACATATGTCATCCTTATATAAAACGACTTTTTGGTATATAAAACAACTTTTTGTTACACAGCCTTGTTCCCTATATTTAGTGGATGTTGAACATCTTCCTTCCGCTTTATAGGGATTTTATTTGTGTAGTCACACACACGGTTGGTCACATGACCTTATCACGCTCAAGGTAGAGGGATATTTTTCCCTTTTAGTGCAGTTTCGCAGTGGCTGTGACGTAAGACGCACGTTATGTGTCAATATGACACGAGCGCTTCTCCTCCTATTGGGCGCGACCTTGGGTGTTGGTAGTGCGCATGCCCCTGGACGGACGACTTTACGTCGTTTCCGCCCAGTGGTTAGCACGGACTTGATTTTATGTGCCTGTGAAACGCACATCCTGGAAAGACGTCGTGACGTCGTCTCCGCCAATTGATTGGTACGGGTCATATCCTTTTAGGCCATACCGCTTCCCTTTCAGTGTACCTCCCACTATGTGGACATACACTGTGGAACGCATTTCCCTACTGTCTAGTGTAGTAAGTTGGAACGCACACGGGATCGCCATCTTGGGTGAAACCGGAAGTACATCCTACACGCACCGCAATGGCTTGTGTTTTTGGCTCTCATGATGGGGGTCACATTCCATATAAATATGGGATCAGCAGCAGTGGTGGGATACCCCAGATGATGTCCTTTTAGAGATGAAACGCGTCGGAACGATCCCCCCTGCTGCCTACATTGTTCTACAGCGCTGTTTTTACCTAGATCCATGTGAGTGGTTTTTCATTTTAATAAATATATCTCTGTTTTATGGAATTACGCTATGGTCCTCTTTCGTTTCCTTTCCAATACTCTCCACATGTCTATGAATTTCTGAGCTGTTGGTTTGCCTGTGATGCCATTTTCCCATGACTCTACTGGGCTGCTACCCGCATATACCTGTTCGACGGCACCTACCCATGGTTCATCCATTACATAACAAGCCTGTTTGACACGCAGAGTGTATGCCCTAGTGTGTTCAAACGATCTGGTAAGCCTTCCCTTCATCCGGTGGTGGTCTTTTTTCCACGAGTGTACATATTCACTTTTTGCAAAGACTTCAGTGCACTTGGTTGGGAACAGATTTTTACTTACCTTTACTTATGGACTTATTTTGAATGTGTATATCTCCATTCTCACTATATACACGTTGTGCTTAATTGTGCGTATCATGATTTATATTTTATATTTCTTGTCATTTTATTGTTACTTTTGATATTGGTTTGAATTGCATCAGTGCACTTCTATTTCTAGTGCTAAACTTTGTTATTTCTGTCACTAGTTGGCATTGTTATCTGTTGAATTAGATTGACAAGGGCTTAGTAAATCCAGACTAGGAGTGGATGGGTTGTCAGGGTTTTATTTGCCCTTGTCCTGTTGGGAGAGCCTATTTATTCGAGAGGAGTCAGGTTATCAGGGTGCCACCTGGATGGCGTCTGGGTGGACGTGTGTTGAAAAGCTCCTGCCTGCTAGGCCAGAAGCCTAAGACCTATCCTGGAGTACCTGGCTGCTTGACGGTCTGAGGCCTATGCAGGTTGGAAGCAAGCAGTGAGGGTTTGGGGCTTCAGGCTTGGAGCCCAACCAAGTTGCAGGGAGTTCTGCCAGCTGGAGAACCAAGTAGTTGCCACAGGTAAAGGAAAGCAGTTGCTGTCAGGGACGACCATCTCTGTCGCCAGAGGCAAGCGAAAACCAGAGTCAGAGGTAAAGGGGGCACAGTCGCCAGCAAGGGACAATCTCTCCTGTTATCAAAGGCTAGGTTCTGTGGATTTTGAAGAAGTACCAGAGCAGTCTTTTTTACTAGCGGTGAAGAAGTTGGGAAAGCTTCAACAGAGTCAAGCTAGGGACCCAGCGGAACAGTGTGGGGGATACTGTGAGTTGTGATCTATATTGAAGTTGAAGTTACCAGATCAATTGCTATAGGAGACAGCGGTCTACAGATACAGTTTGCTACAATTCAGCTTAAAGGCCCTTGTACTGTATAGCTGTTCTTCTATTCCTATTTTTGTCTCAGAGTCTGCCAAGTATTTTGCATCTTCCTAAGGGTATTTAGGCCCTAACCCTCTCTCCGCAGTTCTGTTAAGAGACAATAAATTTGTTTGAGCTCGCTGAGCTCCAGGTTTCTAGTCCCACAAACGGTTCTTAAATGAATCAAGGGATTGATCGACTGGATCTATTTGACACAAGCTTTATATGCTTAGATAAATGGTACCCGAGCCTCACAAAGAAGACTCAAGATCCTGCGAGGTTTTGCCTGTAATGCAGCCTACGTGCCCTGGACCTTGCGAAGTGAAATCCTGGGCACCACAGCGCTAAGGCATTCCTGCAGGGTGCTGCAGAGGTCCAAGGGAGTGGACCCTAAACATGAAAAGGGTACCCAGTCCTTGAAGGTCCTCAAGTGACAGGAATCCGCCGCGATGGGAGAAGTTTGGGCTCTTAGTTTCTAAACTGCCCTGCGCCTGGACGGCAAGTGAGGCTAGCTGTGGGCGTTTGCAAAGTGTACCTTTTTTTGCTTGAGTCTGGTTGTTTTTTTACCTGTATGATGGCGCACGACGGTGCGCCATTTCGCCTTGGTTCACTATGGTGTGCGTGCATTTGCAAGAGTGCTGCTGTGCTCAGAAGTTTTTTGTTTGGTGGCCATGGCGCACGTGCATTCACAAAAGCCCCGCTGGACTTAGCAGTTTGTTTGGCAGCCATGGCACGCGCGGCTTCGCCACACATGCGCAGTAGCCTTTATCTGGGCACATAAAGATTCGAGTCATACGCGAATACAGCCACACCCGTTCTCTGGGACCACGCATGTACATGCACACGCATGCACAGAACGTTCCAGCGCACATCCAGCTTATTTAAGCTGTATATGCCAAGCATGCGCTGCTTCCAGAAGGCAGCTGTGGGACACAGAGCAGACTCTGAATAGGCACTTGCAGTGGTTCATTTCTCCTTACCCGGGTCACGTGAGTCAAGTGTTGCTTGGCAGGCTAAGGCGCTTAGCAGGATTGTTGCAGAGGGGCTTGGTGAGCCCTATTAAGGTCTCCCTTCTGAGGTGTTTTAATGCCACACTCAAGTACTCTCTATTTATGGCTAGTAAATGTCTTTAAAAAAGAGGATTGGGACTAACACTATGTCGTCAGTATCCCTAGTATCCCTAGTGTTGTATCCCCTGAAGGACCAGAGGTTTCCGGGCAATCTGAGCTGCTGCGCCTATCTGGTATTGTTCCTATAGTCAACGCTTCTGTTTCACCCTTTATCACCAAAGATGAACTGTCCTTGGCCCTAGCCGGGTTAGAGCACAGGATTGCTGGCAGGATTGCCTCTATCCCACACGGTGGCAAGAAGCGTGACAGATCCCCCTCCCTGGAGCCTACTAGGTTGGAGTAGGAATGGGTTGAGAATGGGGAAGAGCTTAAAGCTCAGGATTCTGTGGAGGGCCTGGCGGATGAGTCTGCTTCTGAGCAATCTGGACAAAAAGATATCCAGTTGATGTCTGCCTCTCATTCACAGAGGCTTTCTATCCTGATTCTGACCGAAATGGTTCCTTCTGCCTTTAAGTTGCCTCTTGCAGAGGTGACTGAACCCCCCTGGTCCTCTTAGGATCCCTGAGGTCTCTCCAGGCCACACAGGCTTTCCTCCTACACCCCCTGCTGGAACAGGGGGTGTATGCTCATTGGGAACATCCTGACAGGATTTTGTTTCTCTTAAGAGGTTTTCCCTTTTTATAACCCATGGATGAAAAGTTTGTTAAAAAAGGGGAGCATGCCAGCCGTAGATGCAGCAGTCTCTTCCTTAAACAAGAACTTAACTTGTCCAGTAGACAACGCACAGGGCTTGAAAGACCCTGTGGACAAGAAATTGGAGTCATTATTAAAGGCTTCCTTTTCTTTGGCCAGTTCAGCTATTCCGCCAGCAGTTGCAGCAATTGGTATCTGCCAGTCCGTAAAGGATCAGGTCGAACAGTCTGATAGGCCTAACCAGGAGGATGATCTGCCTGAAAATAAGACAGATATTACTACTGTGAAGAAAAGCACCAGGCGTCCCTCGTTTAAAGCTTCACTGACTGCTTCCCCAAATGTCTCAGCGCCAAGGCATTTCCGCCGCCAACAGGGAGCTAGGGCCAGGGAAAAGCCACAAGGCCAGGGCCAGAAAAAGCCCTGGGTCCAAAATCCTTCTAAACCCAGCACCAAGCCCTCCTTTTGAGGGGATGCCCCCACTCCATCGGGGGGGGGGGGGGGGGGCTGCTGTATTTTGCGGATATTTGGAGAACGATAATTCTGGACGAGTGGGTCACCTCAATTATATCCCGCAGATACAAGCTGGAGTTGGGGGGGTTTGCCCTTAGAGGTTTTTAAGATCCAGCGTTCCCTCGGATCAGCCAAAAAGAGACTTATTGCTTCAGGCACTACATCATTTAGTGCATCAGGGAGTGATTGTACAGGTTCCTGTATCTGAAAGAACAAACCTGTTTTATGGTTTAAAAAACGAACGGGCCCATTTTTGGACCTAAGATCCCTGAACCATTATCTACTAATCCAATCCTTTCGGATGGAGTCTGTCCTCTCAATTGTAGCCTCGCTCCAGATGGAAGACTTTCTAGCCTCCATCGATATAAAAGGCGCGTATTTACACGTACCTATCTTTCAGCCTCATCAGAGGTTCCTGCGATTTGCAGTAAAGGAACGTTATTTTCTGTTTGTGTCTCTACACTTCAGGCTTGCTACAGCTCCCCGGGTGTTCACAAAGGTCCTAGCACCAGTACTGGGTCTTTTAAGGGTCCAAGGGATCCTGGTGCCAGAGATCATTCATTACAGGCTCTATAACAGAGCATAACATGCACAGTGCGGTATTTGAAAAGCTTAAGTTGGATCATAAATACCGAAAAGTCAGCCTTGAAACCAGCTCAAGGTATAAAGTATTTTGCTCTGATCCTAGATACGGTCCAAGCAAGAGTATTCTTGCCACCCACAAGGATCTGTGCCCAGAAGAATCAGGTGCATCTGATAAGGGGCACCAGACAACCCTTCATTCAGCTCTGTATGAGTCTTCTAGGGAGGATGGTATCTTCCTTCGAGGCAGTGCCCTATATCCAGTTTCATTCCAGGCCTCTACAACAAGACATCTTGTTGGCTTGGAACAGGAGAGGACAAGCCCTGGATTATCCAATATTATTATCTGCTCGGGCACACTTAAGCCTAAACTGGTGGTTCCAGGATCAGAACCTGCGAAAGTGAAGATCCTTTCTCCCGGTAACATGGAGAGTACTGACTATAGATGCCAGTCTCTCAGATTGGGGAGCGACCCTAGATGGGCTCACAGTTCAAAGGAAATGATCAAGGACAGAACAGATCCTGCCCATCAACGTCCTGGAATTAGGGGCAGTAGGACTGGCCCTACGGTCACAGACGGCGGAGCTTCAGGACTGCCCTATCAGGGTTCAGTCCGACAATGCCACTGCAGTGGCCTATATAAACCACCAAGGCGGTACCAGGAGTCGTTCAGAGGGACAGGTGCTGATTCTATCAGCACTCCATATCCCGGGAGTAGAGAACTGGATGGCAGATTATCTCAGCTGCCAGCAGATCTGCCCAGGGGAATGGTCCCTACACCCAGTGGTTTTCCAGGAAATTTGCCAACGTTGGGGAATGCCAGAGGTCAACCTACTGGCATCCAGGTTCAACAGCAAGCTACAGCAGTTTGTGTTCCGAACAAGACATCCTCTGGCAATTGGAGCAGATGCTCTGGTAGTCCCATGAAGCCAGTACTCCCTGGTTTATGCTTTCCCTCCGATCTCCGATCCATTTGTTGCGCAGGATTTGGAAAGAGGGGGTTCCAGTCATTCTGGTGGCACCAGCCTGGCCCAGAAGGCCCTGGTTCCTGGAGATTGTGAGACTGACAATAGACGGGCCTTGGATGCTTCCACGTCGCCCCAATCTACTGTCTCAAGGTCCTATATTCCACCCCAATTTAGAGTGTCTAGATATGATAGCAAGGCTATTGAAGCCAGGGTGTTAAAGGGCCGTGGCATCTCGGGACCAGTGGTGTCTACCCTAGTGAGGCTAGAAAAGCTGTCACTAGGAAGATCTAGTGTAGTGTAACGGTCACAGCCAAATAATCAGACCAGTGGTGATGTGCAATCTCTATTTTACTTAACAGTGAACTTCAACATAAATTGTACCGGAAATCGTGTGAAACTGGGTATATAGTACAGAACATTAATATGAACCGTAAAGAAAGAGGATATAACAATTTCACTGCCTTTCAACTAATGTCCACAAGGTGGCAGCAGCGTGTTCTGAGTCCAATCTACAGATAGAAATGAAAACTTAAGAATCTCACGTGTTCCAACGTAGTAATCGTTCATTCCACAGACTGTGAGCTGAGTGGACCTCCTGCTGACACAAACTTCACGCTGGCACTGCTTTCTATTTGCTTTGGTCAGGGGGTTCTGGTGGCTGGAGATAGGGCCAACTCACTTCATGGACAGCTTCCACCAATGGACTGTAACAGAGTCCTCTCCAGTGACTGGGGCTTGGAAAGATACTGCGTGCTCTTGTGCTCACTGCTGGTGGCCCGCACACCAGACTTAACAGGGGAGGACCCAGCACCTGGGAACAGCTCACTTGCCCAGTCACTGCTGTCCCATCAGGCAGGATCTCTCTGAGCACAGGAAGCTGGGTGGAGCTGACTTTTATATCCCCCGGGCTCAGAGGATTGTGGGGAGTTGAGTTAAAGGGACCTGCACCAGAATCTGGACAAAAGGGCATCCCACTACACTCCACCCCGCTTGAACTTGCGATTCCAGGCAAGCTTACCGACCAGACAAAGTCCTCCTGTGCAAAACATTCAGGTGGTTTCCCAAAGTTGTGTCTCTGAGAGCATCTCAAGGGTTGAGGTTCAGGCTCCTCTTCAGGAGCAGGCAAAGGTACATCTTCACTTTCAGGCATCTCAGTGGACAGTGGGTCAGAGGGCTCCAGAGCAGGAGTAGGAATCCGAGCTGGGCAATCGTTGGGCTGCCTGGCATTGTCTGTATCTGTAATCTCTCCTTGGAGACAACAGTGAAGGAACAGGGCGTAAGCACCACTGATTCTCTGCTGGGACTGCTACGGGTGGCTTGGAAACCTGTTCCTCCGGCTCTCTAGATAAGCTTTCAGGCACCTCTACGTAATTTCTAATAGGTTTGAGGAGCCGGCGGTGTAGCCTCCTTGGCCTATCTTGTGTATTTTCCTTCTGGACGTCATAGACTGGCACTCCTGGAATTGGTTGCTGTAGCACCACTCCGGGCACTTCTTCCTATGGAGTTTGTAGCTTGCACCGCTGATGTGCACCTTTGCGCCTGATCAAGACCCTGTCTCCCGGCTTCAGGTCATAGACCTCCGTTCCTGACTCTTCTTGTTCCACCCAAGTTCGCTCCTTTACAAACTGTTGGACTTCTGACAGGCGTCGCCTCCACTCTCAAATCCAGGTTGCTGGAGTATACTCCAGATCTTCAGTGGGGACAGCACCCCATAGATCTGTGGGACCCCCAAGAGTACGGCCAAACATCACGTGGTAAGGAGACCGAGCTGTCGCTGAGTGCACAGTATCATTATACTTCCAAACCACTTGGGCCAAGTAATGGGTCCATCTGGTTCGTTTCCCACGGGCCAGCCCTCTCAACACTTGTATCAGGGTACGGTTAAACCTCTTGCAGGCTCCGTTACCCTGTAGGTGATATGGGGTCGTATGCGTCTTCTTGACACCTAAGGAGTGACACCACTCCTGGAAGAACTCACTTTCAAAGCAGGGCCCTTGATCTGAATGTATCTTCTGAGGGCAACCATAAGGGAGACAGAAGTGCTTCCACACTGCTTGAGCTGCAGTCTTTGCAGTTTGGTCACGAGTTGGTACAGCTACTGCAAACTTAGTAAAGTGGTTCACCATGACAAGGACATGGCGATGTCCATCTTCCGACATGTCGAGGGTGAGGAAGTCAACTGTCAATATTCCAATGGGGCAGACGTGTTCCAAGTCATGGGAGGCACCAGGACCTCAGCCCCCTTGGTCACGGAGCATACTGCACATTGCCGACATATCTGATCAATCAACTGGAACAGCCCCACACACGGCTTGCCTTTTGAACCAGGCGACTGTCTTGTGGACACCCCAATGTCCTCCTTCCACATGGATCCTTTCTGCCACTGGTCGAGCTCTGGCCCAGGACAGTACGACCTGCCAGGTTACCGAAGAGTCATGGGGGAACATTATTCTGCGATACAATATGCCATTTCTCAAGAGGAGGCATGACCATTCGTTCAGCAGTTTTTGTGTTTCTGGTAGCAGTTGTGATCTTTCAATTCTACTGGGCCAGCGCCGTAACTGCATTGCCTCTATGACTGGGGCAATCACAGGGTCATCCTTCTGCGTTTCTGCCCAGTTACAATCTTCCAATACCTGGATGAGGTCCACCCGTGGTCTACTCTTAGGTCTAGCCCCCATTAAGGGTGGGATTTCTTCGTCTTCGGCCTCTTCATCCGCATCTCGCTGTGGTTGGGCTGAAGGGTACCGTGATAGGGCATCAGCCACGTGATTCCCCTTTCCTGGGTGGTAATGCAGGGAAAAGTCAAACTTTGCCAGACGTGCTGCCCATCTTTGTTCCAGAGCGCCAAGTTTGGATGTCTGGAGATGTACTAAGGGGTTATTGTCCGTCCAGACTTCGAACTTAGACCCTGTGAGATACTCGGTGAAACGTTCTGTGACGGCCCACACCAGCGCTAACAGTTCCAACTTGAAGGAGCTGTAGTTTGCAGGGTTTCTCTCGGTTGGGTGAAGGCTGCGGCTGGCATAAGCAATAACCCATTCCTTACCATCTTGCATTTGTGAGAGCACGGCCCCCAGGCCCTGGTTACTGGCATCAGTTTGTAACCTAAAGGGAAGGGAGAAATCAGCAAAGGCCAATACAGGGGCTGACACCAACCGTTGCTTTAAGAAGTCAAATGCCTCTTGCTGTTCCAGTCCCCATTCTACCCTCTTGTGACCTCCTTTCTGGTCTACTTCATGTAGTAACTTCTGGATTGGAGCAGCATGGTGGGCGTAGTGCTTGATGAAGCGTCGATAGTGCCCCACTAACCCTAGGAAATTTCTAACCTCAGTCACGGTTGATGGTGCCTTCCATTCTTGTATTACCTTGATTTTCTCTGGGTTGGGGAGCACACCCTGTTTTGAAATGACATGTCCCAAATATTTAATCTCACTTTTGAACAGGTGGCATTTTTTTGGCTTAAGCTTCAGCCCATACTGATGTAGCCTGGCTAGAACAGCATCGAGGTGGGCGAGGTGTTCCTCGAAGGTGGCAGAGAACACCACGATATCATCAAGATAAATCAAGATGCTATCCAGGTTCATATCCCCAAGACAATGCTCCATTGTCCTTTGGAAGGTAGCAGGTGCATTCTTCAGTCCGAAAGGCATTCTCTTGAACTGCCATAGTCCCATAGGGGTGATGAAAGCAGTTTTTGGTCTATCTGCTTTGGCCACAGGGATCTGCCAATACCCACTGGCGAGATCAAGCGTGGAATAGAACTTTGCTTTCCCTAGAGCTGTTAGGGACTCTTCAATCCGCGGCAGGGGATAGGCGTCTCTAGTAGTGACAGCATTCAACCGTCTATAATCTACACAGAAGCGGAGGGTGCCATCCTTTTTCCGCACTGATACACTGAGCTGCCCATGGGCTCTTGCTGTCTTCAATTATGCCTTGTTGCTTCATCTGTTCCAACATCTGCTTGACTTCCTGATAAAGGCGAGGGGGTATGCTTCTGTAGCGATCCCGGATGGGTGGATTTCCTCCTGTTGAGATCTCATGTTCAATTCCATTGCTACAGCCCAGGTCAAAATCCCTCTGGGAAAACGCCTCTGACCACTTATCCACCAGTTGCCTTACTGCTTCTATCTGGGTGGGTGTGAGTTCCTCAGTGGACAGCTGTAGAAGTAGAAGTATCTGTTCTCCTACCCATGCTGGGTCTGCTCCTGCTGAACATTTGGCAACATTCACATTCACAGTTCCGCCACTGGTGTCCCTGGGGGCAAGTGAAGTGGGATCGTCTTGCTGTTCCGCATCCTAACTAGCACGGTGCCTTGACGAACTACTGTGAGAGTTCTAGCAACAAACGGGGCCATATCTGAGGGTAAGGGTTCCACTAGCACTGGGACGCCCTGCAGTCTATGGCATGATCCAATATTCATGGGGAGTACAAGTTCTTTGCAGGGAGGTATTACAATCTCTGTCCCAAAAGGAACCCTCATGACACCAGCCTTTTCATTAATGTTTGCGATACTTGCGTCAGAGCCCTTTAGTGCTGCCAAGGTAAGGAGCAGCTTTCTAACTTCTTTAGGTGGTCCCAGGTGTGTAGGACACCGTTTTAACAGCTCAGGCCTCAGCCCCTGGATGATATTCATGCCCAATATCACCTGCGGTCGACCTTTTCCGGATGCTCGTGTAACCACAACACCTTTTTGGCCAAGGTCCTGTCCCCACAGTTCTACTTTCATCCAGGTAATCCCGACCACTTCTATAGGAAGTTCATTGGCAGCTGTCAGTGAGATCCAGGGGGTATCCTGACTCATTTTCTTCTTTGGGAAGTATCGTTGGAACAAGGGTTCTGGTAGAATGGTGACTTGGGACCCAGTGTCGAAAAGACATTCGACCTCTTGGCCATCGAAGTACCCGTGTACCACAGGGCAATCGACCACCACGCCCCATGTGGTGACTGGGGAGTCTTTTGCTGGGCCGCCCCACTGCTTGACTCCTAGCGGCAGGGCGCTCTGAGTTTAATGGCTCCCTCGGTATTCGGTCAGGACAGTCCCTCAAGCGATGTCCCTTTTGTCAACAACCCCAACATGGAGAGGGTGACCTCTCCCGTCTTGGTCGTCTGCGGGGCGGTGATCAGTTTCTCCATGAAGGGGTGTGTTCCCTTGGCCCCCTTGGATTGTCTCGCTCCCATCTCAGCGTGGCAAGTTCTGTCTGGAGCTGGGCCATTCCTTCTGTCAGCTTGTGGATGGCCACCTCCCACAGAGCTGTGTGTCCAGTTTGTGGCGGTTTACATGGTTTATCACCTGTGCTGGCCATGAGGATGTCCGTACTGGCACGTCTGGGTTCTGAATATAGCTGCTTCCAGAATTTCGTGGAATTTTAAGTTTGGGTTACTTCTGTCCTTATTTTGTAACTTTTCCCTGACTTTGTCAGACAGAAGCCCATCCACAAACTGATCCTTCAGCCACCCATCTGTATCACACCAGCCAGCACGTCCTGCTCGCCTCCTCTCCTTGCGGCGGATCTCGGCTGCTATATCCTGCAGTTCCAGGGCATACTGCGGAATGGATTCTCCCACTCTTTGCCTTCTACTGATAAAGCGTGCTCTAAGATCCCCTAATGCAACCGTCTGGGTGTACACTGCTTCCAAGCGGCTGATTATCTTGTCTAGGGAGTCCTGGTCCTCTGCTGGAAGGTGTAGGATCAACTTCCTTGCTTCCCCTTCAAGGGCATTAATGGCCTGGTTTGCCTGCTGTGCAGGTGGGACCCCATATGACCGGATCAAGCCCCGCAACCTCCTAATCCAATCATCTAAGTCCTGATCCGGTCCTGTATACTTAGGCAGCTGTTGTGGTAGCAATCCTGCCAGCAGTAGAGAAGCTATAGCAGACTGTTTAACTCCCTCAGTGCCTCTGTGGACTCCCTCTGCCCTTGTGCTGTTCTCCTCATCACTGTCTGACATGGCTGTATCCTGTTCGTGATGCCAAGTGTAGTGTAACGGTCACAGCCAAATAATCAGACCAGTGGTGATGTGTAATCTCTATTTTACTTAACAGTGAACTTCAACATAAATTGTACCGGAAATCGTGTGAAACTGGGTATACAGTACAGAACATTAATATGAACCGTAAAGGAAGAGGATATAACAATTTCACTGCCTTTCAACTAATGTCCACAAGGTGGCAGCAGCGTGTTCTGAGTCCAATCTACAGATAGAAATGAAAACTTAAGAATCTCACGTGTTCCAACGTAGTAATCGTTCATTCCACAGACTGTGAGCTGAGTGGACCTCCTGCTGACATAAACTTCACGCTGGCACTGCTTTCTACTTGCTTTGGTCAGGGGGTTCTGGTGGCTGGAGATAGGGCCAACTCACTTCATGGACAGCTTCCACCAATGGACTGTAATAGAGTCCTCTCCAGTGACTGGGGCTTGGAAAGATACTGCGTGCTCTTGTGCTCACTGCTGGTGGCCCGCACACCAGACTTAACAGGGCAGGACCCAGCACCTGGGAACAGCTCACTTGCCCAGTCACTGCTGTCCCATCAGGCAGGATCTCTCTGAGCACAGGAAGCTGGGTGGAGCTGACTTTTATATCCCCCGGGCTCAGAGGATTGTGGAGAGTTGAGTTAAAGGGACCTGCACCAGAATCTGGACAAAAGGGCATCCCACTACACTATCATAAAGTCTGGAAGACTTATATTGCTTGGTGTGAAGCCAAAAAATGGCATCCTCGGAAATACGTGATTGGGAGAAGTCTCTCTTTTCTACAGTCAGCTGTGGAAATCAATTTGGCTTTGAGTACAATCAGAGGCCAAGTTTTGGCCCTATCAGTATTCTTCCAAAGGCCTTTAGCGTCCCATTCACTGGTCCAAACCTTTATGCAGGGGGCAACTCGCTTGCTTCCCACCATTAGGTCACCTGTGTGTCCTTGGGACTTGAACTTGGTGCTGTCTGTGTTACAGAAACAACCATTTGAACCTATCAAGGAAATTCCATTAGACTTGCTGTCACGCAAGCTAGCCTTCCTGATGGCTATCACTTCGGCTAGAAGGGTGTCAGAGTTCCCTTTCATGCAGGGAACCGCACTGGATCCTTCACCAAGACAGGGTCGTGTTACAACCTGTTCCATCCTTTTTGCCAAAAGCGGTGTCGGCCTTTCATTTAATTTAGGACATTATTTTGCCTTTTTTTTTCTCAGCCTCGTTCGGCGAAAGAGAGACGACTGCACTCCTTGGACATTGTCCGGGCAGTCAAGGTTTATTTGTCTAGATCTACGTAAATCTAAGGATCAGACTCCTTTTTTGTTTTACCAAAAGGACCCAAGAAAGGGCAGGCAGCTTTCAAAGCCAATTGGGTCCGTCAATTGGTCATTCAGGCCTACGGTCTGAAATGTAAAGCTCCTCCCTTTAGGGTGAGAGCTCATTCTATCAGGGGTGTAGGAACCTCCTGGGCTTTTCGCCATCAGGTGTATGTGGCTCAGATTTGTAAAGGTGCTACCTGGTCTTAAGTGCATACTTTCACAAAATTTTATCAAGTGGATGTTCGAGCAGCCGAGGATTTGGCTTTAGGCCACAGTGTACTGCGGGCTGCCATATAAGTTCTGATGGCTATTGCTTGGCAGGGTGTCCCTCTCCTCAAGGCTATTGCTCTGGGACGTCCCAGCAGGTAACAAATTCTAGCCTGACTCTGTGTCCCATAATTTATGAAAAAGAAAATATGATTTTTTTCATCATACTTACCTGTAAAATCCCTTTCTTTGAGTACATCATGGGACACAGAGATCCTTCCCTCTTTTTTTGAGGATTCAGTGCTTGCTACAAAACTGAAGTGCTTTCTGTGTGGTGAGGTTATATAGGGGATCACTTCCTGTCTAAAGACCTTTGGTCTATCAGTGTCCATTCACGTGGAGATGAAGTATAACCCAGCAGGTAGTGAATATTAGCCTGACTCTGTGTCCCATGATGTACTCAAAGAAAAGGATTTTACAGGAAATTATGACGAAAAAATCCTATTATTTATATCCATATATACCTACTACTAGTTGGAAGAGGAGATTCAGGAATAGAGTACAGTGGGTGGATGCTGCCATTCGGAGCTTTTCTAAAATTGCTCTTCATGTCGATTTCAAAAAGTTGTCACCAATGTATGTTGAGAAGTACACCAATGTTTCTCAGACCTGGGACTATGGCTGTCATATTTACCCAGACTGTGTTATCATCCGCAGGCCTAACCAAAAGGACCTCCAATACTATATTACTACTGATGATACAAGTGGGAAATCTGTACAGCTGTCACACAAAAAATTAAATAAAGCACCTGCAAGCCCATGGGTTATCTCCTCAAAAATATTTTATTTATAAAAAATCACATCAAAAACAGCTCTGAATCACAACAATACTCCTCCCCCACATAAAAGAGACCTTCTGACAGGATCTATATTTACATATGACACTGTATGGAACTATTAGTTACATTTTCAGTGGATGAATAACTCTTAAACCATCCAAACAGCCCTCACGGTCTGACCCCTCAGTACACACATTTACAACCAGGACCAGGATTGTTCTTTTTGATATATATCGAGGTGGGATCAGGATTGGCTTATATTCCATTTCTCTATATAGAGAAGATCACATTCAGCGATATCAGTTTAACTGATCATCTCCTAACCCGATATTGTTTACTGTATTCACCCATTATGGTTTTAAGGTACAGAACACTATAGTCAGGCTGGTGAATTATTGCAGTAGTTTGGTAATATATTGGACTAGTTATGGATGCAGGCGCTAATTTCAGGGGAATCACCTAGTGGGGGGTGGCACAGTCCTTGGTTCCAGCACCACCTAGGGGGGATCTATTGAGGTCCGACACATTTTTTCACTGAAGGGAATATGAGGATAGGAATGTTTTTACAAAGGATTGATTAGTAGGAGGGTTATATAGGGAAAGGTTTTGTGGGGGATTTTATGTGGGGGAGGAGTATTGTGATTCAGAGCTGTTTTGGATGCGTTTTTTTTTATAAATAAAATATTTTTGAGGAGATAACCCATGGGTGTGCAGGTATTTTATTTTCTTTTTTGTGTGACAGTTTTGGCTTCTGTATACACATCCTACCATTATTGATGGAGTTACCCTCATACTATATACTTGTTAGGTTCTCAGTTTTGTTTTGTTTTTTGTCCCTTTTTCTTTGTACAAAACCTGTACAGCTGCCTGATCCCAGATATTACTGGAAATCCTGTTGAACTGTGAAAGTTACCTGAACCATTGTGGATTACAAATATAGGTTGGTGGAGTCATATTGATTTGCTAAAGATTGCTCCACACCTGAAGAGAAAAGTTACTGTGGGCCCCACGGTGTGGGGAAATTCTTGCTTCGGCTGTCTTGCTGGACTGTGTTCTGAAATACCAGCAATTATTGGGAGTGCCCCAAAATCGAGTCATGCTGGCCTATGTTGGAATTGCCAGTGTGCCTCCCTCTGAAAAGTGACATGTTGATCTATGTTGCAGAAATTCAACATGTTCTGTTCCTTCATTGAAGAGGGAAATCATCCCCAGTCTCAGGCTAAGCCAAGGCCAGACTAGGATATCTTCAAAATGAAGGGGAACTGGATGACCTGGAAGATGAACATTTCTTCAAAATGTATGGTTTCTCCCTCAGCTGGGAGAGTAAACAAAATTCCATTTATGTACAATTATGTACATATTTATGTGCAATATGTTAAATTAGGAATATGAAGTGTTTCTATGCTGTCTTCTTTCAGGTGTTCCAGCACCTATTGTGTTTTTCTTGGCTAAGGAAAGACATTGGCCTCAGTTGTATAATAACCTCAGATTGTACAACCATACTACATTTTTCTATTCTTTCCAGGTGTATATAGTAGATAGATAGTTAGGATATAAGGCTATTGTTATTGTGTTTTTCCATTGTTGTTCGGGTGGTATGCTACGCGTAATGTAAATACTGTCCTCTATTTATCTGCCCTTGTGTGAAATGCCACTTGCCTTTGTACCTTTGTTATGTATACCTACTCCATGTGGTACACCAAATCAATTGTTATTCTGTTCATCCTTCCCTGTTACCCCTCCTACCCCAGTTTTTGCCACTCCATGTCAGGAAAGGGTTCACCTGCTGGTGGCACTGTGCACCCATATATTTATGCTGCAGTTTCGGTGTCCACAAGCAGGTGTCTCTCAGCAGTCAGGAACTGACATCATCCCCTGCAATCAGGCATTGTCAGGTCACCTGTATCCAGGTGACAGATGCACCCCGTTGGGGTCAGGAGTGCACCGCTATGATAGTGGACCCCAAGGCTGACTGCTGCGGATGGAACTCGGGGTGGTTCAGGAAGGCAGGTGCCCTGGAGCACCAACACGGATCCCACAGTGAGTTAGAGCATAGATTCCCCAGGGCGCGGAGTCTAAGAGCTAGCAGGTGTTCACCAGAGCCTCTAGTGTTTAGGATGGACTGGGCTGCAACTGGCTCCAGGTCGCGGCCCCCAGGGTCTCCCAGCTCACGCTCATGGTAGGCTATAGTAGGATGGAGAAGAAACAGCAGCCCAGGACAGCAAGGGATAGTAAGGAGGTAGCCAAATGTCGGGGCGACCAGCAGACAAGGATAACAGAGAACACGCCAAAAGTCAGGGTCACAGGCAAACAGGGATAGTCAAGAACGCGCCAAAGGTCAGGGTCACAAGCAGACAGGGATAGTCGGGAACACGCCAAGATCGGTAACAGAGACAAACTTAGAGCACACGGCAAACAGGAAGCCAAACACACAATATTGCACGGCAAGGCAGGCTTGGAGAATACGGTGTTAAATAGTGGTTCCTGTTGAGGCTAGGGTGGAGCCACACAGAGGGTAGATTACTTAAGCATGCAGGTGTGAGTGTACAAGCCTGAAGGCTGATACACAGACCAGGTAAGAGACAGACAGGTCATGAATGTATTACTGCAAGATCATGACAGCACCCCCCCCTCTTACGAGGCCTCCCCCTCCCCCGCTTTGGACCAGGCTTGGAGGGGAACTTCAAATGGAACTTCCTCAGGTGCAAAGACTTCAGAAGCAGAAATCCAAGATCTCTCCTCAGGACCGAAACCTTTCCAATCCACGAGATATTGAAGGGCACCTTTATAGAAGCGAGAATCCAAAATTTGACTAACCTCGTACTCCTGATCATCTTCAGAGACTGGAGCCAAGGTAGGGAGAGGTCAAGAGAACTTATTGAAAACTAAAAGTTTCAGAAGGGATATATGAAAGGAGTTTGAGATCCTGAGGCTTTTAGGGATCTGGAGTTTAAAACAAACAGGATTCAGCTTAGAAATTATATTGTAAGGACCAATGAATCTCAGGGCAAACTTGAGAGAAGGAACTCGGAGTCTGATGTTCCTGGTAGAAAGCCAGTCTTTATCTCCTGGCTGTAGAGAAGGCGGCTTACGCCTGCGACGGTCAGCAAAACTTTTGAACTTGTTGGCAGCTTTCTGGAGGGAATCATGAATGTCAACCCACAAGGAATTGAATGATTCCTGAACAGTAGCCAAAGCTGGGATGTCAGAAGAACAGGTCATAGGAAGAGGGAGCTGAGGATGTCTTCCATAAACAGTGACAAAGGGTGTCTTCTGAGAACTGACGTTGACATGATTGTTGTGGGAGAACTCTGCCCACGGGAGTAATGATGCCCAATCATCATGATGAGCAGAGACCAAGGTACGGAGAAAGACCTCCAACTCCTGATTAACCCTTTCAGTCTGGCCATTGGATTGGGGATGGTAAGGAGAGGTAAAATCCAAGGTAATGTTGAGGGATTTGCAAAAGGCTCTCCAAAAGCGAGAAGTAAACTGAACACCCCTGTCCGAAATTACATGGGAAGGGACACCATGAAGACGGAAAATCTCTCGTACAAAAATGGGAACCAAGGCAGGAGCAGAAGGGAGACCAGGAAGAGGAACAAAATGGGCCATCTTGGAGAATCGATCAATTACCACCCAAATGACCGTATTCTTCTCAGAAGGTGGAAGATCGGTGATGAAGTCCATGGCTATGTGAGACCAGGGCTCCTTGGGAATGGGCAAGGGCATGAGAAGACCAGCAGGAGCCTGCGTGGAGGACTTAGACTGGGCACAGACATGACAAGTCTTTGACATCCGAACGGAGAGTAGGCCACCAGTAGTGGCGACTGATAAGGAGGAAGGATCGAAGAAACCCAGCATGACCTGCCACCTTGGAATCATGTCCCCAACGAAGGATCTTAGCTCAGTGGGGACGAAGGTCCTGCCAGGAGGAATTTTTGATTTCAGGGTGGTAGAATGGGCAAGGATGCATGAAGTAGGGATAATCGGCTCAGGTTCAATGGTAGGCTCCTCATCCTGAATGTCAAAAGATCTAGAGAGTGCATCAGCCCGACTGTTGCAGGAACCAGGTTTGAATGTAATGGTGAAGTTAGAACAGGAAAAGAAGAGACTCCACCTGGCTTGTCTGGGATTCAATCGTTTGGCATTCTGTAAGTACTGCAGATTTTTATGGTCAGTGAAAATTGTTATGGAATGTGGGGAACCCTCCAAGAGATGATGCCACTCCTCCAACGCCAATTTAATCGCAAGAAGTTCCCGATCACCAATAGCGTAATTCTTCTCCGCCTCAGAAAATTTTCTGGAGAAAAATGCACATGGTAGACGTTTTTTCCCAAAGGTTTGAAGAAGCACAGCTCCCACCCCAGTTGAGGAGGTGTCCACTTCAATAAAAAATGGATCCCCCGGGTCAGGTCGCCTCAACAAAGGTCCAGAAATGAAGGCCTGTTTCAAATCATGAAAGGCAGAGACAGCTTCGGGGGACCACTCTTTGGCATTAGCACCCTTCTTGGTCAAGGCGATAATTGGCGCAGCAATAGAGGAGTAATTCCTAATGAACTGCCTGTAATAATTAGTAAACCCAAGAAAGCGCTGCGTGGCCTTGAGGCCGGTAGGAAGAGGCCAGTTGGTAATGGCCGAGACCTTCCCAGGATCCATACGAAGACCAAAGTTAGAGACGAAGCATCCCAGAAACAGGACTTCAGAACATTCAAAAGAACATTTCTCCAGCTTGGCGTACAGATTATTTTCTCGAAGGAGCTGAAGTACAATCCGGACATGGTCTCTGTGAACCAAGAGACTATCCGAAAAGATGAGAATGTCATCCAGATAGATGACAACAAATTGGTAAAGCAGATCCCTGAAGATTTCGTTAACAAAGTTTTGGAACACCACTGGGGCGTTACACAAACCAAAGGGCATGACCAAGTACTCGTAATGCCCATCTCTAGTGTTAAACACAGTTTTCCATTCATCCCCCTCCCATATTTGGATCAAATTGTATGCACCCCTGAGATCCAACTTGGTAAAAATGGAGGCACCTTTCAACCTGTCAAATAGTTCCGATATTAGGGGTAGGGGGTATCGATTTTTGATCGTTACTGCGTTTAGGCCTCGGTAGTCAATGCAGGGTCTTAGGGTACCATCCTTTTTGGCAGCAAAAAAGAACCCTGCTGCTGCAGGCGATGAGGATTTCCGGATGAATCCTTTTTCTAGATTTTCTGCAACATACTCAGACATGGCCTGGGTCTCTGGGATGGACAGAGGGTACGTACGACCCCTGGGTAGAGCTGCTCCTGGAACAAGGTCAATGGCACAGTCAAAGGACCTGTGAGGAGGAAGCACCTCAGCTGACTTTTTACAGAACACATCCCGGAAATCGCTATATGCAGCGGGAAGGGCAGAGGATACTGAGGTGGTAGCTACGGGAAGTCTCCCCTTAGGGGCAACCTTGAGTAGGCAGGAAGAGAAACAGGAGGGACCCCAAGCCAGGATCTGCCCAGAAGTCCAGTCAATGTGTGGAGCTGAAACCAAGGAAGTCCCAATACGATAGGGGTTGAGACCTTAGGAAGGATAAGAAAGGATATCCACTCCTGGTGGAGTATCCCTACTGACATCTTAACAGGAGGGGTCTGGAAGCGGATAGGCCCCCTGGAAGAACAGTGCCATCAATCGCCGAGACCACTAATGGAGTGGTGGGTAAAAGGGTAAGGTTCATGGAAGATGCAGTTCTCCAGTCCATAAAGTTGCTAGCGGCTCCCGAATCCAGATAAGCAAAGGCCGAGTGGGAGGAAACGCCAACATGAAGAAACACCGAAAGAAGGAGACAAGAAGATGACTTTTCTGGGTCCAATACTCCACCTTCCAGATGTATTACCCGAGCTTTTCCTGGATGAAATGAGCATGTGTCACGAAAATGACCTTTGCCCCCACATCAGAGACACAGGCCCAGAGTTCTGCGCCTAGCATGTTCCTCGGGGGATGGCCTGGTCTGGCCCAGCTGCATTGGTTCCTTAGTTGGCAGGAGATGCTCCAGAGGACGAAAAGAGGGGAACTCGGGCTGACTAAGGACCAATGAGTGCTGGCGTCGCTTTTCTAGGGTCCTTTCCTGAAAACGAATATCAATCTGGTTACACAGGGAGATAACTTCGTCCAGATCAGTGGGGATGGTTCTTCCTGCTAATTCGTCCTTCACTCTATCAGAAAGGCCATGCAGAAAGGTTGCGACTAAGGCCTCATTGTTCCAGCTCAGCTCAGCCGTCAGTATGCGGAAACGAAGAGCATACTGTCCCATAGAAGCAGACTCTTGGCGGAGACGTAAGAGGGTGCTGGCCGCTGAAGAAACACGACCTGGTTCCTCAAAGATATTCCGGAAGAGTTTCAGAAAATTAGAGAGGCTGGAAACCACTGAGTCTTTCCTCTCCCACATAGGGGCAGCCCAAGCTAAAGCCTCGCCGGACAGGAGAGAAATAATATAGGCTACCTTTGCCCGATCAGACTGGAAGTTTTGGGGTTGGAGTTCGAAATGAATGGTACACTGGCTAAGGAAACCTCTGCAGGCCTTGGAATCCCCAAAGTAACGGGACGGAGCTGGTAAGTGCAAAGGGTTAGCGGCTGCGACTGTAAGCGGAGCTGATACAGCAGCCGATTGCGGTTGTGGAACGGGGAGCCTAAGGAGGCTTGAAGTTGTTCAAAGCGGGAAGCCAAATCCTGAAGGAATCGCATCACCTGGGTCTGATTAGATTCCTGGGTCTCGAGTCTGTGGACTATGCCCTGCAGCTGAACATCAGCAGGTAGCAGCACATCAGACGGGTCCATGGCATTGCAAACTGTCAGGTCACCTGTATCCAGGTGACAGATGCACCCCGTTGGGGTCAGGAGTGCACCGCTATGATAGTGGACCCTAAGGCTGACTGCTGCGGATGGAATTCGGGGTGGTTCAGGAAGGCAGGTCCCCTGGAACACCAACACGGATCCCACAGTGAGTTAGAGCATAGATTCCCCAGGGATCAGAGTCTAAGAGCCAGCAGGTGTTCACCAGAGCCTCTAGTGGTGAGGATGGACTGGGCTGCAACTGGCTCCAGGTCGCCCCCCCGGGGTCTCCCAGCTCACGCTCACGGTAGGCTACAGGAGGATGGAGAAGAAACAGCAGCCCAGTACAGCAAGGGATAGTAAGGAGGTATAAAAATGTCGGGGCGACTAGCAGACAAGGATAACAGAGAACACGCCAAAAGTCAGGGTCACAGGCAAACAGGGATAGTCGAGAACGCGCCAAAGGTCAGGGTCACAAGCAGACAGGGATAGTCAGGAACACGCCAAGATCGGTAACAGAGACAGAAACAAACTAAGAGCACACGGCAAACAGGAAGCCAAACACACAATAGTGCACGGCAAGGCAGGCTTGGAGAATACGGTGTTAAATAGTGGTTCCTGTTCAGGCTAGGGTGGAGCCACACAGAGGGAAGATTACTTAAGCATGCAGGTGTGAGTACAAGCCTCAAGGCTGATACACAGACCAGGTAAGAGACAGACAGGTCATGAATGTATTACTGCAAGGTCATGACAGGCATCACCTGATGCTGATTGCAGGAGGTGTATTTAAACCTGGTGAATACTATTACACATTTGCCTTGGTATTTTCTCCTTGTGCCCCTGATCTGTGTTCCTGAAGCCCGTATCCTGTCTCCTGTTCCGGAACTCTGACCCTGATCCTGCAGCCTGGTTGCTTCCTATACCCACTCAATCCGTCTCCTGGTTCCCTTTTCCCTATCCTGTCTTGTTCCCAGCTCCTCTCTGCTTAATCTCCTGTGTTTGACCCTGGCTCTGGTACGATTACGATTTTGTTATCCCATGCTCTGTACATTTTGGATTTAGACGGTCCTTTATTTTGTGTTCACTGGTTGTTGGTTCACTGGTTGGGTTACACTGTATTGGAGGTGTGTTTTCTTTGTTGTTCACTTATCTTTTAATACATCATATTATTTAAACTTTATCTGTGTTTGGCACACTCTGTTGCAGTCCACACATTTCTGGTCACACCGGTCCCTGACATAATACCAAGGCCAGTCCTGACCAGAAGTGGCTACACAGGGAAGCCATCTTGTTTCTGCTGTTTGGGGGAAAATGCATCCGGAGGAGGTTATTTATTTTTCTTTGCTGGTGACAGAGGATAATGAATACTGTCGCCAGATATTGAAAGAGTGGACCAGTGGCCAGCTATTAGAATGTATCCAACTTGCTCATTCCCTAGCTGATTGGGGCAGTATGTTGTTTGGAGAGGTTCAGCCTTTGATTTGGGTTTGTGCAGAGTTAGCTTTATCCAGTACTCCTAAAGGCAGTGATGACTTTTCTCCCCCCTTCAGTATGGCTCAGGTAGAATCTCTGGTGTGGGTAATGGAGGATGACTCTGTTTATTTTTTTGAGCACTATTCATCATGTTCCCAGCAGGTGTTAGTGGAGTGTATTAATGCAGTGCAGTCTCTGATCAGACAGGCAGCGTGTAAGCCAAATTTTGTTCAACCTTTACTACAGGCATGGTCAGATATATTGCACTCAGCTTCAGTCAGATTGCAAAAGCCCATTCCTGCTGCCAGAGACCTGCCTGCTCAGATGTCTCTTTCTCAATTGCCCAAAGCAACCACAGTTGCATCCCAGTATACCCTGCTACCAACTAAGTATCATTACCCTGTTTCCACCTGCTGCACCTACCCTGCCTTCAACCCATTTACCTCTTCTCCGCTATCTGCAACCACCCCACAAAAATTCTCCTTAGCCACTGCTCCCCCTAGTTTACCATCCTCCAGCTCTTTTCTTCCACCAGCTGCACCCCCTACTTACAGCCCTGCATTCACATACAAAACTTCAGTGGCTAAACCTAAAAAGAAACTTACGTTTTTTCCCAACCCACGCAATCCTGCCACTACCCAATCTTGCCTCCATGCCAGCCGATCTGCTTCAATCTGCTTCTACACCAGCTGATCTGTTCCAGCCTGCCTCCACACCCACCCGACCTTGCCAATCCTCTGCCTGCTTTCCAGCCTGATGTTCCAGTGCCCGCTGTCCCGCCTTATGTTCCGGTGCCCGCTGTTCAGCCTGATGTTCCTGTGCCCGCTGTCCAGCCTGATGTTCTACTGCCTGCTGTCCAGCCTGATGATCCGGTGCCCGCTGTCCAGCCTGATGATAAGGTGCCCGCTGTCCAGCCTGATGATAAGGTGCCCGCTGTCCAGCCTGATGATAAGGTGCCCGCTGTCCAGCCTGATGATAAGGTGCCCGCTGTCCAGCCTGATGATAAGGTGCCCGCTGTCCAGCCTGATGATCCGGTGCCCGCTGTACAGCCCGATGATCCTGTGCCCGCTGCCCAGCCTGATGATCCGTGTACGCTTTCCAGCCTGATAATCCGGTGCCCGCTGTCCAGCCTGATGTGCCTCAGCCCTTTGTCCAGTCTGATGTGCCTCTGCCCGCTGCCCAGCTTTATGTACCTCTGCCTGCTGCCCAGCTTGATGTGCCTGCTGCCCAGCTTGATGTGCCTCTGCCCGCTGCCCAGCTTGATGTGCCTCTGCCCGCTGCTCAGCTTGATGTGCCTCTGCCCGCTGCCCAGCTTGATGTGCCTCTGCCTGCTGCCCAGCCTGATGTGCCTCTGCCCGCTGTCCAGCCTGATAATCCAGTGTCTGTTGATCCAATGCCTGCTTTCCAGCCTGCCTCTGATGATCCTTTGACCAAAGATCAGCTTGATGTTATTGAATCTATGCTTACTGCCCTGTTTGTCCTACCCCCTGATTGTCCTGCAGGGGGTAGGATTCCATCTGCCATGGGGTCTGACACGTCTGAATCTTTGTGTACCTGGTATGGGTTATCTGTTCTGCCTAAGGTTCTTTTTTCAGTTGCCTCGATTGGGTCCCTCCTACAGTATGTTGTTTCAATGGCGCCAAAGCCTGGTGGTCCGGACATACCCTTCACAATTCAAAAAAAGGAAAAACTGCTCTATAAAATGATATAAACAATAGTCCAATTATGAAGTCTCAAAAAAATGAAATAAATGGTCCCAGTTATAGTCCAGACAAAGAGGATAAGTATGTGATATAAAATTCTTCCAAGGGAAACAGTGATGGCGGACACAGTTAGCAGAACACACCAATATATATTGCGCTTACCAGAAGTAAGCCGTAAAAGGGCGAGTGGCTTAAACCCAGCCTGGGCCTTTAAATATACGCTCCAGATGAAACAGGAAGGGCGCCCTCGTCCCGTAGATCCACAAATAATGGTCCGAAAAAATATAACAAAAATATATAGCGTAATATTGTTTACATAAGCACCACGCCAAACCAAAAAAGAAGTGACACTCAATTGACCTTAAATCATGTGTAATCATATAAAATCCTATGCTGAATAGCTAGGACAATGTAGTGAGTATCATGCAAACATGCAAAAATAGAATCAAAGAATCAAATATAGGTTACAAATTATAAGTGGGTAAAGGTTGCAACGACTCCCAAAATCTGCTTACCAGATATAATTGGACAGTCGATGTGTATACACCACCCCAAAATTATATGAAAAATTGTGAAGAAAAAAAAAACAAAAACTCCCACCAGGTGCTGAGAAAACTAATAGTACGAGCTGCTTACCAGAAGACAGACCCTCATATGCAGATATAGTGAGATCAGGAACCAAACACCAAAGGAGCAGACATTAAACGGACCTTAGGGAATGTCCCCTTACCAGACAAGTAAAGCAGAAAGGCAGATGTATTGCGGTCTCAGCCAGACTCCCGAGCGGAACGGTGTAACCACGTCTTGCCCTCTCAGTCCGGACTCAGCAGCACATATGTAATGAAGAGCCAATAGTGTAATACTGCGTATAGTAGGTTTATTGTAAAAAAGAATAACACTTACATAAATACGAGATTTAAAAGCGAAAGTAAAATCGAAGCCGGCCGGCCTCCGGACACACTCCTGTCCTCAATCGAACGACGTGGTGACGTCAGCACGCCCCTCCCAGACGCGTTTCGTCATACGTTTGACGTTCTCAATGGGGAACAGGCAGCGTGCTGAGCCACCACGTTATATGCCCAACTCAAGCCTCGCTCTGAGTCCTGTTAGGGAAACATACAGCGCCATCTTAAGTATGGGCATCATCCTTTATAGACACACATACAGCGCCATCTTGAGTATGGGTATCATCAGCAATTAGCATACAGAGCGGAGTCATATAGGCATCCCACTAAAAAAGGTACTCCCACCTCTAATTACATAAGGACAGCTTAAATTAGCATATGATTAAACTGAAAATATAAAATCTAAGGACCACAGCAGAGGAAACAACACATTTATCTCCCTCTCTAACAGTGAGCGTCTAAAATAAACCCATGTATACTATGCGAAATATAATAACTCTAAACCTTATTAGGGCAAGTGAACATAGGGCTAGGCATACATGATGAAGCCATAGACATAACAAAAATAAAGTATACATAAATGAAGATTAATATAAAGGGGAACCAATATTACCAATTTTGTGACAAGAACAATTAGGTCCCATACTCATAATACATGAAGTAAATAACACCCACAAGAGCGAAAATATAATATAACATATAGGTGGGTAATTAAAATAAAATTAGAAATAAAAATTAAAGTAGGATATAAAAATAAAAAACATGAATATATTTAGATAATCCTATGTTTCAAAAGGCAGGAGACGCCATAAATTAGAAGCAAAGCTAAAAAGCAGCCTCATGGACAGAGTCAATGCTTGCCTTAACGATGTAAGTCCCCAATTCCAATATATACTATTCCCCCTCAATTGGATGGTCACATAAATAGCACATCAGGAATTGTCTATAAATGCGTTAACATCCACATCTATATTCAGTCCGTGTGGCGTGTAACATTTTATTCTATGGACCCAAGACATCTCTAGTTTTGAAATGTCTCGTACCATAGAGCTCCCTCGCCAATACGGTCTATACCGATCAATGCTAACAAAAAGAGTATTGAAGGGATCTCTGTCATGTGCCAAACGGTAATGCTTTGAAACTGAATGGTTTTTGAACCCTGTCAGGATATTAGTGATATGCTCATTGAGCCTCACCTGAAGGGGGCGTTTAGTCCGTCCCACATATTGCAAGCCGCAAGGGCATTGCAACATGTAAACCACCCCAAGAGTAGAACACGTAATAAATGGGGTAATGGAATGGGATTGGCCAGTTGCTGTAGATACAAAAGTCTGGGTTCTCCTGTTCGAACAGGAATTGAAAGAACATACACGACATCTGTTACATTTATAGAAACCGGTCAACTGGTCAAAAAAAGTGGTTCTTACAGTTGGAGGATCTAAGACACTGGGGGCCAGTTTATTTCTAAAGGTGGGTGCCCCTCTGAAAACAGTTGTGGGTTTCGACGGTAGGACTTCCCTCAAAACCCTATCGTTAGTGATAATATGCCAGTGCTTAGAAATTAGTTGTTTAACCTCCTTGTGTTGAAGGGAATAGGTGGTAATAAAGGGAACTCCCAGGTTTTGATTTGAATTACTAGGCCGTGATCTGTCCTGTAATAAGAGTTCTCTATCCATACCCCGTACATTTTCCAAAATAGGCAAAAGATTATCTCTGGTATATCCCTTTTCGAGGAATTTCTCAGTGAGGGTATTACTTTGTGTTAGAAAAGTAGCGGAGTCTGAACAATTTCTGCGAATTCTCATATACTGGCTTTTGGGAATTCCATTAAGCCAAGGTCTGTGGTGACAGCTTCCCAATGGAATATATGAGTTGCGGTCACTTTCCTTAAAGAAAGTGGATGTGGACAGACAATTACCCTCTATATTCAAAGTAAGATCCAAAAAATGGATCTGGGTTTGGCTCAACTCAAAGTTCAGATGGATACCTCGGTTATTGGCGTTAAGGGAGGACAGGAACTCATGGAGCTCCTGGCCATCACCATCCCATAGGAGGAGGATGTCATCTATATATCTTGCCCACAGGACAAGATTGGGACTCCGGTGGGCATAGATGACATCCTCCTCCCACTTGGCCATGAAAAGATTCGCCAAACTGGGGGCATATTTAGCCCCCATAGCGACACCACGGCTTTGGCGATAAAAACGATCTGAAAACCAAAAATAATTGTGGGAGGCTGCAAAGCCAAGCAGCTCCATGATAAAGGAAATCTGATCAGTATGTAGGCCAGAATCCCTAACCAGAGCACCATTGACCGCCTCTAAACCCATATCGTGGGGGATAATGGTATATAGGGAAGTGACATCAGCACTCCCCATCCACATACCAGGTTTCATGGAAATATTAGAGAGAAGGTTTAACACATGGCGTGTATCCTTAATGTAGGAGGGCATTCTCTGCACAAGGGGCTGTAAAAAGAAATCAATATATCTGCCCACCCGGGACGTAACAGAATCGATCCCACTCACAATGGGACGTCCCGGGGGGCAGACAGGGTTTTTATGAACCTTTGGTAAATAATAAATGATGGGAGTCTTGGGAGCTTTGGGAATTAGAAATAAACTTTCCTTTTCTTTAAGGATTCCCAATGCGGAGCCCCTAGAGATGATCTTGCGGAGCTCCCTCACATAGCCATTTTTAGGATCGGAAGGGAGGGGAGTGTAGGTGTCAGCATCCCCAAGGATCCTAGCCATTTCGGCCATATAATCCTTCCGGTCCAGAACCACTATCCCTCCCCCCTTATCCGCTGGGCGGATAACTAGATCCTTATTTTTACACAAAGTCTCCAGGCCCTCTTGTATGATTTTTGAATTTTTTGCTTTTTTGATTTCTATCTTCTCTAAATCCCTAAGAACTACATCCCTGAACACTTTCAATGTAGGAGCAAGTGTTCCTGGGGGATTGAACAGCGATGCATTTGCCAAACCTGAATGGGTGAACTGGTCAGGGAATTGGGAATTTCTTATGATGGGATTTCCTACCATATATCGTTTGATGTTAAGTTTACGAACAAACTTGTGTACATCCATATAGGTTTGGAAACGGTTGAGGCTCCTTGGGGGGGCAAATTTAAGGCCCTTATCTAAAACCACTTTTTCAGAATGGGATAATTCCTTGGTGCTCAAGTTAAAGATACCCTGCCCAATTATACCCTGGCTCTTTTTTGTTCGCAGTCGCCTCCCCCCTCTAGTTCCTCGTTTCTTTCCACTGGCCTTTTTAGGCCTTGGCCCGGTCTGGAAAAACCCCAAGTCCTGGGGCCACCAGAGGTTGGACCAGTAAAATTGGGCGCCATCGAATTTTGAGGGGGATAGGACATAGAGGAAACCTGACTGTCCTGTTGGCGTACATACGGCCCCTGAGGGTCTGGCCCCTCTTCGTATGGGTTCATATCACTCATGGGAAAAAACCTATTCTGTGTGGGAAGATTATAATCCCAATCTGAGACATAGGGTTCCTGATAGGTTGGTCTCTGGGGTGGAACGTAACTTTGACTGGGTTCCCACCATTCTTGATATCCTGAGCCATAGCCCCTACCTCTATTGGAATTGGGTAGGTTGCGCCCTCTACCGCCATTAGGGTGGTTCCCCCTCCATGGGGGTGGTGTAGAGTGATGGGTCCCTCCACCCCTTTGGCCATAGTTGAAACTAGGGGGCCCTGGATTACAAGGTTGCTGTGGGGGAATGCTATTGGACTTGGTAGTCCCTACCGATCTTTGGGGAGATTGGTATCTCTGGGGGCCTCTCAGGTTCTTCACAGGGGGGCCCTTTTTGACGTTCTTTACAGGTTGAGACTGTCTAGGGGGAACTCCCGAATTCACCCCCTGACCCTGGGTGGACACCTCCATTTCAGTATTAGTTTGAGCAGCCAAGTCATCAAACATTCTTTTTTGCCAATCAAAAACCATATTGTTACAGTAATCGTTTAGATCTCGATTATATTTTTTCTTTTTCTTGAACTTTTGATCCCTATCCTCTTTCTCAAGAACTTTCAACAAGCTCTGAGATCTTTCTCTATACTCATCACTCTCTTTATTGGCACTGAGTTTATCTTTAATAGTCTTAATCTCAGTGTCAATTTTAGATAGTTTGGCAGTTTTCCTGTCGATCAGGAATCGGAGGAGTGATAAACCCGCCTGGTTGAAATATTTGAACCACTCCTCCAATTCCGTTTCGCCATTTTGGGGAGAAACCTCCCACCTTAAACTCCTTGGAACCATCGAATTTTTTATATAGGTCTCAAGGTAGGCTATATCCCATTGAGTATGGGTTTCTGAAATCAAGAGGTTCTTTAATCTTGTAAAGAGCCCCCCCAAATCATTCTCATCATCTCTATATAACTCAAAGACACCCTCAGTGTTGACCACTTTTTGAGCCCTAAAATCAAAGATGTCCATGACTGGGCATCCACCAGCTGCAGTAATAAACAATAAACACAAAATAAAGAAAAAAACTGCGCTTGGAAAAGAAAAAAAGAAGAAAAACAAGCTGCGGTCATAAGTGTGGCCCACCAAAATAAATCAAAAAAAGGAAAAACCGCGCTATAAAATGATATAAACAATAGTCCAATTATGAAGTCTCCAAAAAATGAAATAAATGGTCCCAGTTATAGTCCAGACAAAGAGGATAAGTATGTGATATAAAATTCTTCCAAGGGAAACAGTGATGGCGGACACAGTTAGCAGAACACACCAATATATATTGCGCTTACCAGAAGTAAGCCGTAAAAGGGCGAGTGGCTTAAACCCAGCCTGGGCCTTTAAATATACGCTCCAGATGAAACAGGAAGGGCGCCCTCGTCCCGTAGATCCACAAATAATGGTCCGAAAAAATATAACAAAAATATATAGCGTAATATTGTTTACATAAGCACCACGCCAAACCAAAAAAGAAGTGACACTCAATTGACCTTAAATCATGTGTAATCATATAAAATCCTATGCTGAATAGCTAGGACAATGTAGTGAGTATCATGCAAACATGCAAAAATAGAATCAAAGAATCAAATATAGGTTACAAATTATAAGTGGGTAAAGGTTGCAACGATTCCCAAAATCTGCTTACCAGATATAATTGGACAGTCGATGTGTATACACCACCCCAAAATTATATGAAAAATTGTGAAGAAAAAAAAAAAAAAAAAAAAAAAACTCCCACCAGGTGCTGAGAAAACTAATAGTACGAGCTGCTTACCAGAAGACAGACCCTCATATGCAGATATAGTGAGATCAGGAACCAAACACCAAAGGAGCAGACATTAAACGGACCTTAGGGAATGTCCCCTTACCAGACAAGTAAAGCAGAAAGGCAGATGTATTGCGGTCTCAGCCAGACTCCCGAGCGGAACGGTGTAACCACGTCTTGCCCTCTCAGTCCGGACTCAGCAGCACATATGTAATGAAGAGCCAATAGTGTAATACTGCGTATAGTAGGTTTATTGTAAAAAAGAATAACACTTACATAAATACGAGATTTAAAAGTGAAAGTAAAATCGAAGCCGGCCGGCCTCTGGACACACTCCCGTCCTCAATCGAATGACGTGGTGACGTCAGCACGCCCCTCCCAGACGCGTTTCGTCATACGTTTGACGTTCTCAATGGGGAACAGGCAGCGTGCTGAGCCACCACGTTATATGCCCAACTCAAGCCTCGCTCTGAGTCCCGTTAGGGAAACATACAGCGCCATCTTAAGTATGGGCATCATCCTTTATAGACACACATACAGCGCCATCTTGAGTATGGGTATCATCAGCAATTAGCATACAGAGCGGAGTCATATAGGCATCCCACTAAAAAAGGTACTCCCACCTCTAATTACATAAGGACAGCTTAAATTAGCATATGATTAAACTGAAAATATAAAATCTAAGGACCACAGCAGAGGAAACAACACATTTATCTCCCTCTCTAACAGTGAGCATTCTAAAATAAACCCATGTATACTATGCGAAATATAATAACTCTAAACCTTATTAGGGCAAGTGAACATAGGGCTAGGCATACATGATGAAGCCATAGACATAACAAAAATAAAGTATACATAAATGAAGATTAATATAAAGGGGAACCAATATTACCAATTTTGTGACAAGAACAATTAGGTCCCTTACTCATAATACATGAAGTAAATAACACCCACAAGAGCGAAAATATAATATAACATATAGGTGGGTAATTAAAATAAAATTAGAAATAAAAATTAAAGTAGGATATAAAAATAAAAAACATGAATATATTTAGATAATCCTATGTTTCAAAAGGCAGGAGATGCCATAAATTAGAAGCAAACCTAAAAAGCAGCCTCATGGACAGAGTCAATGCTTGCCTTAACGATGTAAGTCCCCAATTCCAATATATCCCTGACATAATACCAAGGCCAGTCCTGACCAGAAGTGGCTACACAGGGAAGCCATCTTGTTTCTGCTGTTTGGGGGAAAATGCATCCGGAGGAGGTTATTTATTTTTCTTTGCTGGTGACAGAGGATAATGAATACTGTCGCCAGATATTGAAAGAGTGGACCAGTGGCCAGCTATTAGAATGTATCCAACTTGCTCATTCCCTAGCTGATTGGGGCAGTATGTTGTTTGGAGAGGTTCAGCCTTTGATTCGGGTTTGTGCAGAGTTAGCTTTATCCAGTACTCCTAAAGGCAGTGATGACTTTTCTCCCCCCTTCAGTATGGCTCAGGTAGAATCTCTGGTGTGGGTAATGGAGGATGACTCTGTTTATTTTTTTGAGCACTATTCATCATGTTCCCAGCAGGTGTTAGTGGAGTGTATTAATGCAGTGCAGTCTCTGATCAGACAGGCAGCGTGTAAGCCAAATTTTGTTCAACCTTTACTACAGGCATGGTCAGATATATTGCACTCAGCTTCAGTCAGATTGCAAAAGCCCATTCCTGCTGCCAGAGACCTGCCTGCTCAGATGTCTCTTTCTCAATTGCCCAAAGCAACCACAGTTGCATCCCAGTATACCCTGCTACCAACTAAGTATCATTACCCTGTTTCCACCTGCTGCACCTACCCTGCCTTCAACCCATTTACCTCTTCTCCGCTATCTGCAACCACCCCACAAAAATTCTCCTTAGCCACTGCTCCCCCTAGTTTACCATCCTCCAGCTCTTTTCTTCCACCAGCTGCACCCCCTACTTACAGCCCTGCATTCACATACAAAACTTCAGTGGCTAAACCTAAAAAGAAACTTACGTTTTTTCCCAACCCACGCAATCCTGCCACTACCCAATCTTGCCTCCATGCCAGCCGATCTGCTTCAATCTGCTTCTACACCAGCTGATCTGTTCCAGCCTGCCTCCACACCCACCCGACCTTGCCAATCCTCTGCTTGCTTTCCAGCCTGATGTTCCAGTGCCCGCTGTCCCGCCTTATGTTCCGGTGCCCGCTGTTCAGCCTGATGTTCCTGTGCCCGCTGTACAGCCTGATGTTCTACTGCCTGCTGTCCAGTCTGATGATCCGGTGCCCGCTGTCCAGCCTGATGATCCGGTGCCCACTGTCCAGCCTGATGATAAGGTGCTCGCTGTCCAGCCTGATGATAAGGTGCCCGCTGTCCAGCCTGATGATAAGGTGCCCGCTGTCCAGCCTGATGATCCGGTGCCCGCTGTACAGCCCGATGATCCTGTGCCCGCTGCCCAGCCTGATGATCCGTGTATGCTTTCCAGCCTGATAATCCGGTGCCCGCTGTCCAGCCTGATGTGCCTCAGCCCTTTGTCCAGTCTGATGTGCCTCTGCCCGCTGCCCAGCTTTATGTACCTCTGCCTGCTGCCCAGCTTGATGTGCCTGCTGCCCAGCTTGATGTGCCTCTGCCCGCTGCCCAGCTTGATGTGCCTCTGCCTGCTGCCCAGCCTGATGTGCCTCTGCCCGCTGCCCAGCCTGATAATCCAGTGTCTGTTGATCCAATGCCTGCTTTCCAGCCTGCCTCTGATGATCCTTTGACCAAAGATCAGCTTGATGTTATTGAATCTATGCTTACTGCCCTGTTTGTCCTACCCCCTGATTGTCCTGCAGGGGGTAGGATTCCATCTGCCATGGGGTCTGACACGTCTGAATCTTTGTGTACCTGGTATGGGTTATCTGTTCTGCCTAAGGTTCTTTTTTCAGTTGCCTCGATTGGGTCCCTCCTACAGTATGTTGTTTCAATGGTGCCAAAGCCTGGTGGTCCGGACATACCCTTCACAATTGGTAGCCATGTTTAACTTTGCGATCTTGGTAGTGGTGAGCTCCAGGGGAGTGGTAGAGCACCATTTGTGCCTTGCCACAACCTGGATATGATTGCCATTACTCCAGGTGCATTAGGGGACCCATGTCGTATAACCAGTGCCTTGGGGAAACCTAGATGGCCGTTGAAGTGAGGAACAAGTCCTGGAGATCAGGCAAGCTACATAATTGTAACCAGACATTCCGGTGTCAGAGTTTCGGTGTTGTCACATGACCCCGGGGTTTGCGAATGACCCATGGTACCCCAGCGTTGGGATGCCTACTGTTTTGAGGGATCAAATGTTCTATGCTTTTAAGAATCTGGCCAACAGGATACCTAGCCAGTTGCTTAGCCCCAGCAGTGGGGTACCTAGCCAGTTACCACACCCAGGAGGTGGAACACCTAGCTTCTTTTTGGATCCCAGCAGCAAAGCTTCCTATTTGGAACCCGGCACTCCTTGGGCTTACAAGACATTTTCTCTCTGGACTCTTTCAGCTATGGCTGGTTGGAGCATCTGGAGGTCGCTCCTTCGAGGGGGGGGGGGTACTGTCAGGAAAGGTTTCACCTGCTGGTGGCACTGTGGCTCCCAGATCTATGGGCTGCAGTTCCAGTGTCCACCAGCGGTGTCTCTCAGCAGTTGGAGGCTGATGGTCAGGAGAGATTTACAAATTTAGTTTGCTCAGCGGTAACCAGCCTGGCTGATTGTTAGGGAGATCCACTGACCTTTTCCTAAATCTGGGTTTGACGCACCTCTCTCTTCTGTCACTAGGTGGCATTGTTATCTGTGGCATTAGATTGATAAGGGCTTACTAAATCCGGACTAGGAGTGGACAGGTTGTCTCAGCCAATTGGCAGGGGTTTCTTTGCCCTTGGCCTGCTGGGAGAGCCTATTTATTCGGAAAGGGTCAGATGATCAGGGTTTGGTGTCACCTGGACAGCTGTCTGGGTGGACGTGTGCTAAAAAGCTCCCGGCTGCTAGGCCAGAAGCCTGAGGCTATCTGGGAGTACATGTCTGCTAGGCGGTCTGAGGCTTATCCAGGTTGGAGGCAAGCAGCACAGGGTTGGGGCTTCAGGCTTGGAGCCCAACCAAGTTACAGGGGGTTCTGCCGGCTGGAGAACCAAGTAGTTGCCACAGGTGAAGGAAAGCAGTTGCCATCAGGGACGACCACTCCTGTTGCCAAAGGCAATTGAGAACCAGTCAGAGGTAAAGGGGACACAGTTGCCAGCAAGGGACAATCTCTCCTAATATCAGAGGCCAGGTTCTGTGGAGACTGAATCAGAACCCGAGCAGCCTTTTTCACTGGTGGTGAAGAGGTTGGGAAAGTTTCAGCAGAGTCAAGCTAGGGACCCAGCGGAACAGTGTGGGTGACACTTGCAGAGGATTCAGCAGATTAACTGAAGATCCAAGTCAGGGACCCAGCGGGACAGTGTGGGTGACACTTGGAAGCCACAGCGGGATAGTTGTGAAGGAGCTCAAGGGATCTAGTGGCGGCTGGGATCTAAAGAGCTCAGTGAGAGACTGGGAGCTCAGTGAAAGGATCCACAAAGGGATACTGAGAGTTGTGATTTGTATTGGAGTTGAAGTTACCAGAGCAGTTGCTATAGGAGACAACGGTCTACAGATACAGTTTGCTGCAATTCAGCTTAAAGGCCCTTGAACTGTATAGCTGTTCTTCTATTCCTATTTTGTCTCGGAGTCTGCCAAGTATTTTGCATCTTCCTAAGGGTGTTCAGGCCCTAACCCTCTCTCCCCAGTTCTGTTTAGAGATAATAAATCTCTTTTTACATTCTCAAAGTGTCTTGCACTCAACTTACTCTATCTACACCACACCCACTATGCCTAGTAACCCACACTGTGAAGATGGATGTCCGCTCTCCCTGACTCTGGAGGTCACCATTAGGCCTCTCAGGGTCGGGGTCATGGCTACAATTACAACTTCAAAAACTCACCATCCCTTTTACTAAATACCATGGACTGTCTACTGTCATAGACTGTGACTAAATACCACTAAAAGAAAGCTCTATCTGTCTTAAAATGATATAAATTTAATTTGGGTACAGTGTTGCGTGACTGGCCAATTGTCATTTGAAAAAGCTTCAACTGACCCTCTGGCTGGGTCATCTGTGGGGAGAATAAACGCCCAAGACTGGGGATCCCCCTGTAGCCATGTAATAATCAGGTTAACCCGCTGTGCTTCAGAACCAGAGCAGTGTGGCTTAAGCTTAAAGTATAGCATACAACTATTTTTAAATTTGGAAATTTGGATCACCAGAAAAAGGATCAGACAGGTTAACTTTGGGCTCTGGTTCCTGCGTTACTGCTGGAGGTGCATTTACACGCACAGACAGTTCCTGGACTAGGCGTGTCAGTTTGCAAATTTCTTTAGCAAATAAGCGAGTCTGTGTAGAGTCCATCTTCACAGAAATGTTTTTTTTTGTTAAAGGCTTGTGATAATGTCACGTCTACCCCAACGCAGGTGGTCAGACATTATAGCTGGCCACTGTGTGCTTCACCTATAGCAGCCTCCTTTCTCATTAAGCAAGCAGGCCTACCGCTATTCGGCCCCCAGGACTTATATACAATGCTATAGTATCTGGCCACCATGCCAGGGGAGATGCGAACTGAACAAAGCAAATAAATACTTGCAGTTAGCAGATAGCGTGATTCTATGACAGTCCAGGTAAAAGGCAGGTTGAGTTCAGGAAGTAGTCCAATAATCCAGTCCAAAGTCATACATAGGGAAATCCAAACTAGCAAAGCAGGGCAGACAGACAGGGAACTTAATTAGGAACAACACACATATCACTCTATATCACAAGCACCCAACTGAGGTTTGAGCTGGCTTTTAACAGGCTTGGTTTCCACCCAGAGTCTGATCACATTAATCAGCCTGCAGGTGGACAGACAAGGAGAGTGACATAGCCAAAACCCTGGATGCTGTAATGAGGAACAGGCGCACTAAGTGATCCCGACAGTAAACAGTCCTTGCAGGGTCATTGGCCGCCGCTTTCAGTTAGGACTTTTTTTTGTCCTTGAAGACTGAAGAGTCTGAGTAAGAGTGCCTCCATCATCCGATGCGATGGCTGGGTTAGCTCTGTAATCTGTATATCTGGCCGGCTGGTGCTGCCCACTCTATTAAGTGGAGTCTTCTGTCTTCTGCGGTGGAGTGATATGTTGGAGGGAGTGTCAGTGCAGCAGCCGCCCCACAGTGTAAAATGCAGAGGGCCGCGCTTTTCAAATGCAGAGGGTGGTGCTTTGCAGGCAGCGAGGGAGAATAGCTGAGGAGGAAGCAAGGTCAAGGTTCTGGAGCTTGGATGGATTCTGTTCTGTGCCGACCCATCTCCAGCATAACATGTTAGCTAAATATATTATATAATTTTTGCAGGGGGGAGCCTGGAGTGTGGTGCAGGAAAATCTGGGGAATATAGGTGAAAAGGTAAGAGTAAGACTAAAGGGGGATCTATTCTATATGGGGACTCTGGCCTACTCTAAAGAGGAATCTAAGGGGGCCAAGCTCTAAAGGGGGATCTACGGGGACCCTGGCCTGCTCTAAAGGGGGATCTTTGGGATCCCTGGCTTGCTCTAAAGAGCATCTATGGGGACCCCGGCCTGCTCTAAAGGGGGATCTATGGGGACCCTGGCCTACTCTAAAGAGGGGTCTATGGGGACCCTGGCCCGCTCTAAAGGGGGGTCTATGGGGACCCTGGCCTGCTCTAAAGGGTGATCTATGGGGACCTTGTTCTTAAGAGGGATCTATAGGGACCCTGGCCTACTCTAAAGTGTGTCCTTGGTGTCCTTTACTAAGGTCTGTACTTTGGAAAATGTCCGCCAGAGCCTTGGTCCATACCTATCCCTGCTATAATCTCAAAATTGGCCTGGGCAGGAAGGGGGTGAAAGTGTCTGGTATTGAACTGGTTAAAGGCCATGAAGCGCATTATGTACTTTTAACCTATTGTCTATCAAAGTATGTTTATAATCATCCTGGTAGTCAAGGGGTAAATCAAGTTTGTGGCTGCTACTGCTTGGTATTGTTTTTTTTCAGCCAGCTCTCAGCTGTCAGGTAAAAATGAGTAAAAAATGAGTAGCTGTAGGGCTGCCCGATCTTATTTACGGTGTATTGAAATGCCTGCCTTGACATATTGGTATCTATTTACTTAGTGCAACCACATCTTTTAAATTTTACAAACAAATTAGGTATTATATTGTGTTCATGAGCACTAAAACTCATTTGAGTATGTTTTTTTCCCAAAAAGGTATGCATTTGATAAACAGATACCGCAAAACAAAAAAAATACTATGCAACATAAAAAAATTGAAACTGCCACTAATTTATTCTCCAGGGTCTGTATTTTCATAAAATCTAAAATCGTAATATTTTAGCAAAAAATGCACATTTTAACATGTGATCAAAAAGTGGTTAAAATATTCTCCCTGTTGAATCTGCAGATAAATGTGCTAGAAACGTAAATCTTGAACCTACAGGATTCACCTCAAACCTATGGTAGCAGCAAACCCAAACCTGAACCCTACACAAGAAAGTCAAGGATCCCAATTCTTCCATGAACACACGCCTGCTTAGTGCTTGAGTGACATCTTATGAAATTTGAGCTCTTCAGCATACCCAGGATCCCCGGAAATGGTTCAGTGACATCACTCTTATCTACAGGAAGCTGCCAGAAGCCAGATTGTAATCTTTACTTTCTTCTTAAAGTGGATGTAAACCCGATTCATGAAATTTGAGCTGGACACAGCTATATGCAGTGTTTTGTTATCTCTCTTCAAAGCCCTAAGCCCAGTGGCTTTCTCCTGCCCTATTCTTCTGTTATAAGCATTATAACTTCTGACAAGTTCTCTGACAACTATAATAAAAACAGGCTAAATTTTGTGTCAGGGTGGGTGCTGTGAATAGATTAGCAGAGATCTGTGCTATTCACAGCACAGCTCTGCAAGTCTCTGCCTATGTGAAGTGGGGGTGTGTGCCTTTCCTCCAGTCAGCTATCTCACAGTGTATGGCAAGAATCCACACCCACAGGTGAAAAGGGAAGAGAGAATTCAAACAGGGTATGCACATTCTAAACAGTATATGAAGATGAAGACAGCAGATATACATATACAACTTATGTAGGGAGATTTGTTTCATCTCTGTGTATCATCTGAGGCTGTTCACTTCACTGCGTATATGTGATGGTTTACATCCACTTTAAGTTATTTCTTTTTTTAGATTTAACTGTGCTTTTTAGTATAAAGGGTGGCGGTTTACAAGATAAGCAAACCTTTTGATGCAAGGTTAACTTTAAAATGCAACAATGAAAGTTAGATTTAAGGGTTGTCAAGTATGCTGTAAAGATCTAGAAGCCCTAGTAGAGGATTGGAATGACTCTACTGTATCACGTGGAGACCCAACAAGCACTGAACATGTGTACATGAGGCAAAATGGTGCAAATAATTTTGGCATAATACATGATTAATTCTACTTGAAATGGACACATTTGCTTACAAAGAACTGGTTGAAGATAACAATTCTGTTCATCTTGTACATGCTTTGCATTGCTGCTGCTGTCTAGACCTGGGCACCTCTGCTGTAATTAATAGCTCCCACTATAGCAGAGGCACCCAACTCCATATGGGTTTTAATCCCTGCCCACCACTGCAAAGCCAAGGGTGCTCGAGCAGGGGTCTATCTTTTATCAGGGGTTTGTGGTAAAGGCTATTCTTCTTTTGTGGGGGGGGGGGGGGGGGTTTAGAGAAGGACTTTTATTTTTTGTAAAAGTACAGTTAATTTAACCATTTGCCTACAGGGCACTTTTGGGCTTTCAGTGCTGTTGCACTTTCACTGACAATTGCGCGGTCATGCTGCACTGTAACTATGTAAATTGTTATTATTTTATTCACACAAATAGAGCTTTCTTTTGGTGGTATTTATTCACTGATGGGTTTTTTATTTTTTACAAAAAAAAGGACAGAACATTTTGAAATAAAAAAAAAAAGGTTTTCTTAGTTTCTGTCAGTACATTTTCTAAATAAGTAATTTTTCTCCTTCACTGATGTGCACTAATGAGGCAGCACTGATGGGCACTGATGAGGCGGCACTGATTAGGTGGCACTGATGAGGAGGCACTATTATGCCGCACTTATGGGCACTGATAGGTGGCACTGATATGTGGCACTGATGAGCACTGATAGGCGGCACTGATGGGTGGCACTGGTGGGCACTGATAGGTAGCACTGATAGGTGGCACTGGTGGGCACGGCATAGGTGTGCGTAGCCTATTGCAATAGGGTGTGCACCCCAAAGCTCAAAACACACATGCGTGTGTATAAATATATATAGGGCAGTAGTTTATTTTGATTATTTTTTACAATTTTTTTAACAATAGTTTTTAATTTTTTTTTTACTTTATTTTCTCGAAGGCCCATTGATGAAATATTAGGGGCCTAAACATACCCCTGATGTCTCATTTTAGAGACAGAGAAAGGGACTGAGGACAGATTTCCCAGTCTCTTTCTCTTTTCTCTGCAGCCAAGCAGCAGGTGGAAGCTGTGCAGCACAGGGTGAATAGGGGGTGCCCAGGCACACCTGGCACACCCTGTGCGCATGCCTATGGGGCACGGATAGGCAGCACTGATAGGCACTGATGGGCATTGATGGGTGAGACTGATGGGCATTGATGGGCAGCAATGATGGGCAATGATGGGCATTGATGGGCAGCACTGATGGCCAGCACTGATAGCCAGCAGTGACTGGCATTACTAATGGGCACTGATTGGTGGCACTGGTGGGCACTGATTTCTGGCACTGGTGGACACTGATTGCTGGCACTGGTGGCGTGTTATTGTAATCAGGGCACTGTTGATCAGTGCCCTGATTACATGTCTTGATGTTCCCTGGGAGGAGATGCCACTCATCGGCTCTCCTCACCACACACTGTAAGTGTGAGGCGATGAGAGACGATTAATGGCATCTTTGTGTTTACATGTGACCGGCTGTGATTGGACACAGCCAATCGTGTGGTTAAAGAGCCACGGCTCTTTACAGAGATCGGGGTCGCGTCGTGTCCTAGCAACACGGTGCAGCTGCGATCGCCGCACTGCACGCCCCTGCGGGCGCACAAGAGCGGCCGTTCTGGGACAATGTCATATGACATTGTTCCAGAACGAGAGCTGCACAACCCCTCCGTCATTTGATGGTGGGCGGACAGCAAGTGGTTAAGTTAATTTATTTATTTTTTTAACATAAAGTTTATTTATTTGTCACAAACAAACTGAATAAAACGTGAGTTACTTTAGCTTAAGTACGAAGTACATTGATAATGATGCAGAGCAATATCCTAACCATTAACTGTAGTAGACATCTAAGAAATCAGATCTGTAATAAGAGAGGAGACCATGTTGGGGGGGAAGGGGGGGTGGGGGAGGGTCCCCGGCGTGGAGCCCCGAACTTATTGAGAGCCTAGCATCTTAATGGAGAGGTTATGCCCAGGGCAGAAGTCAGTGGAGGAGGGAGAGGCAGAGGGCCCAAAGCCCGAAAGGGAAATACACATGGAGGCTCTCTATTACCTACTCAAGGGTCAGGTGTTTAGCCTTCACCCAACCCGCCCAAATATTGTCGAATTTCTTTGGACAATTTCTTCCCATATATGTTAGTTTATATAGAGGCAGAGCTGCATTAATGAGGGAGAGCCAAAATTGTTTAGTGGGTGGCCGAGGCTGATTCCAGTGAAGGAGAATCGCCTTCCTGGCGAGGCAGAGCTGCATTAATGAGGGAGAGCCAAAATTGTTTAGTGGGTGGCCGAGGCTGATACCAGTGAAGGAGAATCGCCTTCCTGGCATATAACGCTGTGTAAAAGACAAATCATTTTTTCCTTTGTGGGGCCTCTATAGAGTCGCATATGCCCAGAAGGAGGGGAATAGGACTATATGGGACCCTGATTTTACCTATATAGTTGATGTCATCCAGGACTTCTTTCCAAAAACTCACTATCTCCGGACAGGCCCACACTGTGTGATAAAAATCTGCATTGTCTGAGCCACATCTAGGACATACTGCTGTTCTATCTGGGTAGATTTTGGCTAAGCGTGATGGGGAGTAGTAGGCTCGATGTAAAAATTTCAATTGGGTAAACCTGTCTCTAGATGAGACAGTCAAGGTTAGATACTGCTGCACTCCCTCCTCCCAGTCATCATCAGCCAAATTTAGGAATGTCCTTCTGCCAAGCCGAGAACAACTGGGACACAATGTGTCCATCAGAGCCAGTCTATTATAAATAGTCGATAACGTTCTAACACCTTCAGGCGACTGAAGCTCAGCTTCCAAGTCTGACATCTGTAAGGTCACCGGGCTGGGGAACTGAGAGCGGAAAGCATGTCTTATCTGGACAGGTATCTGAAGAACATCTGGTTAGGGAGGCCTTTTTTACATCGAACGTGATCAGTTGTCCCTGAGAGATGATATCGCTAAGGGTTATTATGCCGTATCTAGCCCATACCGGACGGGATCCGATATTGATTGAAAGTGACTCAACTTCGGGTTGCCCCAAAGCGGTGTAACAGGGGACCACACATTTTGTTTCCCAAATTTCGCTTTCACCGTATCCCATACCCTAATGGTCGTTTTCATGGGAATAGACACCCTCAGACTGGAGCGAGGGCCCCTATGAATGAGATTTCTTAGCTCCGAGTAGGAACCAAGCATCGCGGCCTCCACAGTAGATGCCGGGTTAGAAGGCTCCTCCGCCAACCACCACTTTAGCGTCACCAGGACTGCAGCCCAGTAGTATTTTAGAAAGCAGGGGAGTGCCAGGCCTCCCATGGTAACCGGTAGTTGTAAGGTTGTTTTCGCTATCCTAGGGGCCTTCCCATTCCATATGAAGGAGATGACCAGACTATCCAGTTTGTTAAAGAAGGAGATAGGTATGGGAACGGGAGTTTGTCTAAAAACGTAGTTGAACTTGGGCAGGATTGACATCTTAATTAAATTTATGCGGCCCACTGGACTAAGGGGAAGGGATCTCCATGATGTAAATCGGTGGATCACCTGAGACATCTCCGGGGTCAAGTTGAGGCCGATGAATTGGCGAAGGTCCCTATGAATCTCCACTCCGAGGTATCTGAACTGGGACACCCGTCGGAGCTGAGCATCCGAGTGTAAAGGAGCAACCCCAGAGTGCAGTGGGAACAGAATTGATTTTCCCCAATTAATACATATTCCCGAATACCGCCCACATCTATCTATTACCTGAAGTGCCTATTGTAAGTACCTTCCGACAATGACACCTTTTCTTGTAGCGGACCTATGTCTATACCCCGTATTTGGGAGGTGGACCTAATAAGGATAGCCATGGGTTTCATCACCAGCGCAAAGAGCCCCAGAGACAGCGGGCAGCCCTGTCTTGTTCCCCTTCGAAGGGGAAAGGGTGGAGAGAGTACAGTTCCAGTGTGCACCCTGGCTGTCGGAGATCTGTACACAGCCTCGACCCAGGAGATGAAGACGGGACCAAATCTGCGGAGGACCTCCCATAGATAGTTCCATTCCGCGGAATCGAAAGCTTTTTTCGCATCCAGGGAGGCCACTACCGCTTGATCAACGTCTCCAATCCCCCAAGGACAAGACCGCATACAGTCTCCGCAGATTGATATCCGTGCCCTTGCCTGGCATGAAACCTGATTGATCTTCATGTACTAGTGACAGTATTACCTCATTAAGGCGTTTGGCAAGGATTTTGGTTAGAATTTTAGAATCAGAATTCAGGAGAGAAATGGGCCTATAGGATGAACATAGTTGGGGATCCTTCCCTGGTTTCGGTATAACAACGATTATGGCTTGTGCCATGGACGGGGGGAGGGCTCCTTCTTTCAGTGGGGTCTCGCCTGACTGTAGTGAGCCCAGCGCCAGCTGTACCTCTAGTGAGATTAGGCTATCCAGGGAATCCTGGGCCTCCGGGGTAAGAGTGGGAAATTCCACCTCATACATGAAACCTAGACAACTCTTCCCTGCTTTTGACGAGTATAGTGTGGAGTAAAACTCCATAAAGCAATTGTTTATTGCTGTCGGTTCTGTCATTATTGTTCCGTCCATCGCCTGAATACTAGCTATTGTGAAAGTCGGGGATTGTTCTTTAGCGAGCCAGGCTAGCAACCTACCCGTTTTTTCCCCCTGTTCAAAGATTCTTTGTGATTGAACTAACTGTCGTTTATGTACTTTGGCCACCCTTAGAAGCAAAACCTCTCTATAGGCCGCTTTCATGTCCTTTCCTGTAATGGGATTAGCTGTGAGGGCAAAGTCAGATTCAAGAGATTGGGCCCTGGCCTCAGCCTCCTCCAGTGTGATCTGGTTATCTTTACGTTCCGTAGCTATAGAAGACATGTAGCATCCTCTAATATAGGCCTTAAAGGCATCCCAGTCATTACCAGGTGAGGTGGAATCAGCATTTATCAACCAGTATTGTTTAATCATTGTGGCTATCTCGAACTCTATAGTCGGGTTGTTTATCCAGAATCTAGATTCCATCCATTGGGGGTGTCACCGTTTGTATGACACAATACATTAGGGAATGATCCGATATCCCTCTGGGCAGGATCTTGATCTCCCTAATGCTAGGCAGCAGACTGCTACTGGCGTAGAGGAGATCAATGCGAGAGAGTGTATTATGGGAAAGAGAACAGCAAGTATATGCATATTCCTTGGGGTACTTCCACCTCCACACATCCTCAAATCCAAACATGCCCGCCCACCTAGATAGGAAAGAGGTTTTAGCTGGGTCAGGGGTGAGTCTATCACGAGATAGGTCTGGAGCAACATTGAAGTCTCCTGCCAGGAGGACATTATCTGTAAGATATTGAGCTAGGAGAGGGACAAGACTATGTAGAAGGGAGATGTCAGCCGGGGGTGGCAGGTATATGCCCACCACCACCATTTCAGCTGTGTCAATTAAAGCATGAATTATAACGTACCTACTCCCAGGGTCCAGCTTAACATCCAGTAGCTCAAAGTGGAGGGATTTGTGGGTCAAGATACTAACTCCACGGGAGAACCCGGAGTGGGTGGCATGAAAATGCCGCCCCACCCAGGGACGCTTGAGACTCATTATCTTACTCCCCACTAGGTGCGTCTCTTGCAATATGCATATATGGGGGTTATATTTCTTAATAAATTCAAATACAAGGGAACGCTTTACTTTATCACCAAGGCCCCGGACATTCCAGGAAAGGATTTTCAGAGGGGGCATGGTGTGGGGGGGCAAAAATATATAAGGATTGATTCACAGTCAGCTGGACCCCGAGGAGCCGGCACCATCACCAACATACTATACATATCAGCCCGCCACAAGTCTAGACAAGGCAGTGGCTGGGCCTCGATCCATTGTACCCGTGTATAGCACATAATGTCACGCATCTGTCTTACATAAAAAATAGTGACACAAAAAAAAAAAAAAACATAAATCAAAATGAACCATAAACACCCATCCCATCCCTCCCCACACCCCACTAAACACAGAAAGGGGTGTCTAATACCCGAACGAAATAAACAAGAACCTCTGGATAGGAAGGTCTCCTATTAGGGCAGTGCGACCAGACGACACACCAGGGACCCTTTTCCTATCAAGCAGGAGGGGGAGCAGGAGGCTCCGCAGAACAGTCTCTCTGGAGGCCATATCTAAGTGTGGATCCTAATGTGGACAAACGACCGGCATAAACTGGCCAACAACTCTCTCTTAGTTGTTCACTAAGGGCTCTTAGTTGCGGTGTCTCATACATAGGCATATTCCCCGGGGCATGAGGACACAATAACTTTAACTAGGTAACTCTGTAAGGGTTGTGGTTAATAACCTCTAGCACAACTAGGAGTATCATGCCTGCATACGACCCTCCATCCCTGTCCTCCCAGCGTCGACACGCAAGGGCAGTATAAGCAGTATAGGGGGCTCCTCCAATAGTTCTGAGTCAGGCAGGCCTTCTCTGTGGATAAGGTCACAATGGCAGACAGAACAGAACATAGATCAAAGAGACACCCCAGCCTTTCACATGCAGGAATAGTTCCGGTGATGCAAGATACCCACCATGAAAGTCTTACATTGTGTGGATGCACAGTCACCAAGTTCTGCCAGGAAGATATGTAGGCATCAGATTCTCACCGGTTAAAACAGACAAAGGGTGGAAGTCATTATAGCCAGGGAGGCCATGAGAGTTCACAACTAGGGGTATCATGCCTGCATATGACCCTCCATCCCTGTCCTCCCAGCGCCGACACGCTAGAGCTGTAAGAGCTGTATAGGGGCTCCTCCAATAGTTCTGTATCAGGCAAGCCTTCTCTGTGGATAAGGTCACAATGGCAGCCAGAACAGGACATAGCTCAAATAGACACTCCAGCCTTTCACATGCAGGAATAGTTCCGGTGAGGCAAGATAACAACCATGAAAGTCTTACATTGTGTAGGTGCACAGTCACCAAGTTCTGCCAGGAAAATATGTAGGCATCGGATTCTCACCGGTTAAAACGGACAAAGGGTGGAAGTCATTATAGCCAGGGAGGCCACGAGGGTTAGCAGGACACTGAAATAGGGGTAATGGGTGCCGAGGTTAAGAATGTAAGGGTAGCAGTACTGACCTCAGGCAACACCATCAATGATCCCAGGGACGAGATTCAATCCAGCGAGATGCCTCCTTCGGGGACGTAAAGAATTTAGTTGATCCGCCATCCTCCACTCGTAAGCGAGCTGGAAACATCATGTTATATTTCAAACCTTTGGCGCGGAGCTGGGCCTTGACCTGATCGAATGTGCGTCGGAGCCGTTGTGTTTCCACTGAAAAATCTGGGAATAACATGAGTTTTGCATTCTCATGGCGCAACTCCCCAGTTTTCCTTGCTTCTCGGAGGACCAGGTCCCGGTCACGAAAATTCAATAACCGGAATATAAATGTTCTCGGCGGCGCTCCGGGTGGGCTCCTGGCCGATGTTTATCAAGACATTCTCCCCGAGTAAGGGGAGAAGGCAGCCTGTGGCAGGAGTGTGCGCAGCAATTGTTCAGTGTAGGCTGCCGGGTCCCGACCCTCAGCACCCTCCGGGAGACCCACTAGTCGGAGGTTGTTCCTCCTGTTCCTATTCTCCTGGTCCTCCGCCCAGGATTCCATTACATTCATCTTCACCTGTAAAGTGTGGAGGGAGTCACCATGGGCCCTAAGCGTGTCCTCCGTATCTCCCACCTGCCGCATAGCCTCGGAGAGCCTGTCCCGGTACTTGTCCATGTCTCTTCTGATCAGACCCATCTCCATCTGCATCTGCTCTATCTTCGCTGTCAGAATAGTCTGACAGCCTGTGATGGCTTGCATAAGGGCCGTGAATTGGTCCATTCCCAAAGTCGATGGCTCAGAGTGCTCAGTTTGAGACGCAATGTTTGATAGATAGGACCCACGTGGGCCCCGGGGAGACTGCGGAGTTTTCTGGGCCGATTGTCACCTACGTTGCGAGCCAGTCATCCCCCTTTTCATGCCCGGTGATAGACAGCTCCACAGCCGCAGTTAAATAGCAATCCAGATCCTTTTTTAAATGGATAATTGGGCCATCCAGCACGGAGCTCCGGTCACATACGTCCGTCTAGTTCGCCATCTTGACCACGCCCCTAAGTTAATTTATTATCTAATATCAATACCAATAGGTAAATCCTAACAAACTAATTATGGTTCAAAGTGTAATAATTCATTTTTCTTTCATCTCCTTGTAATTTAGATGAAAATATTTTTTTTCTCACTTGAGTAAATAAAGCTTTAATAATTGAAATCACCCATTACAGATAATGCATTGGGCTATTTGATTTGAATACATTTTGCTTAAAGGAAAATATTGTGTCTAAATGATGTCAAGAATATGCAAACATACAGTTGCAATAAAAAGTATGTGAACCCTTTTGGAATGATATGGATTTCTGCACAAATTGGTCATAAACAGTGATCTGATCTTCATCTAAGTCACAACAATAAACAATCACAGTCTGCTTAAACTAATAACACACAAAGAATTAAATGTTACCATGTTTTTATTGAACACACCATGTAAACATTCACAGTGCAGGTGGAAAAGGTATGTGAACCCTTGGATTTAATAACTCGTTGAACCTCCTTTGGCAGCAATAACTTCAACCAAACGTTTCCTCTAGTTGCAGATCAGACGTGCACAATGGTCAGGAGTAATTCTTGACCATTCCTCTTTACAGAACTGTTTCAGTTCAGCAATATTCTTGGGATGTCTGGTGTGAATCACTTTCTTGAGGTCATGCCACAGCATCTCAATCGGGTTGAGGTCAGGACTCTGACTGGGCCACTCCAGAAGGCGTATTTTCTTCTGTTTAAGCCATTCTGTTGTTGATTTACTTCTATGCTTTGGGTCGTTGTCCTGTTGCAACACCCATCTTCTGTTGAGCTTCAGCTGGTGGACAGATTGCCTTAAGTTCTCCTGCAAAATGTCTTGATAAACTTGGGAATTAATTTTTCCTTCGATGATAGCAATCCGTCCAGGCCCTGATGCAGCAAAGCAGCCCCAAACCATGATGCCCTCACCACCATTCTTCACAGTTGGGATGAGGTTTTGATGTTGGTGTGCTGTGCCTCTTTTTCTCCACACATAGTGTTGTGTGTTTCTTCCAAACAACTCAACTTTGGTTTCATCTGTCCACAGAATATTTTGCCAGTACTGCTGTGGAACATCCAGGTGCTCTTGGCAAACTGTAAACGTGTAGCAATGTTTTTTTTGGCCAGCAGTGGCTTCCTCTGTGGTATCCTCCCATGAAATCCATTCTTGTTTAGTGTTTTACGTATCGTAGATTCACTAACAGGGATGTTAGCATATGCCAGAGACTTTTGTAAGTCTTTAGCTGACACTCTAGGATTCTTCTTCACCTCATTGAGCAGTCTGCGCTGTGTTCTTGCAGTCATCTTTACAGGCCGCCCACTTCTAGGGAGAGTAGCAGCAGTGCTGAACTTTCTCCATTTATAGACAATTTGTCTTACCATGGACTGATGAACAGCAAGGCTTTTGGAGATACTTTTGTAACCCTTTCCAGCTTTATGCAAGTCAACAATTCCTAATCGTAGGTCTTCTGAGAGCTCTTTTGTGCGAGGCATCATTCACATCAGGCAATGCTGCTTGTGAAAAGCAAACCCGGAACTAGTGTGTTTTTTATAGGGCAGGGCAGCTGTAATCAACACCCCCAATCTCATCTCATTGATTGGACCCAGTTGGCTGACACCTCACTCCAATTAGCTCTTGGAGATCTCATTAGTCTAGGGGTTCACATACTTTTTCCACCTGCACTGTGAATGTTTACATGGTGTGTTCAATAAAAACATGGTAACATTTAATTCTATGTGTGTTATTAGTTTAAGCAGACTGTGATTGTCTATTGTTGTGACTTAGATGAAGATCAGATCACATTCTATGACCAATTTGTGCAGAAATCCATATCATTCCAAAAGGGTTCACATACTTTTTATTGCAACTGTAACTATATGGCTGTGCAAGTTTAAAGCCTAAGTTCAGTTTGTAAATCAGCACAAGGTACTTATATTCAATGTGAAGTGTCCCTTTGTGCTGCTGGCTGCTCTCTTTGAAGCATGAAGTTCTCTGCCCCCCCCCCCCCCCCACACACACACACACCACCAACCTGTGCAACTTCAATCTTCTGGTGCTGGGGGTTAATATGATCGGTTGGTCCAGGCACGGGCACTTATCAAGACTAGATGACACAGATGAAGCCTCGGTTGGGTCAGGTGGATACGCTGTTGTATTTATGATCAGCATTAGCTGTAAAAAACATCTCTTTTTAAAATAGCAGCTGTTCTAAAGATACTGCAAGACTGCATACTGGAGAGTAAGCCCAACAGTCCATCAGAAAAACATAATTTCCACTGCTTCACAGTACTTCAGAAAATCTTGTTACTTTTGTGGCTGTATTTTAGCTCAAAACTTAAACCCTGCAGTAAAATGCTTGAGAAACACACAATCCCATTCATAAAGTTCAACATGCAACTAGTAAGGACACTAAATTGATATTTTATTTTGTCTAATTTGTTTTTTGTATTCTGAAGTTTTTCCTGCACCCTGCTGATGCTGGTGCCATCTTTAAATGTGTCCAAGCTTCACTTGTCAAAATATTACTTCTGCCCGTCTCTGACATAATCCTGAATTCTCGCACATGTGTAGCCTGAAAACTAAGCTTCATGCTATGCAGGCTTCCTCTGCAGTGCTTGGTATGCAGTGCAGTCACACAAGAACAAGTACCTATGCTGGAGACAGAGGTTTGCATCGACCGGCAAGGTGCACTGAAGATCCCCACACAAACAGTGTGCTGTTAAGGCAGCATAAACTGTGCATGCATGAAGGACTTTAGAGGCCTAAAGAAACTGAGAAAGCTCATGGAACTATGAGGCTTTCAAAGACTTAAAACATATCTTCAAGGACTATGTACAATAAGGATGCATATGGGGGAAAATGCATAATGTGAGTTTAATTCTGCTTTAAAAGACAACTGTAGTTTTATGTATTTTTTCCTATGGAAAAGCCATACCCTTAACAACTGCTTAAGGCTGCCAAAGGTATAAGAATGAATAGTGCTATGGCACCCATGCATAGTAAGATGCAGTTATCACAGTAAAATTCACTGGATCAGGGTCGAAGGTAAATATAAAATAAATAATGTAGTTTAGGTTTCTGTAATATAAAGAACTGAAGAATCAATCAAGAATCAAGAATCAATGTAAAAAATAAGAGCAACAAAACAGACATAAGCATAGGAATGATATGTAAACATTTAAACATGCAGTTACTCAGTACACATTATGACTGAATTACTCTGCAATAAAATGTTCTATACACATTCCTGTTGGAAGAGCCTGTGGTTACAATTACAATGGAAGGTTTACAACCAGGGTTGCCACCTCATCCCTTTAAACCTAAACACATATGAATTCCACAGGTTCTGAGGCTAATTAAATGCAGATAAGGCAACAAGTGAGTTTAATTACCACCTTGATCAGCCACAGAACCTGTGTAATGAATATGTGCTCGGGTTTAAAGAGATGAGGTGGCAACCCTATTTACAGCTATGAAGTAAAAATGGGCCAGTAATCATTGTAAGAAGCTACTGGTTTAATAATTATCTATTTGATGCAAGCAAAGCTTACCGTAAATAAGGAATATCAGTGTGAACACACTTTGAAGTGTTTATTGTTTGAAACTTTTGGTGCTTTAAATTATGTACTGATATCAACCAAAAGTTTATGGTCATGCATTGAGGTTTGCAGACATTTCAATGCTGGTCTTCTCTTAGAAACCAACTAAAACATTCCATCAATCAATTTTTCCTTATGGAATAGTTGGCTAGATGTGTCAGTTCATGCACAAATACGCGCATTTTATGACTATGACTAAGACATAAAATAGCCAATGGACTGTCTGTTGTGATGTTTTGGTGTCTGACATTTACAGTGTATTACAGTACATTTACAAGTGATGCAACCACTGTAAATATTATTGAGGAACACAAAGATTAAATGGTGGATTTTCCACATGGATTTTTGGATTTTTCAACATGTTAGAAAATATTTTTAATTTTTAAAATATATTTTTATATTTTTTTAAATATATATATATATATATATATATATATATATATATATATATATATATATATATATATATTTTTTTTTTTTTTTTTTTTTAAATATAAAAATATATTTTAAAAATTAAAAATATTTTCTAACATGTTGAAAAATCCAAAAATCCGGGGCAGGAGGCGGAGCCTAGCGGAGCAGACATGCATTGTTAGAGCTCCACACCGCTGAGGAGAGAAGAGAAGGACAAAGCGGAGCCTGCAGGCTCAAAAGGTATCCATTTGAACCTTTTTGCCCCTGGGAACAAACTGTGAAAGTTTGGGCAGGAAATATGGTACTGGGAGGAAACCGTGGCAGAAATAAAAATCACCTCACAAAGAGCTCACAGGCACTCACTGCAGCTGAAGCAGCTCCAGTCACCTCACAATATACAGCATCAGGGCGCTCTCACAGACAGAAAATGTCACAGCAAGACTCTCCATTTGAGTCAGATACAGAACAAATCCTCTCACAAACTTCACCACAAGCCTCCTCAGTATCCCCAGTAATATTATTACAATTTGAAAAGATGCTTCATAAGGCTTTAAAACAAACCTCAGACCAAATAACAAAAAGCCTAACCAAAGAAATAAGAGAGCTGGGAAACCGCACCGCAGCCTTAGAAATAAAAATGGATGAAATTGAAATTACAACCCAAGAAAATATAACAGAATTGGAACAATTAAAAAAAGAGAATTTAATACTTCAAACTAAGCTCGAAGATTACGAAAATAGAGCCAGACGTTCAAACTTGCTCATAAGGGGAATATCTGAAACTGTGACAGATCTGCAATCTACTATTACTGCTCTATTACAAGAACTAAAGCCAGATATCCCTATTGAACGTTTAGAACTGGACAGAGTACACAGAGCCCTCACAGCCAAAAAGAAAGATGGACCCCCACGTGATATAATCACAAAATGTCATTATTACAGAACGAAAGAACAAATACTAATTGCTGCAAGAGAAAAAAAGGAACTTAATTTTCAAGGACACAATTATCAAATTTTTGCTGACCTATCCCAACTTACTATTACTAAAAGACGATCCATGAAACCCCAACTAATGGAACTGCAACGCCACAACATTATGTATCAATGGGGCTTCCCCTTTTCAGTCAGATTTAACTACCAAGGTACAATTTACAGAAGCAGATCAGCAGATGAACTACAACAAACCCTTTTAAAATTAAATCTGACAGAACCCACAAGCAGCAACTCTCCCACACGCAGAAGAATGGCGTCATCTTCACCTTCAGGCAGCACCCAGAAAATTTCAGAACAAAATGGGAATCATCATTCTCACAAAAGAGGACGTTATGCCACATCATCCATGGACCAAGAAGATTCAATGGACTGACATCCTAATTCCTGATATCTCTTCATTTATTATACTAAGAGATGGTTCTCTATAAAAAACCTGTATTTATAACTGAATGTAACTGCATTCTGATAGTCACACACTGTGTGGGATCATGTTACATTCCAGTTATATTTCTTATTACTTCTGATTCATATAGCCTTAGAATATATAAGTGAAATAAGGAAATTCTTGTTCAGTTATATATTATCAGGTAATAACAATAGATTTATTACTTTTTAGGACAAATATGTTCAATAATCCAGAAGTAATGGAAGCTTTTTCTTTCTTTTCTTAAAACAAATATATTATTACCTAACTAGTTCCTAGAATTATGTTTTTGTTTATTCTAATCTGAAGCAATACAAGCTCAATTTTATGAGTTAACGTATCTAAACAGTTACATATGAATAAAATATGTAATTGTTTACTCTAAAAGGGTTAAAATCCCAAAAATAATTCAACCTATCTTCATCAATACCAAAGTTATTAACAGTACCTTTCTAACTGAATTATTTAGCCTAGGGCAAGACTAACCATATATAACCACCCTGGAATAAATAATTTCAACAAAAACTATATTCTGCACTCCAATTAATGAAACATCATTTTGATGTCTTTTGACACAGCACTTCTCTCCTGTAAGCGGAAGATCCGTGTACCCCCATTAGCCCTCCTCATTCTCCCAACCATATTATGTGGGAGTGTGATGAAGGCACTTATTCCCCTGAGAGAGATATTTATTCTCTTTCACGGGTAAATTGTGATTACTTGCGAAAAATAATTTATACAATGTATCATCTAATCTCATATGTTTTTTGTTTACTCTTTACTCCAGAATTCACTGGTTTCTTTTCTATCTATTCATCTCTTCAGTCCACACAGGTTGATCTGCGCAGTCAGCTCTGCATAACAAAAAGTAAGTCAAAACTATTTGATCTATTGCCATGGCACCACTGAATATACTTTCCCTGAATGTTCAGGGAATAAATGTCCCTCAAAAAAGGACCAAAGCCTTCCGTACTTTCCATAACAAGAAGGCTCACATAGTATGCCTCCAAGAAACACACTTCACCAAAGATTCTACTCCAAAATATATTTCTCCTTTTTATCAACAAATTTACACGGCTTCTGCCTGTACCAAGCAAAGGGGAACTCTAATTGCATTTCACCGATCCACACCATTCACCTTATCATCAGAAATTAAAGACCCAGAAGGTAGATACCTGATACTCATGGGTTATATAATGGATACAGCAATCACGGTGATTTCCTACTACGCTCCTAACAAACAACCTACACCATTCCTCTCACATATATTACAAGTGATTAATACACACAAAATAGGAACAGTGATAATGTGTGGGGATTCGAACCAGGTCCTCCTCCCATTTCTAGATAAATCACCTTTTACACCATCCAAAATAACCTCTAGATTACCTTTTTCTCAACTTCTTTCCAAATACAATCTGGTAGATTCATGGAGAGAAAGTAACCCAATGAAAAAGAAATTCACTTATTTCTCGCACCCTCATCAAACCTTCACCAGAATAGATCATATTTTTCTAACAATAGGAATGATACCAGAAATTATTGCATCAGATATAATTCCGATTCCGTGGTCTGACCATAATGCAGTATACACTACTATAGCCTCAGCCATACCAAAAGCGCATGACCCAACGTGGTACTTACTGGACATAATGCTCAAACACTCACTACATCAGATGGCCATTGAACAAGCTTTAAAGGAATACATATCAATTAATAATACAACAGACATCTCCCCAATAACACTGTGGGAAGCTCATAAGCCTGTCTTGCGTGGTACAATACAAAGACAAATGGCACTATTTAAACGGGAACGCAAAAATCTAGCAAAAAAACTAGAACTCAATTTTAATGCAGCCTACATATCATTTCAAGATAATCCATCTCAGAGTACAAAATCTCATCTGGAAAAATCTAGATTGGAATACGATCTATTTCTCACTGAGTCAGTTGATAAATCCCTCAAACGCTCCAAACACAATTTCTACATGAATACAAACAAACCAGGTACATATTTGGCTCGGGCATTAAATTCAACTAACAAATCTTTCAAACCAATACGTTTGAAATTATCAAAAAATGTTTACACTTGTAATCCAGTTAAAATAGTCCATAAATTTCACTCACATCTCGCAACTTTATACAAGACAAACAATGAATTTAATCCTACAGAAGCTGAATCCTTCTTCTCAAAAATAACCTTACCTGAGTTATCTCAGAATCAAAAAAGCAGTTTGGATGAGCCTATAACTATAGATGAAGTTGCTAACGCCATAAAAGACCTAAAACTTAACAAAAGACCAGGCCCAGACGGCTACTCGGCTTTATACTATAAAACATTCTCAGAAATACTCTCTCCCATTCTCACTGAAACTTTTAACAAACTTCTAGATGGACATTCTTTTTGGCAAGAAACACTAATGGCAATTGTTTGTATGATCCCAAAACCCCTTTCTGATGATACTTCCTGTGTGAATTATCGGCCTATCTCTCTGTTAAACCTCGATATTAAATTATTAGCAAAAATAATAGCAAAACGCATCAATAGCATTATAGGAAAATTAATACATAGAGATCAAGTAGGCTTCATGCCAAATAGACAGGCAGGCGATAATATACGCAGGGCAGTGTTATTGGCACATATTGCTAAAAAACGGAAAATCCCTTTATGTTTTCTATCTCTCGATATTAAGAGGGCATTTGACACAGTATCCTGGCAATATATGCAATATTCATTACAAAAATGGGGTTTTGGACATCACTTTTTAACATGGATCAAGGCATTATATAATAAACCCAAAGCCTATATAAAATATGCTGGATACAAATCTGAAGCCTTTAATATCGAAAGAGGTACCCGACAGGGTTGCCCATTATCTCCCTTATTATTTGCCCTTATATCGAACCCATGGCCCAATACATCAGAACAAACCAAACTATAACTGGCATTGAAGTAGGAGGTATTACACACAAATTATGTATATTTGCAGACGATATATTACTTTTTCTATCATCACCACAGGTCTCTGGTCCTAACTTAATACCAGCTCTTGATGGATTTGCAGCCCTATCTGGCCTTATGATTAATCCTAAGAAATGCCTAGTGCTTAATATTTCACTCACAAACATGGAATTGATCCCGGCTAGGGCTGCACTCCCATTCACATGGGCAGAAAAATCAATCCCATATCTTGGAATTCATTTAACAGCATCTCATTCTGACTTATTCTCAACCAATTATCCTCCTGTATTAAGACAGATCACAAATCTAATAAAACAATGGTCGCAACTTCCTTTATCCTGGATAGGGAAGATTAATGCAATCAAAATGACTATTCTACCCAAATTGCTTTATCTATTCAGAGTCCTCCCTATTCCAATTCCTTCCTATTTTTTGAGAATAGTACAAAAAAGAGCAACTTCATTTATATGGGGCTCTTCTAAACCACGTATACCTATACACACACTACATCTTCCCAAAAATAAAGGAGGCCTGGGATACCCTAATTTTACTAACTACTACAGAGCAGCACATTTGGCCAGTCTGTCCAAATACCATGCAAAACAGGAAATCCCATTATGGGTATTTATAGAGGCTTCAGAAAATGACCCTCTATTAATATCAAATTTATTATGGCTTGATCCTAAAGACCGCTTTAAAATTCATAATCCCATAACTAAACACTTCTTATCTCTCTGGGATAAACTAAAAACCAAATATCAGTTACAATCTCCACACAATCCTCTCCTTTCTTTTATCAGAAATCCGGCCTTTTATCCGGCATGGATCTACCCAAATTCTTTTAAAGCTTGGACAACATCAGGCATTCAGACACTAAATGACTTCATAGTATCTAAATCATTCCTTTCATTCCCATCGCTTAGAGAAAAATATGATCTACCAAACTCTGAGATATTTAGATATCTCCAAATCAAAAATTTCTATACACCATTCTTAAAGGGGGATACACCATTATCCCAATTATCCATTTTTGAATCAATCTGTACAAAAGATCCATTTGCTAAAGGTACAATTTCATCACTTTATAATCAATTATATGGAGTAGCAAATCTTAATAGACCCTCTTACGTTCAGAGGTGGGAGGAGGACCTGGGACGAACTTTAGAAGACACGGACTGGTCTAACATATGGCTCACATCTAAGTCATCTTCACCCAACATCTTAGCACTGGAGACAAATTATAAAGTCTTAACTCGCTGGTACCTTGTACCCGCTAGAGTGGTAAAATATTCACCTAATACCTCAACTCTTTGTTTTCGAGGATGCCCAGAAATAGGCAATTATTTACACATATGGTGGACGTGCCCAGTAATCCAAACCTTCTGGAAGGAAGTCTTCGTGATTGCATCTAAAATATTTAAAAAAATAATACAACCAGATCCATATTTAACTTTACTTAATCTAAAACCGGAATGGTTAACACTCTCTCAATTCAAACTTATGATCCAACTAATAACGGCTGCAAAACAAACAGTGGCCAAGGCATGGAAATCTCCTACATTGGTACTAGCAGAAACAATTCACAGAATGAATAATATAATGTCCCATGCTAAGATGGTAGCCATCGATCAAAATCAAATTCCAAAATTTGAAAAACTTTGGCATCCTTGGATAAAACAACAGTTTCTGTCAAACTTCAATGACTCTGTCCTGTTGCCATGGTAACAGATTAAATGACTTACAGAGACACCCATTCTAAGGCTTCAAAGAGAACTAAAAAGAATAATAAACTGACGAGCGGGACAACCTTGTGGACCATACCTCTACCTTTCAACCCTTTTTCTTCTTTCTCTTTCCTTTTCTCCACCTTACGATTAAAGCTCATTATCAGAATTTATTTGACCTATATACACTCTACTTGTAAACAATATGTATAGTAGGTATAAATCATTTAAATACCTACAAAAGTAACTAAGGAAATGATATATATCTTTAATTTAGGTTTACGTGAACCCAATGTTTAATATTTGAAATTTCATGATATTTACCTATATAAAGCCTACTGTAAAACAATGAGCTTACTTTATAGATCCTTGTAAACTTACTTTATGTATCTTTATAACATTGTATACTCAATAAACTTCTCTTTTGACAAGGAAAAATCCAAAAATCCATGTGGAAAATCCACCATTTATATATATATATATATATATATTTTTTTTTTTTTTTTTTTTTTCAATATTTTTAAAAATATTTTACTGATTCTAGATTCTCTTTGCAAAATAAATGTCCAAGAGTGCCAAAGTCCAATGATGCAACATTGCTGAATGGGTGCAGCGATTATTGCAAATGCAGAAAGCCTTTTCATGTCTTCAGATTCATGAATCCTGGTCTATCGCTGATCCAATGGTTGTCCAGCATGACCATTCATATTAAGCCAGTTGTAGGCAGGTGCAGTCTGCTTCCTTCACTGTAGGTGGCACCAAACCAGAGCAGCATTACAGCTTGGTGAGGAAGTCATGAGAAACTCTGTTTCTCTGTGGTTTCCTGGTTCCTGGGGGCAGCGTTCCAGTTGGCTGCGCTGCATACAGATGATCCTTGGTGGCCATCTTGGGTCAGCAGAGTCTTTTTAAGTCCCTGCTCCCCAGGTTTTGGCACTTATTCATGTATGGGTAGTGTAGAGACAGGTCTCCCGCCTGTCAGGGACAGTATTAGCAGCAGGTAAAGGTTTCAGATGGGAAGAGAATGCTTAGGGCTCACAATTTCCTTGGACATCTTCCCATTTGGGCACAAGACAGCCAGGCCGTATTCTGCCCCCCTAGACAGACACTGTTAGTTTTAGTTCTGCTAACACTGCACTTGATTGAGCCACAGACGCAGCCGGCGGTGGCCGGTGAAACAGGTCAGGCCTTGCCACAGTCTTATCCTTATTACCCTATTGACCTTGTGATGGCACCCACTTGTCAGTGCTTTTGAATGCACCCTGCAATGGAATATTGATTGCTGCACAATCAAGGAGTTGGTCACATTTCTGGATCTGATAAGTATACCTTACACCCCAAGAATGTGAGAACTACGCAATACTTTATATACAACCTTTGGATTACAAATGGTCCCTAGGGGATCAGGACTATCAGTTTGTTTTTTGCAGTCATATGCTACAATGGAGGGAGGCCATACAAGAGTGGATATGCCACTGAGTGACTTTAGTGGCTTTACATTATGTGTACACAACCATCCTGTTTGACATACCTCCTCTAGACCATTGGAAAAGTTTTCCCCTTCTTGGGTGGTCCAAACACCAACAGAACATTGTCAGCACAATTTGTGTATATGTGGCCAGTAACCCTCATCACTATTGGATCCAACTATGCAGCAGACTGACATTGGGGATATGCAAATTTTACCCCATGAGCATTGGCAGTTTATATATCTTGGCCTCCATAGGTGCACGAGCTATTCATTCTTAAAGGTTTTGTGGACTGAAGGATATAACCCTCAACACTCAGGGCCGGACTGGGAATGAAAACCAGCCCTGGAAAAAATGTCATACCAGCCCCATAGCATTAATATACCCACCCAACAGCATAACGTTATTATTTTCTTGTTCATAAAATGGAAAACCATGCATTTTAAAGCACATTTGAAGAGTGCATTATATATAGATAAGACACATATAAAAGCCCACCTCCTTTTTATAGGGCACACAGTGTATAGGGACGTATAATGTAAAACATGGTGGATTTCCCCACCCAGGGGAAATACAACTGGGCAGTGGCGGTGCGTCCATTGCAACCGTCAATCTTCAATAGATAGATTCATGCAACGCATGAATCTATATATTGTCGCTGCTGCTGCCCCCTATTCAGGTGTCCAGCCCCTTGTTGGGCATCGGGCATCTGAATTACAGCGGCGGGGTGTTTTTAGAAGTGCCTGATTAGAGCCGTCGGCTCTAATAGGCTTCCAAATTGGTAAACAGCGGGCACACTGCTGTACGTTCGCTGCTTACACAGTGCTGTGTTAGGAAATCAAAGAAATCGCTTCCCTAACACTGACCCGCCTCTCAGCCAATCAGGTGCACTGGGTCTGGTTACCTGTCACCTGATTGGCTGAAGCGACAGGCGCTGTGATTGGATGCCTAGCGGAGGGAGCGTGGAGGAACGTGCTGACCTGAGACAGGTAAGTGCCGGGCGGGGGGACACTGGCAGCATTTGATGGGCAAACTGGTGGCAATTGATGGGGCAAACTGGCGGCAATTGGTTACAGTGGCTGCGTTTGATGGTAGTGGCACATTGGCTGTGCTTAATGGCACAGTGGCTGCGTTTAGTGGGCACAGTGGTGGCAATTTTTGGGTACAGTGGCTGCGTTTGATAATACAGTGGCTGCGTTTATTGGGCACAGAGGTGGCAATTGATGGGCACAGTGGCTGCGTTTGATGGCACAGTGGCTGCATTTGATGGCATAGTGGCTGCGTTTGATGGGTACAATGGCTGCGCTTGATGGGCACAGGTGGCAATTGATGGGTACAGTGGCTGCGTTTGATGGTACAGTGGCTGCGTTTGATGGCATAGTGGCTGCGTTTGATGGGCACAGTGACAGCGTTTAATGGGCACAGTGGTGGCAATTTATGGGTACAGTGGCTGCGTTTGATGGTACAGTGGTTGCGTTTGATGGCATAGTGGCTGCGTTTGATGGGCACAGTGGCAGCGTTTAATGGGCACAGTGGTGGCAATTTATGGGTACAGTGGCTGCACTTGATGGCAGTGGCTGCATTTGATGGCACAGTGGCTGTGTTTGATGGGCACAGTGGCAGCAATTTATGAGTACAGTGGCTGCATTTGATGGTACAGTGGCTGTGTTTGATGGGCACAGTGACAGCGTTTAATGGGCACAGTGGTGGCAATTTATGAGTACAGTGGCTGCGCTTGATGGCAGTGGCTGCGTTTGATGGCACAGTGGCTGCATTTGATGGGCACAGTGGTGGCAATTTATGGGTACAGTGGCTGCGTTTGATGGCACAGTGGCGGCAATTTATGGGTACAGTGGCTGTGTTTGATGGCATAGTGGCTGCGTTTGATGGGCACAGTGACAGCGTTTAATGGGCACAGTGGTGGCAATTTATGGGTACAAACTGCAGACAAATGTGACTGCCACAAAAATTGATGGTTACAGTGGCTGCGTTTGATGGTAGTGGCACATTGGCTGCGCTTAATGGCACAGTGGCTGCGTTTAGTGGGCACAGTGGTGGCAATTTTTGGGTACAGTGGCTGCATTTGATAGTACAGTGGCTGCGTTTAATTGGCACAGAGGTGGCAATTGATGGGTACAGTGGCTGCGTTTGATGGTACAGTGGCTGCGTTTGATGGCACAGTGGCTGCGTTTGATGGTCACAGTGGTGGCAATTTATGGGTACAGTGGCAGCGTTTGATGGCACAGTGGCGGCAATTTATGGGTACAGTGGCTGCGCTTGATGGCACAGTGGCTGCGTTTAATGGGCGCAGAGGTGGCAATTGATGGGTACAGTGGCTGCGTTTGATGGTACAGTGGCTGCGTTTGATGGGCACAGTGGCTGCGTTTGATGGGCACAGTGGTGGCAATTTATGGGTACAGTGGCAGCGTTTGATGGCACAGTGGCGGCAATTTATGGGTACAGTGGCTGCGCTTGATGGCACAGTGGCTGCGTTTAATGGGCGCAGAGGTGGCAATTGATGGGTACAGTGGCTGTGTTTGATGGTACAGTGGCTGCGTTTGATGGGCACAGTGGCTGCGTTTGATGGGCACAGTGGTGGCAATTTATGGGTACGGTGACTGCGCTTGATGGCACAGTGGCTGCGTTTAATGGGCGCAGAGGTGGCAATTGATGGGTACAGTTGCTGCGTTTGATGGTACAGTGGCTGCGTTTGATGAGCACAGTAGCTGCACTTGATGGCAGTGGCTGCGATTGATGGGCACAGTGGTGGGGAAATAAAAGTAAAGTTTTGTGCTTATACAATATATAATTAGCAAGCAGCACTCATAAGACTAATATATAGGAGAGAGAGAGGGAGAGAGAGAGAGAGAGAGAGAGAGATTTTAAGTACCTTAATTCTTCTGCTGCCTGGGAGGCCGTTAAATTCTCCGTGCAGATTAGTGGGCGGTGCTGGCGCCGCACGGGACGAGTCACGAATGGAAGGGGAAATCAACCAGCACGGCGTTCTCCTGCTCCTCCCCTCAGGCACACAGGCATATCACGCTGCAGTTCAGTAGGCAGCGCCGGATCGGAGGAGGAGGCACACACACACATTGCATAGTGCAGCGGCCGCCGCACTGACACAGCCAGCCAAGCTCTGAGCCAAAAGCGGCCCCACGGAATTTTCCCGGTATCCTGGTAGGCCAGTTCGGCACTGTCAACACTAGATTTATTATTGCACAGTTGACACATGCCGCTCTTATCTTAGGCTACTTTCACACTGAGGCACTTTACAGGCATTACAGTGCTAACAATAGTGCCTGCATAGCTAAATATAGCGCATGTAAAGAGCCTCTCCTGTCTCTCCAGTGTGAAAGCCCTTGGTGCGCTTGCAGGACGGTAAAAAAAGTCCTGCAAGCAGCATCTATGCAGCGCTGTAAGAGCGGTGTATACACCACTCCTAAAGTGTCCCTGCCCATTGAAATCAATGGGGCAGCGTCGCCAAACTGCTGGCAAAGCGGTGCTGCAGTGTCGCTTTGCGGGCGATTTTAATTCTTTTTGGCCGCTAGCGGGGGTTAAAAGCACTCCGCTAGCGGCTGAATAGTGCCACTAAAACGCCGGTAACGTGCCGCTAAAAATAGCATTGCTTTACTGCCAACACCCGCTGCCCCAGTGTGAAAATAGCCTTAAGCCGCGTACACACGACCGGTTTTTCCATCAGAATAAACTCTGATGATTTTTCTGACGGAGTTCCGACAGAGTTCCGCTGAAACGGACTTGCGTACACACGATCACACTAAAGTCCAATCATTTAGAACGCGGTGACGTACAACACGTACGACGGGACTAGACAAAGTACCTTAAATAGCCAGTAGCCAATAGCTGCCCTTGCATCTTTCTTGGTCCGTTGGAATAGCATACAGACGAATGGTTTTCCCTATAGGAATTGATTCCGTCGGAAAGATTTAAAACGTTCTATTTCTAGATCCGTCAGAATTTTCGAAAGAAAAAGTCCGATGTAGCCCACACACAATCGGAATATCCGATGAAATGATTCCGTTGGACCTTTTCTGCCGGAAAGTCCGGTCGTGTGTACGGCACAAGTCTTATTCACGGGTCTACAAAAGGTGGACTTAGCTTGTTTTTATTAATGTTTGTGTCTGTTCGTCATTGTTTTTAAACATACATTTGTGGTTTATCTAATAAAATTGTTTTCTATCTTTGATACATGCAGTGAGCTATTTCTATTTTTATGCTTTTGGGCTGGTTGAGCCGAGACAGGTTTTTTATTCTCAGTTCTAGTTTTGCTAATACCTGTTCTGCTACACTCTGTTGGCATTCATGTATGCTTTCAGCTGGGCCCTCTCCCACAGGGAACTGTTTGCCTTTACTCCCATACAAATTCTGCCTTTGCCACAATTAGGGATTGTTCGATGTTCGAGTCAAATGTAAGTTCGACACGAACATCGGGTGTTCACAGAGTGCGCCACACCGCACTGTGAGATCGCAATGCATTGATGGCTGTTGATTGGCCAAAGCATGCACCTGACCTGCATGCTTTGGCCAATCACAGCGCAATCTGCCTTGAGAGCCATGATTGGCCAGAGGCAGGTGCCATTAATACAGGTAATGAGTGGGGGACAGAGGAGCCTCTTAAAGAAGAAGATACAGGTCTTTGAGAGCCAGAAATCTTGCTTGTTTATAGGTGACCAAATACTTATTTTCCACCATAATTTGCAAATAAATTCTTTCAAAAATCAGACAATGCGATTGTCTGGATTTGTTTCCACATTTTGTCTCTCATAGTTGAGGTATACCTATGATGACAATTACAGTCCTCTCTCATCTTTTTAAGTGGGAGAACTTGCACAATTGGTGGCTGACTAAATACTTTTTTGCCCCACTGTATAATGCAGTTCAGAGTATATAGTGCAGTCAGTGTAGTATATATAATACGGTGCAGGGTATATAGTGCAGTGCAGGGTATATAATACAATGTATTGAAGTGGTTAAAGGGAACCCTATGACAGAATTTAGAAAAAAAACATCATGGGGTCCCCCCCCCTAATCCATACCAGACCCTTAGGGTCTGGTTTGATTTTAAGGGGAACTCCACACCAAAACTTTAAAACAAATTGGCGTGGATTCCCCTCCAAAATCCATACCAGACCCTTATCCGAGCAATCAGCCTGGCAGGCAGGAGGAGCCCTCTCATGGAGGTGGAGTTTTTTGGGTGTTCTTTTCTATTTTTCGGGTCCATCGGTGGGCATGATTGATGATGTATTTACATCACGGGACACTTTTTTTTCTTTTTCTTTTTTAACCACTTGCCAACCGCCCTATAGCCAAATGACGGCTGCAGGGCGGCTGGATAACTCTGGGATCACGTCATATGACGTGATTCCAGAAAACTGCTCCCGCGCGCCCCCTGGGGCGCGCACATGGGAACATCCGTGACCGCCGGGTCCAGAGGACCCGGCGCATCACAGATCACGGTAAACGGCCGCTGATCGCGGCCGTATACCATGTGATCGCTCCGTCAAATGACGGAGCGATCACATGTAAACAAACCGGCGTCATGTCATGATGCCGGTTCCTCCCTCCCCTCTCTGTACCCTTCGGTACAGAGGGGGAGAGATCGGATGTGAGCCGCGCTGTGGGCTGGATGTGTAGTGCCCACAGCGCAGCTCAGTGACATGTACAGTCACATCCATCCATCATTCCATGCTCAGGCATCCCCCCCATGCTCTACAATGACCCTGTGCAACCCTGTGCAATACTCTGCAACCCTGTGCAATACTCTGCAACCCTGTGAAATACTCTGCAACCCTGTGCAATACTCTGCAACCCTGTGCAATACTCTGCAACCCTGTGAAATACTCTGCAACCCTGTGCAATACTCTGCAACCCTGTGAAATACTCTGCAACCCTGTGCAATACTCTGCAACCCTGTGAAATACTCTGCAACCCTGTGCAATACTCTGCAACCCTGTGAAATACTCTGCAACCCTGTGAAATACTCTGCAACCCTGTGAAATACTCTGCAACCCTGTGCAATACTCTGCAATGATCCTGTGCAACCCTGTGTAATACTCTGCAACACTGTGCAATACTCTGCAACCCTGTGCAATACTCTGCAACCCTGTGAAATACTCTGCAACCCTGTGAAATACTCTGCAACCCTGTGCAATACTCTGCAATGATCCTGTGCAACCCTGTGTAATACTCTGCAACCCTGTGCAATACTCTGCAACCCTGTGAAATACTCTGCAACCCTGTGAAATACTCTGCAACCCTGTGCAATACTCTGCAACCCTGTGAAATACTCTGCAACCCTGTGCAATACTCTGCAATGATCCTGTGCAACCCTATGTAATACTCTGCAACACTGTGCAATACTCTGCAACCCTGTGCAATACTCTGCAACCCTGTGAAATACTCTGCAACCCTGTGCAATACTCTGCAACCCTGTGTAATACTCTGCAACCCTGTGCAATACTCTGCAACCCTGTGAAATACTCTGCAACCCTGTGCAATACTCTGCAATGATCCTGTGCAACCCTGTGCCATACTCCGCCATACTCCGCCATACTCCGCCATGCCCCGCCATACTCGGCCATGCCCCGCCATGCCCCGCCATGCCCCGCCATACTCCGCCATGCCCCGCCATACCCCGCCATACCCAGCCATACTTTGCCATGCTCAGCCATACTCGGCCATGCTCGGCTGTACTCGGCCTCTGTATGTGGCCAGGCTGTGGAAGTCTCACACATGTGGTATCGCCGTACTCAGGAGGAGCAGGAGAATCTATTTTGGGGTGTCATTTTTGGTATGTCGTCATACGACGTCCTTGACTTTGTGCGGGGATATCTGAATGATGGGTGCAGCTACGGGCATCATTCAGATATCATCTTTTTCAGCCGGCGATTCCCTACACCATAAGAATGATCATAGTGGCTGTTCCACTGCTTGATCATTCTTATGGGAGGCGAGAGGGGACGCCCCCCCCCCCCTCTCGCCGCCCTCAGGTGCTTCTACCGACTCACCGCTACGATCGAAGCCAGGATCTTTTTTTTTTTTTTTTTTTCAGGCTTCTTAGCCTAGAGGTGAGATGTGGGGTCTTATTGACCCCATATCTCACTGTAAAGAGGACCTGTCATGCCATATTCCTATTACAGGGGATGTTTACATTCCTTGTAATAGAAATAAAAGTGATCAAAAAATTTATTTTTTGGAAAAAAGCCTCAAACTAAAATAAATAAAGTAAAATGAACAATAAAAAAAAATAAATAAAAAAAAAATTTCCCTGTGTCCCCGTGTGCTCGCAGTCAGAAGCGAACGCATACGTAAGTTGCGCCCACATATGAAAATGGTGTTCAAACCACACATGTGAGGTATCGTTGCGATCGGTAGAGCGAGAGCAATAATTTTGGCCCTAGACCTCCTCTGTAACTCATAACATGTAACCAGTAAATTTTTTTAAAGCGTCTCCTATGGGGATTTTTAAGTAGCGAAGTTTGGCGCCATTCCAAGAGCGTGTGCAATTTTGAAGGGTGACATGTTAGGTATCTATTTACTCAGCATAACTTCATTATTCACATTATGTAAAAACATTGGGCTAACTTTACTGTTTTGTTTTTTTTGAAAGCACAAAACTGTTTTTTTTTCAAACAAAACGTGTTCGAAAAATTGCTGCGCAAATACAGTGCGAGATAAAAAGTTGCAACGACCGCCATTGTATTCTCTAGGGTCTTTGCTAAAAAAATATATATAATGTTTTGGGGTTCTATGTAATTTTCTAGCAAATAAATTATGATTTTTACATGTAGGAGAGAAATGTCAGAATTGGCCTGGGCACTCCAGAACGCCTGATGGTGTTCCGTGCATGTTGGGCCTCTGTATGTGGCCACGCTGTGTAAAAGTCTCACACATGTGGTATCGCCATACTCGGGAGTAATAGCAGAATGTGTTTTGGGGTGTAATTTGTGGTATGCATATGCTGTGTGTGAGAAATAACCTGCTAATATGACAATTTTGTGAAAAAAAAAAAAGAAAAAAAAATCTTGATTTTGCAAAGAATTGTGGGAAAAAATGACAACTTCAAAAAACTAATTATGCATCTTTCTAAATACCTTGGAATGTCTTCTTTCCAAAAAGGGGTGATTTGGTGGGTATTTGTACTTTTCTGGCATGTTAGGGTCTCAAGAAATGAGATAGGCCGTCAGTACTTCAGGTGTGATCAATTTTCAGATATTGGTACCATAGCTTGTGGACTCTATAACTTTCACAAAGACCAAATAATATACACCGATTTGGGTTATTTTTACCAAAGATATGTAGCGGTATACATTTTGGCCAAAATATATGAAGAAAAAATTACTAATTTGCAAAATTTTATAACAGAAACGAAGAAAAATGCATTTTTTACAGAATTTTCGGTCTTTTTTCTTTTATAGCGCAAAAAATAAAGAACCCAGCGGTGATTAAATACCACCAAAAGAAAGCTCTATTTGTGTGAAAAAAAGGACAAAAAATTCATTTGGGTACAGTGTTGCATGACTGAGTAATTGTCATTCAAAGTGTGAGAGCACCAAAAGCTGAAAATTGGTCTGGTTAGGAAGGGGGTTTAAGTGCCCAGTGGTCAAGTGGTTAATAAAGGAATTGTCAAAAATTGTCTATTGTGGTTTTTACATTTTTACACTTTTTTGGTGAATGGGTAGGGGGTACAGTGTACCTGATACCCATTCAAATGGGGAGGGGTAGGATCTGGGGGTCCCCTTGTTAAAGGGGGCTTCCAGATTTCAATAAGCCCCCCGCCCGCAGACCTCAACAACCAATGGCCAGGATTGTCGGGAAGAGGCTTTTGTCCCCTTGCTCGCTCGCCCCCCCCCATCCTGACCTCCAGGTTGCATGCTCAGATAAGGGTCTGGTATGGATTTTGAGGGGGACCCCCACACCATTTTTTGTTATTTTGGCATGGAGTTAGGGGCCTGGTATGGACTGGGGGGAGGGATGCTGTTTTTTTCCTTGATTTTTAATCTATATTTCCGGGAGTGGGCAATACATTACAGCCGCAAGTTACATTTTTTCCTTTAGAAATGTCATTTTGCTGTGGCACTGTTCCACACATCACACCGATGCACCACTTTACAGGCAGACTAAGGGGACCTCCAGGCACGATATTTAAAGGAATATTTCATTTTTATTGTTTCACTTTAAGCATTATTAAGATCACTGCTCCTAAAAAAATGGTTGTTTTAGAAACTTTTTTTTGCATTGATATATGTCCCCTAGGGCAGTACCAGAATCCCCATACACTTTTTATGGCAATAACATGCATAAAAGCCTTTAAAATTAGCACTTTTGATATTTCGTGTCCTATAGACTTTAATAGGGTTCGCATGTTCGCTAGTACTTTTTGCCTGTTCGCATGTTCTGGTGCAAACCGAATCGGGGGGGTGTTTGTCCCATCCCTAGCCACAATACAAGTTCAACTGATTTCACCTGGATTGTGTGTGTGTTATTATCACGGAACCATGCTACACACGCGATACACACGTACCAAATCTATCCAGTTCCTGCTAAACCGGACAACTTTTGGAATGCATGTACCTAGCTTTATGCAGCATATTCTTGTTATAGCAGTTATCCATATTTGACCAATAAGGGAAAAAGCACTCGCACTACCAAATCAGAAAGTTGAAGGGGGAAAAAAAGGGATAGTAATGAAGTAACCAAGGGTTGGACTTTGAAGGCAAGGAAACCATATTTGACCAAGTATAGCCAAAAACACAACAGATTTTCTTTGAGATTTGGAATAGAGGTGTCTAATGTTGTTTTCCTGACACAAAGCATGACAGCATACGCGAATGGGGTAGGCTCCGCCTCTCCCCAATCAGGACTGGTTATACTATATTTAAATAAGTCGCCTCCCACTAGGCGGCATTCTCTTTTTTTTTTTTTTTTCCTCAAATGCTCAACTGGTTATAACTGTGAATCAATGAAGAGTTTTATTTTTGCCCTCACCTTGCCAGATTCCTCTGACCAGCTGTACAGGTTCAGCCTCTTTCCTGTGACGAGACCCCTCTGTTTGGTTGTAAAACTTCCATACGAGGGAGACCCTCCCAGGTCCAGATACTGGGGGGGCTGGGATACTGGTCTCTGGATGCAGGTAAAACAGTTCTGTCTTGTGGTTAGTTGGGACTGATCCAGTCTCTCCCCCCTGGTGAGTAAGGATGAGCTCCGGCATGTTCACATGCTGCACGTGCCGAGCCCGCCAGGAAGTCGGCAATGCACTGCGCTAATCACAGGCAGTGAGACATTTCCCAATCTCTGCAGCTGCACGTCGGGAAATTTCTCACTGCTTGTGATTAGCGCTGTGCAGTGCCGAGTTCCTGGCAGGCTCAGCGCATGCAGCATGCAAAAACATCAGAGCTCATCCTTACTGGTTAGTTGTGGCCCCACACACACACATTTTGTTAGTTTGGCTTTGGATATGTTGGTTTCCCTTGAAAAGATGCTGGAAGTTTTTTTAGTTGTTGCCATGGCTGCCCCCTTCCAAGATGGCTCCTTATCTGCTTCCTGTGGCTGGACGCGGCTTTCAGTTGGCAGGGAGCAGCAAGATGATATTGGGGTAACTTCTGGCCCACTGTAGCAGTGGCTGGGAGCTCCAGGCGGCTGCCTGGGAATGGACCTGTCATGTATGGAGCCTCTCCCATCCCCCCTTAGAGCCATCATTATGTTGTTAATATACAAGCTGCCAAAGTAGGTTAAACTGCTGGGTATAGTTCTGTCTTTTTCATTTGCCTCACAGGTTTTGTTTGTCTGTAGGACTATTAATGCATGAACTGATATATCAGGTGTTTGCTGCAAAGTTGAGTCTTTCCTATTAACTCAGCAATGCCTGGCTTTGCAGGTTTTGGATCACTGTGCCAATGCTCTAATGCTTGGATTTGCTGTTTTTAACCTTTAGCCCAGGTTCACACTATACCGGGCTGCGGATCGCACAGGAGCGCTGTGTGTCCCTGTTCCCCGTTTCAGGGATGAATCAGGGCCGATTCTATGTCTGAATTCGGCCCTGAAACGGAGCCAAAGACGCACATCGTTTTTGTGCAGTGTGCTCCGCAGCCGCCCAGGAGATATGTGAACCGACTCCATAGGGAACCAGTCACATTCTCCTACTATGCGAATTAGATGTGGGGAAACGCACATCTAATTCGCATAGGTGTGAACCCGGGCTTACAGGGCAGTTGTCTAGTGTAGGTGATCCTGTCAGGTATATTAACCCTTCATTGCGCTGCTTATGATGACAAAATGATGCTTCAGTATGGATGCCGCTGCTATGCATTGTGTTGCTGCTATGTGTTGTAAGGTCTGCTTTTGGGTGCAATGTGTTTAATGATTGCTATGCAATAAACTATTTGTTATGTCTAAATGCAAGCGTTAAAAAAACAAAAAAAAAATCAGCGTTCTGCTTAGGTTATAGTGCTTTAAGTGCGTGGGCAGTATGGATTGTAAAACTCTCCAGTCCATAAATACCAGCACCACTCTCCAAAGGAAAAGTGGCAACTTGTTCTTCCAACAGTGTGTGTGGGCAGTATAGATTGTAAAACTCTCCAGCCCTTAAATACCAGCACCACTCCCCAAAGGAAAAGTGGAAACTTGTTCTTCCAACAATGACAGGTCCTGTTTGGCTCTAAAACTGCTATAGATTCAAAGTGCTGCCAGAAGGGGCAGGCTAAAAGAAATTATAATAAGGACTATCCTGGGCAGAATGGGGTGTGTGGTTAGCTGATGTGCCCACCAAAATGTTATACCAAGTTGCATATCAGGCGGCAGTAAAACACAATGGCAGATGTGTTCACTCAAGTGAAAACTGACTGGGTGGATGTATAGTCATTAAAGCTCAGGTACTAAGCTAATAAAACAGCTGAGTCTGTTTAAAGGGTACCTCCTGCCTCAAACAACAGGCCAAAGAGCGTTCAACAGATTGGCCAGATGTGTCTTCATGCTAGCAGAGGATGCAAGATCCCCTCTGTAAAGCCCAACTCTTACTGCAGAGGCAGTTGGCCAAGCCAAGTAATCTTCATCAGACCAGCCAGAAGTGCAAGTCTGCCAGCGGATGATGCGATCGCCTTCGCAGAGACATGGAAACAGCAATATAAATTTGGAAATGAAGATTTATACTACCATTAAGAAGTATGGTATGGCCTGTGTTGGAGTTCACTTCAGTAGCAAAGGCTATTTGGTTCTCAGCAGACAAGTTAATGCCAAACTTGGCCAGTAATACGCCTCTGGTGTTTGGTCCATGAGTGATATTAGAGTGACCAGTGAGGCAGTGCAACCACTATGGATGCAGCAGGCTGTTCCTCCTACTATTCTGTGGGGTTAGTCAAGCCCTATGACTTAAACCACTGATGGTGTATACCTCTTCTAAGTCGATTGGAATATAATTTAAGATGGAATCAGTGATGTCCAGATCAGGGACTAATCCCTTAGGCTAGTCTCCTAGGCCCATAACAAAGAGTTGGTGACAGAGCCTGAGAACAGCTAGAGAAAAAGATTGGAAGATCCATAATCGTCTTTAATCGCTAAAGCTCAAGTCTGCTCCTCTCGAGGAGCAGCAAAGTTCCTTTTCACTCAAATGTGCCCAGTAGGTGTTATATTGCATACATTTAATGCAAATTTGGGCAGGAGACTCAGGATCAGTGGAGCTTGTGCAGCACTTGTCTTTGTGTTGTGATCTGTCTGCAACAAAACCCTGGGACAACAACGGAAGATTCCAGGTGTGCTGGCGAGTAGGGATGGTCTGAACACCCCTCTGTTCGGTTTGCATCCAAAAAATTTGTTTGAACACAGTTAAAGTCTATGGGACACGAAAATGAAAAATCAAAAGAGCTAATTTTAAAGGTTAATATGCAAGTTATTGTCATAAAAAGTGTTTGGGGACCCGGGTCCTGCCCCAGGGTACATGTATCAATGCAAAAAAAAGTTTTAGAAACGTCCGTTTTTTTGGGAGCAGACGTGAAGGGTCTGGTATGGATTTTTGGGGGAACCCTACGCTATTTTTTAAAAAAATTTGGTGCGGAGTTCCCCTTAATATCCATACCAGACCTGAAGGGCCTGGTAATGGAATTTTGGGGGACCCCCATGCATTTTTTTTTTTTCAATGACTTTTATGTTTGTTGTCAGGACTGACAGTTCATTAATAGCCGGCACTAGCGCTAGTACTTTTAAATTACTTTTTTTTCCTTTAGAAATGTCATTTTGCTCTTGGACTGTTATAAACACAGGAAACATGCACTACTTTACAGGCATACTATAGACACCCCCCAGGTACGAAATTTAAAGGAATATTTTACTTTTATTGTTTCACTTTGAGCATTATTAAAATCACTGCTCCCGAAAAAACGTCTGTTTTTAAAAAAATTTTTTGCATTGATACATGTCCCCTGGTGCAGGACCCGGGTCCCCAAACACTTTTTATGACAATAACTTGCATATTAATCTTTAAAATTAGCACTTTTGATTTCTCCCATAGACTTTTAAAGGGTGTTCCGCGGCTTTTCGAATTTGCCGCGAACACCCCAAATTGTTCGCTTTTCGGCGAAAGGGCAAACAACCAATGTTCGAGTCGAACTTATGTTCGACTCGAACAGATAGCCCATCCCTTTGTACTTTGTGCAGTAAGGAAGTCAACAGAATTTTTTCCAACTCCTCTAATTCCCACTATAGTTCTTTAGAGCAATCAAGGCTTTAAGCAAATGTTACCAAATCTTGTCCAACAGGAACAATTGGTCCATTGTTGTCAGTCGGAAATCAGATTCAGGCAAGATATGAAACAAAGGATCAAGATCCAAAAACGTCATATGGAGTCACGGAGAACAATCACTCAAACTATCAGATAAAACAGCTACAGTTTCTCTAGATCTAACTGATGTGTACATGCGCACTTTGGTACACCCAGGCTTCTGAGAATTTCACTTCGGGCTTGTTCAGCAACCATTGACCTTTCCACATTTTCCAGAACATTGCTTCCAGTAGTGGCCGTCTTGCAGAAGCAAGGGCTTCAGGTTCCTTATGTGAACAACAGATGCGGGTGGCTCAACATCCTCCAGGTCCTGGCAAACCCTGATTCAGAGGGAAGGCCAATTAATCTCATTATAATAATGAAATTTTAGATGTTCAGGAGAATACTGTAGAGTTGCCCCCACGGAGGGTGACAGTATTAGGACTTATGTGGAGGCAAGTCCTAGCTCTATCCCATCTGTTTGTATCCCATGGTCTCAAATGGTCAAGAAGATTGAGAACATCATAAATTGGCCTTTCGTAATGAAAGATTTTGCTTCCTATTCCAGGGAAGATTACCCCACATGTGAGACTAGTCCCGTTGATGGTGGCTAAGGATAGTTAATCTTATCAACTTTCATAAACTTCCAGACGTAAAAATCATTAAAGTCTATTCACCTCGGTGACCTCCTAGCTCAAGTCAGTGACATAGACCAGTGGAGGACGAAGTGTCTAACAGCAGGGGTACTGTGATTCCCAGGTGGGGAAGTCATTTGGGCTACACAGCCTAGGAGGCCTCAGGTATGCTCCAAACAGATGGCTATAGGTAATCTCCTATCGCCATGGCAAGAGGCATCTCCTATTTAGGCTTGCCAACAGTAAAACCTGTCTCATCTCATCGCTCTGTGTTCTGGTGTCCCAGAACTTCCTGTTAGATATGGTAAAATACGAAGCCTTGGATGTCAAGGGTGAGTCCCTAGACCAACAAGTGGTTCAATGAATCTCAACTTGGCAGTAAACTCAATGGTCAGGAATGGAAGTCATTCATGCAAGAGGAGCTTCCCAGAAGTGGAAGCAGTGGAGACTTGTGATCTCTAAGCGCCTCATCAGGATCATAGTGCATGGTTGGGCAGGTTGAAAAAGGACACAAGTCCGTCTGGTTCAACCAGGACGCGCAGTCATACAGCTGGGATAAGGGCAATGATCTGATGGCCTTAGAGGCCATGGTGTCCTCAATGTACAGTCTTTGGCCCAAGTTCCTTCTATTTTATTCTTCCTGAGATCTCAGACTTTACACAGCAGAGCCAAGCGGGATCTCACCTTCATTATTTAAAACCTTGTGGAAGCCGGGGGAAGCTGCGGCAAACTCCAGGTATACTAGAAAATGGAAAATCTCGCAGAATTTCAGGATGAATCCTCTGCTCCTGACTTGCAACTAGGGTCATTCTTCTGAACAAGACTACTTCAATAGGATCAGTGACACTAAAGTAGTATTTCTTAAGGATATCACGTCTTTGATAATTCTTTCAGAGATCCAAGCGTCAAGCAGTAAACTACCTTATTGCTATCATAATCAAACAAAATGGCTCTGGTTTCTTCTTCACTAGCACCAGACGAGGGTTTGCATCTTTGCTTCTGAGTCAAGGCATCACCCTTACGGCATGTCCAAACTAAAATGTCAGCGTCACCACAAGCTGGAGTAATCGACTCTATGTGGAAGAAATACATGGAAGTGGTCCTTCTCTAGAAGGTCAGACAGTAGCCTCTTCAGGCCTGGCAGTATCAGAAGAAGACTTTCACTGTCCACTAAGACAATATCATTATCTCGGGACAGAGTAGCCTAAGGGGCTTATAGAAAGAAGATAAATTCATCAATCTAGTGCAGAGCTCACGGGCAAAATTCAGAGGTCCAGAATTTTACAAGATACCAACCAGGTTCATATACTACAAACCATTTTTTACCTATTGCAAAGTCAATCAATCAGACTATTTGCTTGCCGCCACTTTCTGGCTATTATTGTCTTGGCTGCAGTTATCATATGGTGAAGGATATCTGTCTTAACTGTCTTTCTAGCTCCCGGAATAATATTCAATATTGAGATAATTATACTTGATTGTATCTCATGACTCGATGTTTCCTGATAGATTTTAAAAAATATTGTCCCTGAAGTCCTTCACCATAGAGCAGTTATGCCATATACTGTATGTGTCATAGTCCCCCTTTCCCTCAGACATCTCTTATAATTCCTTTCTTGATTTCTTATCGCTATTGAGGTTTTGTGTGTCAGGGAAAATGCTCTATCCCATTCTGCCTCTGGAATTGATATCGCCATTTCCTTCTCCCATTTCTTCATATATATTAAGCCATTTAGAGGTTCCTTAGGAAGTAGGAGCTTATATATAGTTGATAAATTATGGGTCGGTCTTTGTTCTTTTAATAATAATTGTTCAAAACTAGTTAGTTGACTATCAAGTAGGGGGGTTGTATACTAGTCCTACTAATATAATAATATAATATAGGTGTCTAGTTGTTGATATTGAATCCATTTATGTTCATGTTCAGGCCCCAGTTCGGATAGTCGTGGAAGCTTACCATTCACTAGGATCTGAACTATCTTTACATTTTCCGTCTTTTTCCATTTTAAGGAAATGTTTCACCTTTAGTGCTGAAGGGAATTCTGGGTTCGAAAATTAAGGAGTCATCGGACCCATCAATGTGGATAGACCTCTCTTTTCCAAGACTTTATTCCATGTCTTTAAAGTTGCTATCATAAATAGGGCTTTTGCCTAGGGCTAAGGCGGATATAGCTTGTTGTAATTCCTCTACTGAGATGTCTTTTTCTAGTTCTTCTATTGTTTCTTTGCATAAGCTAGGTATTGCTGTTTCTCTCATATATTGACGTATTTCCTCTAAATTGTCTTTCTTACCTTTAATCTCCTGCTGTATCGACAAGTTATAGAGCTTAGAATAGTATGTGTGAAATGTTTTAGCAATTTCCTCAGGGTCATATGTTATTTCTCCTGATATCTTCTGAATTTTAATTATAGGAGTTAAAGGTTTTTGTTGTTTTTTAAATTTCTCACTAATATTTTCCCTGGTTTATTCCCGTATTGATAGAACAAGGTTCTATTTTAATCTCTTAATTGTAGGGACTGTTCATCCAACATTGTTTGTAATTCAATTCGTTTATACTTTAATTGTATTTTATCCACTGAGTTAAGATTTTGTTTATGCATATTCTCTAATACAGAGATTTTTCCCTGTAATTGCCTTATTGCATGCTCTCTCTCTTTTTTCAATCTGGTTCCATGTTTGTTGAACATTCCCCGCAATACACATTTCAATGTTTCCCATTGTATGGGTATTGATGTATTATCTGTTTCATGGATTTGCAAGAATTCTTTTATTGTTTGCCGAATCTCCTTTTCACATTTATCATCTTTTAAGGAGGTCTTGGGTCAGTGCAGCGCATTCACTTCTTTATAATGCTAGAATAATGAAGTTGCTTTGCTGCTGATATTCACACAGGGTTCTGACAAACTGATTTCTTATTATTTCTCGTGATCTCCTGAAAAATCTTTTTTTTTTTTTGCCAGATCTCCAGAATAATGTTTGTTTGTTTTTTTTTTATAGTGATCTACTTTTTTTTTTCTCAAGATCTCCCGAAATAATTTTTTTGCCATTTTATGTGTCAAGTTACCACAACACCATTATTATCTTGTATTTTTTAACATCAAAAGAGGTTGGTTGGTGTTGGTGTCCTTTGTTAATTTGACATTGTATTTTTGAAATGTACCTGCCTACACATAAACAAGCTGTCCTTTTTGAACTAAAACACATAGCCAAGTATTTCTCAGAAAAAAATTACAAATTTATTAGGGCTCATAACAAAATAAAGAGGAAGGCAACACTGGATAAACTGTTTAAATTGGTGAAGCCATTGTACCCCAGGGCAGACATCAATTATTTGACAGGCAAAAAATGGTAGCCTGAGGAGTCCATTTAATAGGGAGCACAATCCGGCCCAGGACTCAGAGATCGGGAGCAGCAGCAGATGGCATGTATGTCCTGAGGCTGTGGTCTTACAACAGCCTGCGTCTTTTGCCAGACCAGACCGAACCCAGGCCATCGCTCTCAAGACTTCCCTGCATGCTTTCTTTCAGGCTGTGGCTGTGGTGTTGGAGGTGTTGCAGGAGGTGGAGGAGGAGTATGGTCCAACATATATGTCACATATGTGACTTTTATTGGTGAGTTGGCCCCACGCCCCCTTATTTAGGGCCTGAAACATGACCTCCTCACAGATGAGGCCTTGGCCCTCCTCCATTTCTTGCACTTTTCTGGCCATCATACACGTAAAGGCCTCCTGGACATTAGGGGTGTTTGTGAGTACCGCAGTAGCCCTGCCGAATCAAAGCAGCCACTGACTCCTCCACGTACCTCCCCTTCTTGGGCCTTTTTGTTGTAAGGCAGAGGGGAGGAACCTGGGATTTGGTCAGGTTACTGGGCATGGCCACCTCCTGGCTGCCACTTTCCCCCGCCACCTCCTGGCTGCCACTTTCCATGGCCTCCTCCTGGCTGAGACTTTCCTCTGTATGAAAATGGGACATAGGTTTAGTTATTTGGTCATCAATCACACACAAATTTGAGCTCATGACTGTTGCAAAGTGAATGTTAACAAATAGAAAAGACTATAATTCTGACCCCAGCATTTTTCATTCTTGTCCCAATCATTTTTGGCTACTATTGTCTATTGATATGTAAACCACTTTGTTAAATCAGAAATTAGTGATCAATAATAGCATCTAGTTAACATCATTACATTTTTGACAAGAAATATGTTAATGCTATACCTGGCTCAAGCTGGGCTCCTCCACATCTTCGTCCTGGGTGGAAGGCCCAGGTTGTACGTCAGAAGCCTCATCTGAGGTGGAAAGAAGAGTGGAAGGAAGGGTTGAGAGTGATGGCCTGTTCTGACAAAAACCGCAGTCTGTCATAGTACCAGAGCCTGGGGACATAAATGTCATCTGCTGCTGCTGCTCCTGATCTCATGGAATCTTGGACCTTTTTGCGCTCCCTATCATATGTGCTCTTCAGGCCACCAATTTTGCACTTCAAATAGGTGATGTCTGCCGTGGGAATCACCGGCTTCACAAATTCCAACAGTTGATCCAGCGCTGCCTTCCTCTTTATTTTGTTGTTATAAAATTGTTTCACTTGCCACAGACAGGGCAGCTCTATGTACTTATCAATGAAGTTGGGGAGGAAGTCATGATCATTAAATTTATCCATTTTCTCTGCAAGACACAACACAAGACAAACCCTAATGGCAGACTAAACTCTCCTAATCTTGTCCCAATATAGGCCTTAATCTATAAGCAGTATAAGCCACTAACCACTGATGCCCCAAGTTAAAATGGTACCTTCTCTTGCACGATCGGCACTTACGCTACTCCGTCCTCCACTCACAGATCGTACGTATGATGCACGTAGTTATGCTTTATCTACATTGCACATGTGTGAAACTCCACACCTGACCTTTCTATTATATTCCCCGCCCCTTCACTTTCGGCGCAGTGGGAGAGCACATGGCGGAGAGACAACAGGTGCATGATAATATCAGCAATGAGGACGAGGGAAGCCCAGAGCCAGAAACGTCCCGATCCAGGACAAGATTTAAGGCCTCAAATATGTCCTTTGTAGAGATGGTGGACATTTTGAAGAAGGCCGACTATGATGGGAAGTATGGACCGTACAGAAACCCTAATGTGAGAAAGGCCAAGATCATGACTAAAGTTGTGAGGAGTCTGCAGAAGAATTTTGGGGTACGACGATCCAAGGAGCAATTGAGGAAATGCTGGTCAGACCTCAAATTGAGAGAGCAGGATCAGTACAGAAGGATCAAGAGAGCGCTGCAAAAAAGTACATTGTTGTCCAGATGGGTTTTTTAACTAGAAAGAAATGCAAACTTGATTCAGTGTAAGGAGAGGACACTCAGAAGCTGTTTACACATCTGAATGCAGGAGCACTAGTGTGGGACACCAGAACACCCTTTTTAGGGTGTCCCACACAGGTGCTCCAGTGGATACTAGGGGTCTCTCCATCTGTGAAACTTTAATAACAAAAACGGTAAGTATTCCAGCTTTAGAAAGGGAAAAAATCATGTCTTCAGCTTGGAACTCTGCCAAAACAGACAATTGGACGACACTTCCAAGCAATGTTTCATATTCCTATTTCTTGCCTCAAATATCTGTGTGCAAAGTATACCTTATTTTTTATTCACATAGGGGAGAAAACACTTGGGACATCTGAGGACACCAAGAACACCACACCCTGAAGAAGATGTGGAGGGAGGAGAAGTTCAGGAATTGGGCGAAATAGTGACCACAACAGGTCAGTGTCTGAGACCACAGCTTCAGGTAATAGCTGTATGCCTGCATATTTATAATACATGGTGTGTTTTTTTATTTTTAGGTGATGTGAATGTTGTGGAAGAAATAACTAATTTCAACAGTGCAAGTGCACAGATCCTCATCGGGAAGATAATGGTGTGCAATCAAGAATTAGAGAAGATAAAGGAAAACATCAATGATGTTGAAAAAAGACTCAAGATCATTGATGTTTTAGACAGAATATAAAACACCCAAAAATTTTTACAGTTTGTCGTTATATTTTTTTATTTAAAAAAAGTTTTAAAGTCATTTGAAAGCCAAATTTTGAAGATGCACCAAGTGTGTCAACATGTGCTATCTGCCATCACGGGATATCAATGTGCGCGTTTTGTGGATGCAACCCCTTCCGCGCAACTAAAGTAAATGAGAGGAAGGGGTTTCACCCCCGAAACACGTCCATTGATCCCCCATGATGGGAGCTAGCACATGTTGACATTAGGCATGGGATATAGAGTGAAATCCACATTTTTTGACTCCCAATTTGTGTGCATCTTCAAAATTTGGCTTTTACAGGGGTGACATCACCCCATGTGATGAAGGCAAGATCAACACAGTTTTGACATACTAATGTCACATATTGCCTTCAATTTATCAAAGTTGAACTTTGTAAGTTCCTGAGTTGTGTATGTTATGGTTTTAAACATGCTTGTTTAACCAAAAAAAGGACATTTCTACTGTCAAACATAAAAATATTATACACCAAAGATGTTGGTTTGTTAAAAAACCCTTTTCTAACACACGTGTGCACGGTGTAAAATGTTTTATACTCAACAATGTGTGGCTTCTTTCAATGCTCAATACCAGTTTTTGGAGTAAGTTGGTGTAGTTTACAGTGACAATGGGGGTATTTATAAAAGGCAAATCCACTTTGCAACCAATTCTCGGTCCATGAACTCCTCTTCGCCCTGTTCATGGACTGGACTTGGGTCAAAGCAAGAACTCCAACACCAAGCCCTTGCACAGCATGAACTCTACAACGCAACATGGCTTGAAAACGGTCGACTGGTCAGAACGAACTAACAGAATGCACTGAAAATCAGAAAGAACCTGAGAAGAACGATCTGAAAATAAGAAACAAGCGGACAAAAACACACAGATACGAACTAATAAATAGAACGCACTGAAAGACAGGAACGAACTGACACCATGCACTGAAGAACAGATGCGAACCCACAAGCACAAACTGAAGAGCAGTAACAAACTAAAAATCATTAGCAAAAGTTAGCAAAATCTACCATAGAAAACTTCAAACTTTGTGCAATACTCTCCCATCCAACCTCATTATCTTACATCATCAATGTCTTCCTGATGAGAGGAGAAGTTGGGTAGAACAACACTGCCATGAACGTTCAAACTATATACCCACTATAAATGTGTAGAAGCATGTTAAACAAGTCTAGATCCTGCTTCTATGCATTTAAGTTCACTCTGTAAAGAAAATTTGGGGACATACTAAAACATTTAATGTGAAAATGGCTTAATGTAGCTTAATGTGCAATAAAGTACCTAAACCTCAATCAATTGCCCTGAAACTTTGCACAGCCTAAGCTTTTACCTTTCCAAACCTACCCTTTAAGTTTTATGTATTTCGGTTTTCCACAAGGCAAACTAGGAACATTAAGCTTGTTTTTTTTAGGGAGCTTAATGTGGCTTAATGTACAAAAAAGACCTTAAATGGTAACCAATTTCCCCCAAACGTTACACAATAGAAGACTCTATCCATGCCAACGTATTCTGAAAATTTCAGCTCTCTTGGTAAATCACACCAAAAGTTATTCACATTAAGCTATATTTTACAATGCTAAAACATTTAATGTAAAGAGCTTAATGTACCATAATGTGCCTAAACCTCAATCAATTGCCCTGAAACTTTGCACAGCCTAAGATCTAAACTCCCCAAACCTATCCAAGAAGTTTCATGCGATTTAGTGTTCCACAAGGCAAACTAGGGACATTAAGCTTGTTTTTTTGGGGAGCTTAATGTGGCTTAACGTACAAAAAAGAGCTGAAATGTTGACTAATTTCCCCCAAACTTTGCACAATAGAAGATTCTGTCTATGTCAACATATATGATTTTTCAGAATATTTGGTAAATCACACCAAAAGTTTTTCACATTAAGCTATATTTTACAATCCCAAAACATGTTGCTTAGTGTAAAAGGAGCCTAATGTACCATAATGTGCCTAAATAAATTGTCTTAAAACTTTGCACAACCTAAGTTTTCAACTTCCCAAACCTATCCTAGAAGAGTCATGGATTTTGGTCTCCCACAAAGAAAATTAGGGTGTTAAGCTTGTTTTTTTGGGGAGCTTAATGGGGCTTAACTTACAATAAAGTGCCTAAACCTTAATCAATTGCCTTGAAACTTTGCACAACCCAAGCTTTCAGCTTCCCCAAACCTGTCCTATATGTTTCATGGATTTTTGTTGTAACATTAAGCTTGTGTAGCCCCTACCACCTTTTGTGTAGTGGCCGTAGTATGGGACAGCCAATGGTGGAATATTATGCATGTGTGTGTGTGTGTGTGGCTCACCAGCCAATCACTAGGGGTTTCTTGGCCAGTGGTGCATGCTGGGTAAGTGCATATATACTTAGGAGAATTGCCATGTGCTCAGTCTTTGTACAGCCTACATCCAGGCTTGTCCTGGAGATGGGAATGCTCAAGTATGAGAAAGGTTTGACTAGGCCTTGAGCCTAGAAGAGGCCTCACATGCTGATTGAGGAGGAGAACCAGAGATGCTGGATGGCTACTGGAGGTACCTGTTACTAGAAAGGACCTAAGGAGCATGTCTGGTGTTTCTCCTACTGAAGATCTTATGTCTATCCTTATTCAGCTGCTGCTCTAATACCCAGTGCCAGCCTGTGCTCCTATTGATTCTGCACTGTGGAATACTAAAAGGGACTGTTGAGTCTGGAGTGATGTTCTAATCTAGTTTTGCCATGGATTTTCTCAGCCCTATACCTTCTCTATCAGTTATTGAGTTCTCCAATAAAGCATTCAAAAATGTACTTTAAATGACTTGTGCCAAACTTTTCTTTGATCGCACAGCCCTTCACTGGCCTAGGATCTGCCCAATATCAAAATGTCAGCCTTCCCTGCCTTTGGGTGTCCATGCTATACCTCTGGGGGTTAGGGGGTCTGTACTTGTTTTTTTGGGGAGTTTAATGTGGCTTAATGTACAAAAAAAGAACTTCAATGTTATCCAATTTCCCCAAAATTCACACAATAGAAGATTGCATCTATGTCAGCATATTCTAAAAATCTCACATTGTTTGGTAAAACAGACCAAAGGTTATTCACTTTTAACAATTTTATTCTATTTCTGAAACATATTTAATTATAATAGCTTAAAGGGTAAAAAATCTGTAAGGTGAACTTACGCTGGACCCCCTCCCCATCCCCCCGAGTCCAGCTGACCTGGAGCCTCGCAGTCACCCGCTGTGACACATCGGTTCGCTGCTTCACTAGTCAGGGGATTTGAAATCCCCTTGGCTTGATCTCCTCCTAAACGTACCTCGTAAATGTACATATAGGAGGCATTCTAATTGGTTGGCGTCATCACATGGATGGCACCGACCAATCAGGACCCACCTAGCCCATCTTGTCAGCACTGGGGAAGAGGAGAGAAAGCCATGGGGATTTCCAATTTCTGGACCGGTAAAGCAGCGACCTGATGTGTCACAGCGGGTGATCACGGGACTCCAGGTTAGCGGGACCGGGGGGGGGATGGGGAGGGGGTCCAGTGTAAGTTCACATTACAGATTTTCTGTAAAGGTGAATATAAACTTTAATGTAAAAGGGGCTCTATGTGTAATAAAGTGCCTAAATTACAGCTGCATGATTAACCGTTAAGAATCAAAATCGCATTCTTTTTCCCTTCTCGATCTTCAAAACAGCATGTTACGATTCTTTCTAACAAGTGCAGAGAGTTCTCACAGCTGGAAAAAAAATTCCAGGCAGCCTGCCAAGTTTAAGTACAACACTGTGAGAAGTAGAAACAAAGTATCTTCTTGTTCTTTTATCAAAGGAAAGAACTCTGTAAGGCCTCTATCACATGAACGATCCGTTCAAGTCCGCTTGTCAGTTTTTCAGGCGGACCTGAACGGACCCTCCATAGACCTCTATGGAGCGTCGGATGTCAGCGGTGACATGTCCGCTGACATCCGACCCGAAAAAGTGTAACGGAGGAAAAACATACTTTTCCATCCGTTTTTGGATCGGATCGGGTGACGACGGACACTACGGTCCGTCGTCATCCGATCCCCCATAGGGGAGAGTGGCGCTCTGACAGGTCCGTCGTTGCATCCGCTTGCTCCGCCGATCCCCGCTGAGCAAGCGGATGTTCACGGGGCGGATCATCACGGATCCGTCCCGTGTGAAAGGACCTAACCATTTAAAAACCAAACCTTTTCTGACATTTGTTGCTTACAAGTAAAAATCATTATTTTCTGCTAGAAAATTACTTGGAACACCCAAACATGATATATATATATATATATATATATATATATATATATATATATATATATATATATATATATATATATTTTTTTTTTTTAGCAGAGACTAGACAATAAAATGGTGGTTGTTGCAATATTTTACGTCACACCATGTCTGCGCAGCGGTTTTTCAAACGTAATTCTTTTGAAAAAAATACACTTTACTGTATTAAAAAAAACTAAACAGTAAAGTTAGCCCAATTTTTTTTTGTATAATGTGAAAGAAGATGTTACACCGCGAGAATCGTGATCTTTATTCTAAGCAAAAATGTGATTCTCGTTTTAGTCAGCATTGTGCCACTCTATCCTAAATCTCAATCAATTGCCTTGTAATTTTGCACAGAACTTTGCACAAGTTCTTTTGTGTACATTAAACCACATTAAGCTCCCAAAAAATTAAAGAGGTTGTAAACCCTCAATGATTTTCACCTTAATGCATTCTATGCATTAAGGTGAAAAACCTTGTGTGATGCAGCAGCCCCCTAGAGCCCCCCTTTTCCTTACCTGAACCCGGTCTTTCCAACGACGGGGACAAGCACACCAGCTCCAGTCGCTGTCTCGGGTCCTGATTGAATAGATTGATAGCAGCGCAGCCATTGACTCCTCCTGCTGTCAATCAAATCCAATGACGTGGGAGCTGGGGGCAGGGCCGAGTCCTGCTGTCTGTGTCAATGGGCGCAGCAGCAGGACATGGGCGCATGCCCGCACAAGTTCCCCCAAGGGAAAGCGGCTTTCCAATGGGTCTCTCGAGAAGAGGAGAAGCCAGGAGCGCCACTGAGGGACCCCAGAAGAGGAGGATCGGGCCACTCTGTGCAAAACCAACTGAACAGAGGAGGTAAGTATGACATGTTTGTTTAAAAAAAAATTAAAAATTAACCTTTACATATCCTTTAGGCTAAATGTCACTCATTTGCCTTGTGGGAAACCAAAATCCATAAACTTTTCAGGATAGGGTTGGGAAGATAAAAACTTTGGTTGTGCAAAGTTTCAAGGCTATTGATTAACCACTTCAGACCCGCAAGGATTTGCCCCCTTAATGACCAGGACGTTTGTTGCGATATGGCACTGCATCGTTTTAACTGACAATTGCGCAGTCGTGCGACGTTGTACGCAAACAAAATGAACATCCTTTTTTTTCCCCCCCACAAATAGATCTTTATTTTGGTGGTATTTGCTCATCCCTGTGGTTTTTCTTTTTTGCGTTATAAACAAAAAAAGAGCCACAATTTTGAAAAAAAAAAATTTTGTTTACTTTTTGCTATAATAAATATCCCCAAAAAAATGTAAAAAAAAAGTGTTTATCATTTTAGGTCAATATGTATTCTTCTACATATTTTTGGTAAAAAAAAAGTCACAATAAGCATATATTGATTGGTTTGCGCAAAAGTTATAGCGTCTACAAAATAGGGAATAGATTTATGGCATATTTATTTATTTTTTACTAGTAATGGCGGCGATCTTCGATTTTAGTGGGACTGCGACATTGTGACGGACAGATCGGACACTTTTGATACATTTTTGGGACCATTGACATTTATACAGCGATCAGTGCTATAAAAATGCACTGATTACTGTGTAAATGTCACTGGCAGGTAAGGGGTTCACACTAGGGGGGACCAAGGGGTTAAATGTCTTCCCTAGGTGTGTTCTAACTATGAGGGGATGGGACTGACTAGAGTAGGAGCCAAATTGCTGTTCCTACTACGTAGGAACAGACAATCTGTCTCCCCTCCCCTGTCAGAACAGGGATTTATGTGTTTACACACCCAAATCCCCGTTCTGGCTCTTGCAATCGCGGGTGGCCAGTGGCGATCATGCCTGCCAGCCACGCGCATTAAGTCCCCCACCGTGCAGAGGGCACATGCCTGCTACGGCTCTTAAAGGACATTTCTTCAGTGTTGTCACATGAAAAGAAATAATAAAATATTTACAAAAATGTGAGGGGTGTACTCACTTATGTGAGATACTGTACCTCCTCTGTGCAGTGGTTTTTCACAGTGCAGCCCTGATCCTCCTCTTCTCACTTTCCTCCCTGGCACTCTTGGCTTCTCCCTCCTGCCAAGTGCCCCCACAGCCAGCAGCTTGCTATGGGGCACTTGACCTGAGCCGCAGCTCTGTGTGTCCATTTAGACATGGAGTCATGGTTCGGCCCCGCACCCTCTCTCTCCTAATTGGCTACCTGACTTTGACATCAGCGGGAGTCAATGGCGCCACTGCTGTGTCTCAGCCAATCAGGAGGGAGAGTCCCAGGCGGCCAAGGCACTCATGCACATCGCTGGATAGAGAGGGGGCTCAGGTTAGTATTGGGGGAGCTGAGGGAAGTTGCTGCAAACAGAAGGTTTTTTTATCTTTTTATCTTAATGCATAGAATGCACCTTCTGCCTTTACAATCACTTTAAGCCACATTAAGCTCCCCCAAAAACAAGCTTAAATAGATTGTAAAGTCAGAAGGTTTATCTATCTTAATGCATTTTATGCATTAAGATAAAAAGCCTTCTGTGCGCAGCCCCCCTAACACTACCCCGAGTCCCATCTAGATCAAGCGATGACATTGCAAGACCCTGACAATCACAGGCATGACTCATATAGGCAAAGGCATGATGTAATTTGTAGTTTTACCACAGCTGGAGTGCCGAGCTTGCCTACCCCTGACTTAAGATAACAACGTAACACATGCATTTTTTTTTTTTAAGGACAAACAAGGCTTTCTTTTTGTGAATATTGCCCTGCAACAATAATTTTTTTTGCAATTCTTAGGCAATTAAATGTAATAAAACTGAACAAAAGGCTTTTTTTTTCAGCAGTAAATATATGTAAAAAGGTGTAAAAAAAAATAATAAGCAAAGCAAACAAAAACAGAAAAAAAGTTTAACTATTAGTTAAAATAGAAAAGAAAAAATCACCAGGAAAATTACAATTGAATAGAGAAGAAGAATATAGAGTTTATCAGTGCTGATTAGAGAAAACTAAAGGGTTAATAAGGGGTTCAACAGAGGAACATTTAATTAGAAAAAAATATTTTTTTTTTACTTGTCAAGGTTGCTTTAACTCTCTTCAGCTGCAAATTGATGTTCATCCCTTCTGCTCTGTAGATGCAAAACACAGATAGTTTCAATGTAACTTTCTGTGATGTGGTTGTTGATAAACATTGCCAGCCTGCTTCTTTTTTTTTTTTTTACAACTCCTGCTGAATTGTTGGGTACTGAGACAGGAAAGGGTCCAGCCCTCCGTTATTTAAGAACCATCAGAAGACGAAAAGCGTCACACAGCGGGAGCCTCCCATCATGGATGCGGAGCGGCCCGAGAAGAAGAAGGGAAGAAAAAGCCGTGGAGGAAGATGCTGGATGAGAACACCGGAGGAAGAACCAGAAGAACCAGAAGAAGAAGAAGATGGAGGAAGAAACCGAAGGAAGATAGAAGAAAGAAGATGGAAAAAAGAAGACTTTAAATAAAGGAATTGTCAAAAACTGTCTCTTGTAAATGTTAACATTTTTGACACTTTTTTGTGAAATGGTAGGGGTACTTCTGTACCCCCTTACCATTTCACACGGGGGGGCCGGGATCTGGGGGTCCCCTTGTTAAAGGGGGCTTCCAGATTCCGATAAGCCCCCCGCCCACAGACCCCCGCAACCACCGGGCAAGGGTTGTGGAGATGAGGCCCTTTTCCCCATCAATATGGAGACAAGGTGCTTTGGGGGGCTACCCCAAAGCACCCTCCCAATGTTGAGGGCATGTGGCCTGGTACGGTTCAGGGGGGCGCTCTCTTGTCCCCCCTCTTTTCCTGCAGCCTGCCAGGTTGCGTGCTCGGATAAGGGTCTGGTATGGATTTTTGGGGGGACCCACGCCATTTTTTTTTTTTTAATTTTGGCGCAGGGTTCCCCTTAAAATCCATACCAGACCTAAAGGGTCTGGTATATATTTTGGTGGGGACCCCCACGCCATTTTTTTTTAAATTTTGGCCAGGGTTCCCCTTAATATCCATACCAGACCTGAAGGGCCTGGTATGGAATTTAGGGGGACCCCCACACCATTTTTTTTTCATTTTGTTTCGGGGTTCCCCTGTGGGGAAATCCCTTGCCGTTTTTATCAATGAACTTTTATGTGTATTGTCGGACCGACAATTCATTAATAGCCGCGAGTAGTTTCAAATGACTTTTTTTCCTATGAAATGTCATTTTGCTGTCAGACTGTTCTAAACATGGGAAACATGCGCCCCTTTAGAGGCATACTATAGACACCCCCCCAGGTACGAAATTTAAAGGAATATTACACTTTTATGCCCCGTACACACGGTCGGACTTTGTTCGGACATTCCGACAACAAAATCCTAGGATTTTTTCCGACGGATGTTGGCTCAAACTTGTTTTGCCTACACACGGTCGCACAAAGTTGTCGGAATTTCCGATCGCCAACAACGCGGTGATGTACACCATGTACGACGAGACTAGAAAAGGCCGGTTCAGAACCAAGCGCGGCACCCTTTGGGCTCCTTTTGCTAATCTCGTGTTAGTAAAAGTTTGGTGAGAGACGATTCGCGCTTTTTCAGACTCGTGGCTTTCAGATCGTTTTCTGCCGTTCAGTTTGTGCTTGTGGGTTTGTATCTGCTCTTCAGTGCGTGCAAGCAAGTTCCGCGTGACTTTAAGTAGTCATTGTATTCTTGTTCGTTCGTTACTGGTTTTCAGGTCGCTCTTCACAGGCCTTGCGGTTCTTCAGTGCGTTCTGTTACTTCGTTCTGAGCAGTCGACCGTTTTCTAGCCATGTTTCGTATGCGTACTCCTCGTAGAGTTCGTGCTGTGCGGGGGCTTGGTGTTGGGGTCCTGACCTTGACACAAGTCCAGTCCATGAACAGGGTGGGGAGGAGTTCATGGACCAAGAATTGGTTGCTTCAGCGTGACCAGTTCTCTCATATGCCTTTGCTCCGTGAGATCCGTGAGAATAATCCTGATGATTTCAGGAACTTTCTCAGGATGACGGACCCCGTGTTTCACCGTTTGTTGGCTTCGCTGACCCCCTATATCAGCAGGCAGGATACCTGCATGAGGCAAGCCATCACTCCGGAGCAGAGGTTGGTCGCTACCTTGCGGTATTTGGCCACAGGGAGAAGCCTGCAGGACCTCAAGTTCTCGACAGGCATCTCCCCCCCAGGCTCTGGGGATCATTATCCCAGAGACCTGTTCTGCCATCATCCAGGTCCTGCAGAAGGAGTATATGAAGGTAAGATTTTTATCCTTTTATATCATATTTTATTGTCTTTAATGTTTGATAATATATTGTATTTCTTCCCTCATTCCCTAATTACCATGATTGTAATATGCTGTGAATGTCCCCTTTGTCCTCATGCATGCTGGATTGTTATGTAATTATTATGTTAGGTCCTTCATACATATTTGCCCATCAATTATCTCTCCAGCATGGTGTCTCCTGCCCTATATTCACCTCATGTAGTCACTTAACAATGTATTTTATCAGCTCCATAGTAGTGCTTTACCCCAAACACCCCCTAAAATGTTTGGAAATGTGATTTTTGATTTCAATTCAGGCAGAGTGCCAGAGGCTTTTTTTTGTGGTGTCCCCCAATTTTTTTTAACCCTCCCTCCCCCAACTGCTAAGTCAGCTGATCCCAATTCTCTATCCTCAATCATCTATCTGCTGACTTTGCCAAACCCATACACACTATACCCATCTCTTTACTGGTCAGATGTATGGATGAATTCCCCAAAGCATGTAGTGCAAGGGCCTGCCTATATACTTTCCAATGGTACTGTTTAAAGTTTTGTTATTCTATTTATTATCTTGATAGGTAATAGCAGAATGTCCAAATGTCCTCAAATGTGTACAGTGTTTATTTATATCTTTGTATTCTGACACTTCTTACCTGTCCAGTGGGCTGCCAATAGTGTAACTAAGGAGGGTCTGTTACAAGTAATACCCTGTATTTAGGCATTCATCTCTCAATGAAGTGAAGAGGGTTACCTGTCCAAGAGTTCCCCCCCCTATAATGTTAGAAAAGGCCCATGAGAGGGGGGGAGGGGGAATATGATAGGTGTACCTTATACTTTGGCCTTGTTAAATTCCCCTTAGTAAATGCTATCTGGAGGTTGCCCCATAATGTTTGTGTCTAATCTGCTTGCCATGTATCTTTGAAAAAATAGTAATGTTTATTGTTTTTTCCTCAACAGTTTCCTTCAACGCCACAGGAATGGCAGACTGTGGCCTCCCACTTTGCCCAGCGGTGGGACTTTCCTAACTGCGGAGGGGCAATTGATGGGAAACACGTCCACATCGTCCCACCACCCAACTCGGGGTTGTACTATTATAATTACAAATGGTTTAATAGTATAGTGATGTTGGCGGTGGTGTCGGCTAATTACGAGTTCTTGTATGTGGACGTGGGGAAGAATGGCCGGATGTCCGATGGTGGAGTGATCGCCCAGACGGAGTTCTACAGGCGTCTCCAGAATGGCAGCTTGGACTTGCCACCTCCAGAGGACAATGTTGAAGGTCTCCCATTTGTGTTCGTTGCTGATGAAGCATTTGCTCTGGGGGACCACCTGATGTGGCCATTCCCGATGAGGACCCTCACCCCGAAACAGAGGGTTTTTAATTACCGGCTGGCCAGAGCCCGAAGAGTGGTGGAGAACACATTTGGAATCCTGGCCAGCCGGTTCCGATTATTTCTGACACCCATCCATATGGCGGAGTATAAACTGAACCATATAATACTTGCCTGCTGTGTTCTCCATAATTTTTTAAGAAAACATTCAGCCAACTATGCTGGCTCAGTTGGGCCTGAGGCCGGAATCCCTAATCCATCAACACTGACGGCGCTTGAAAGTGGCCGTCCTGGCTTGCCCTCCCTGAATGCCCGTGATGTCCGGTTACGCTACCTGGAGTTCTTTGCGGGTAGGGGGGCTATCAATATGCCAGACAATCTGTGACACCTTTTTCAAATAAAAAACAACCAAAAGAAATTCTTTGTGGACATTTACTGCTTGTGTTTGTTTTAGCTGACCCTGACAGAAATGTGTTGAGTGCAGAAAATGTCGTGACTGGGTAACCTTATAAAAAACAGTGTTGGCTGGTACTTCCTAAATGCAAAAACACATTTCACTACAAGTGCACTTGCAACTGCACTGAACCTGCACTTGTAGTGCAAAGTGTATTTGCCCTTAGGAAATAACCCCCATTTTTGCATAAAACAGCAATTACATCACCCCAAAAGTGTTGTAGTGTTGAGACAATAATCCACACATTCTTGAGTAAGGCACTTTTTTATACCTGCACAATCACATGTGCATTTCCCAAAGGTTTTTAAAACAAACCAACATGTTTGTTGTATAACAATGTTTGCAGTAGCATTCTCAAAAATCGAAATATCCATTTCAGATAAAACAGGCCTGTGTAAAACCAACAAGAAAGCCAAAAAACTTGAACTTACAAAGTTCACATATGGTAAAACCTGAAGGCTATATCAGACATGAGTATTTAGGAACTGTGTTTGATATAGCGTTCAGATGGGGGGAAATCACCCCTGGAAAAGCCAAATTTGGAAGATGCACACCAATTTACGAATGTCAACATGTGCTATCTACCATGAGGGGGATCAAGGGACGTGTTTTGGGGGAGCAAGCCCTTCCTCAATGCGACTTTATAATTGAGGAAGGGGTTGCACCCCCAAAACGCGTCCATTGATCTCCCGTGATGGCAGATAGCACATGTTGGCACACTGTGTGCATCCTCCAAATTTGGCTTTTCTAAACATTGTAAAAATTTTCGTAAGATAAAACAGGTGATTTTGTGGGGTTTAAATTCGCCCCAAAACATCAATGATGTTATTATTTTTTTTAATAACATCAGTGATTTGTTGCTGGATGTTTTGCAATTGGAGATTACACCCCATGATCTCCCCGATGAGTATCTGGGCACTTTCAGATGTAAAGCGTTCTGGATCACGATCACCTAAAAAGAGATAAAGAACAAAAAAAAAGGTCTCAAAAATCTGCCACCATCCATCTCTTTTACCTGAGCCTGTGGTCGCAGACACTCACCTGTTGTGGTGCCAATCTCCACCACGTCTTCTTCTTCCTCCTGCTCAGCTTCTTGGGTTGGTATTTCCCCTTCTTCCAGAGGTGGGGGGGCTCTGGTCTCCTCGGATGAGGGGTGTCCGAGTCTTTTCTCCCCTATGTAAAACAAAAATGGTATAATTAGCACACAGATATTTGATGGCAGAACTAGAAATAGGAAACATTGCTTGAAAGTGAGGTACAATTTTCTATTTTAGCAGAGTTCCAAGATGTATCTTTTTTAGTGTCCTTTGTCAAGCTGCAATACTTTACCTGTTTGGTACAAGCTTCACAGATGGAGACCCCCCTATAGTATACACTGGAGCACCTGTGTGCCCCCCCTAATAAAAATGGTGTTCTTGTGTCCCACACTAGTGCTCCAGTGTCCAGATGTGAAAACAGCTGCTCAGTGTCCTCTCCTTACACACAATCTAGTTGGCATTTCATTCTAGTAACAAACCCATCTACACAAACAAATATTTGGCATCCAAGTAGGCCCCCAAAAATGTGTGAAAATGCATATGACCTAAACAATGGTGTTCTAGAGGCCGAAAGAAAAATGTTTGATACGAACGAATAATGGGCACATGAACATTAAAGTTGCCCTTTTTAAACGTTACAATTAATAAAAGCATATGGAGCAGAACGAACGTAATAAAGACAGAAAGAATATGAACACAGCACAACTACTTACTTTTTTGCAGCACTCTCCGGATCTTTCGGTACTGCTCTGGCTCTCTCAACTTCAGGTCCGACCACCGATTCCTGAGCTGATCTTTAGATCTTCGTACCCCGAAATTCCTCTCAAGACTCCTGACCACTTTCGCCATGATCTTGGCCTTTCGGATGTTGGGGTTGGGGTAAGGCCCATATTTTCCGTCATAGTCGGACTTCCTCATGATGTCGACCATCTCCAACATCTCCCCAAACGACATATTTGTGGCCTTAAAACGTCTCCTTCTGGATCGGGACGTGCCTGGATCCGGGCTTTCCTCCTCCTCCTCCTCGTTGCTAGAATTAGCATGCACCTGCTGTAACTCCGCCATCATGCTCTTCACCCACTGCGCCGAACGAAAAGGGGCGGGGAATAGACTAGAAAGAACATCAGGGGCGGGCGGAGTTACACGCATGCGCAGTGTGTATAAAGCGTAACACGCGTGCGTATTACGTACGATCTGTGAGCGGAGGAAGGAGCATTGGACGCGCCGATCGTAAGAACGAAGGTAAGAGACAAACTTGTGCCTATACTGCTTCTAGATTAAGGGCCTATATTGTTACAAGATTAGGAGAGTTTTGTCTGACATTAGGCTTTGTCTTGTGTTGTGTCTTGCAGTGAACATGGATATCTTAATGAGAGATACTGACTTCATGTCAGTATTCATAGATATGCTAAGTGAGCTGCCCTGTCTGTGGGAGATTACCCATCCCCATTTCAAGAACCAAGCAAAGAGGAAGGCAGCACTGGAGCAATTGTGTGAAATTGTGAAGCAGGTGATCCCCACGGCAGACATCACTTATTTAAAGATTTTCATTGGTGACCTGAGGAGCACATATCTGAGGGAGCGCAAGAAAGTCCTGGATTCACAGAGATCTGGAGCAGCAGATGACATCTATGTCCCCAGGATGTTGTACTACGACAGGCTGCACTTTCTGGCAGGCCAGACTGAACCCAGGCCATCCCTCTCCAGTCTTCCTTCCCCCCCGGCTGAGGCTTCTGACGCCCAACCTGGACCTTCCAGGCCATATGTGGAGGAGCCCAGATTGAGCCAGGTATAGCATTCCTCTAAATATTTCTGCTTGTCCAATCAATGATGTTAACTAGATGTTAGTTGGGAGTACTAATTTAGGATTGTGATTGATGATGCAAAAACTAAAACCATGTCCCTTTTTCATACACAGGGAAGTCTCAGCCAGGAGGTGGCCGGGCCGAGCCGGCTGGCTGATATCAAGGTCCCTCCACCCCCCCTGAAAACAGAAAGTGGCAGTAGGACGAGTACCCTAGAGGAGGCGGCTATAGCATTCTTTTGGAGGGCTACAGAGGTCCTGGGAGCACCCCACACCATGCAGGAGAACATTGCTGCATTCATAGCATATAAAATGCAGAGGATGGAGGAGGGCCAAAAAGCCATGTGTGAGGCCCTCATATCACAGGCTCTGGAGAAAGGTATGAGGGGCCAAATTACACCTCACACACATCTTTGGGATAGTCCTCCTCCTCCTCCTGCAGGTCCTCCTCCTCCTCCAGGTCCTCCCAGTCCTCCTCCAGGTCCTCCCAGTCCTCCTCCTCCTCCTCCTCCAGGTCCTACTCCTCCTCCTGCCACATCTCCAACTGCACAGCCGCAGCCCGGAAGGAAGCGTGGAAGGAAGACTAGACAGTGATTGCCCTGGATCCAGTCTGGTCGGCCAAAAGATTCAGCCTCTTGTGGTACCACAGCCTGGGGACACAGATGTCATCTGCTGCTATCCGGATCTCTGGGACTTCTGGACCAGACTGCCCTCCCTTATATATGGACTCCTCAGGCCACCAATTTTGATGTTTAAGAATTGATGTCTGCCGTGGGGGTCCCAGGCTTCGCTAATTTCTCATGTTGATCCAGTGTTGCCTTCCTCTTTGTTTGGTTCTGATCCCTTAATAAAGGATTTTTGTTTTGAATTATACTCTCCTATGTGTTTTACTTCAAAAATGACAGTTGGTTTGTGAGGATTCAGGTACATTTCAAATATACAATGTGAAATGAACAAGGGACACCAACAACAAACAATCTCCTTGAGATTAAATAATAAAAGATATCAATGGTGTTGGGGTAACTTGACACACAAAACACACACAAAAATATTCTGGAGTATAAATAAAAATAACATTGAACAAAGATCAGCCTTGGAAAAAATCCAAACATTAAAGAAAAAAAAGGCTGAAAATCCAAAAAAAAATTAAAAAAAAAAAATATAAAACTGTCAGATGTGACAACTAATAACAATATATTGAGGGAATCCCACTTAAAAAACACAAATAAAAGTTTGTGAGAAGTGTGTGTGAATATGAGCAGCAAAACTACTTAATTCTTGTCACATTATAAAGAAGAAGAGAGTGCGCTGTATTAAACCATTTTTAACATTGCAGCGTGACGAAAGTGCTGTATCCATTGCGAACGCTAAGTTTACCAGAACGAGCTGTCCCGTGTCGGAATTTCTTCTGAGCATGCGTGGCACTTTGTGCGTCGGAACAGGCCACACACGGTCGGAATTGACGCGATCGGATTTTGTTGTTGGAAAATTTTATCTCCTGCTCTCCAACTTTGTGTGTCGGAAAATCCGATGGAAAATGTCCGATGGCGCCCACACACGGTGGGAATTTCCGACAACACGCTCCGATCGGACATTGTCCATCAGAAAATCCGACCGTGTGTACGGGGCATTAGTGTTTCACTTTAAGCATTATTAAAATCACTGCTCTCGAAAAAACGGCCGTTTTTAAAACTTTTTTTTGCATTGATCCATGTCCCCTGGGGCAGGACCCAGGTCCCCAAACACTTTTTATGACAATAACTTGCATATAAGCCTTTAAAATTAGCACTTTTGATTTCTCCCATAGACTTTTAAAGGGTGTTCCGCGGCTTTCGAATTCGCCGTGAATACCCCAAATTGTTCACTGTTCGGTGAACTGGCGAACAGCCGATATTTGACTCAAACTCGAAGCTCATCCCTAGGTGGGACTTTGTATGAAGCACACAGCAGCACAAAAGGAAGTAAAGTGACTGGGAAATACGGTTTATTCATGTTGTATAATCTAACATACAACTAAATGGGTATATAACCTCCAAAAGCATTTGATCATTTACAAAATAAGTTACATAGTAGTCCGCAATCATTGAGACAGTTGTAGAACAGACAATGGATACGTATTATAAACATAGGTAAGTTAACCACTTCAGCCCCAGACCATTTGGCTGGCCAAAGACCAGAGGACTTTTTACAATTTGGCACTGCGCTGCTTTAACTGGTAATTGCGCGGTCATGCAATGTTGTACCCAAACTAAATTTGCGTCCTTTTCTTCCCACAAATAGAGCTTTCTTTTGATGGTATTTGATTGCCTCTGCGATTTTTATTTTTTGCAATATAAACAGAAAAAGACCGAACATTTTGAAAAAAAAATTATATTTTCTACTTTTTGTTTAAGAAAAATCCAATAAACTCAATTTTAGTCATACATTTAGGCCAAAATGTATTCAGCCACATGTCTTTGGTAAAAAAAAGGGCAATAAGTGTATATTTATTGGTTTGCGTAAAAGTTATAGCGTCTATAAACTAGGGTACATTTTCTGGAATTTACGCAGCTTTTAGTTTATGACTGCCTATGTCATTTCTTGAGGTGCTAAATGCTGTACCGTACGCTAAAACTCCACTAGTGTATGGTAGCGTTCAAAACATTCACCAATGCAAAGACCAGGATTGTCAGGACAGGAGGGACAATAATAGCGGGTGTCACTCCTATATCCGTGATTTATGCAGACACGACATTTTCTTTGGGGGGCTCGATGGGTAGGGGTATGCGGGAGGACATAAGGAAAACGCCTCTCATGCAGCCGGCTTACTGCATTTGGTTGGGGATGGTGAGGTGGAGCACCGTCTGGAAAAAGAAGGGCTCTGAAGATCTCTTCCTGGAATTTAAGGAAGGATACAGTCCATCCTGAAGCGCTGTATAGCACATAGAGGGGTTTCTCCACAACACCAGTCGCCGTAGTAATTTGGACCATCGCGTCTGCATGAAGGGAGGTAAGAACGAAAACATTTTTATTATCCCTCCACTTCATAGCGAGCAAGTTATTACACTTCAAGCATGCTCTCTCCCCCAGCCTAAGACGGGAATCTACAAGCTGCTGGGGAAAGCCACGGCGATTAGATCGCACGGTGCCACATGCTCCAATCTGATCATCAAAAAGGTGACTACAAAGTGGCATGCTTGTGTAATAATTGTCCACATGTAAGTGGTACCCCTTTCTGAATAAGGGTGACACCAAGTCCCACACAATCTTGCCAGCGCTTCCTATGTAGTCAGGGCAGTTTGTCGGCTCTACGTGGCTATCTCTTCCCTCGTAAACCATAAAACTACATGTGTAGCCTGTGGCCCTGTCACAGAGCTTATACATCTTGACCCCATATCTGGCAAGCTTGCTGGGAAGGTACTGTTTGAATGGCAAGCAGACAGAAAACTTAATCAGGGACTCATCAACGCAGACAACTTGATGGGGAGTAAACAAGTCTGCAAAACGTTGGTTGAAGTGATTTATGAGGGGCCGAATTTTGTAGAGCCGATCGTATTCAGTGTCTCCACGAGGACAACAGAGTTTATTGTTGTTGAAGTGCATGAACCGCAAAATCTGCTCGTATCGTGCCCTGGCCATGGAAGCAGAGAACACAGGCATATGGTACATTGGGTCAGTGGACCAATATGACTATTTTAACTATGCCCATGTTGAGGGATAGGCCCAGAAAGGTCTTAAATTCAGAGACCGTAATTGGTCTCCAATCTCTGGCAAGGGAGGACTGGGGAATAGTGGCGATGTGTTGACCAGCGTACAAATTGCTTTGGTCCACAATAGATCTATAGAGATCTTCGGTGAAAAAAAGCGAATAGAAATCAAGTGACGTAAAATCAACTGTTTCCACCTGAATGCCGGGTTGGCCAGTGAATTGGGGAAGTACGGGTGCTGCAGAAGTGGTGGGTCCCCAATTAGGATTGGCGAATTCTGCAGGAAGGACAATATGGGCATGACGGGCCTGTCTTTGTCTTCTTGGTGGCAGCGGGACACTACTTGTGCTTGCCACCTCACCAGCTTGAACTGCACTTATGGGACTCATACACGTCACCACGTGTTACTGCAGTGCTGGATGTACGACCAGGGTGTACTGGGCCGCTGGTGCTTGCCAGTTCACCAGAAGGAATAGCGGCGCTAGTACTTCTCTGCTCCATACGAGAGCCCTGTGGTTCTTGCACCTCAACAGCAGAAGAAGAAGATTGGGGTCTGGTACGCCTGACCTTGGCAGGGATCACAACTTCGTCCTCAGAGCTATCTGTCATGGAGCCACTGCTGTCTACAGGTTCGTATTCTGAGCCTGAATCTGACAGATGAGTGACTTCCTCTTCACTATCTGTCATGCTCAGAAACGTGTAGGCCTCTTCACTAGTGTACCTTCGATTTGCCATTTTGGGCTCTAAATTTAGTGGTACACTAGTGAGACTCGCAGGTAAAAAAGCTCCTGACTGTTAGCGACTGTATCAAAACACTACCAAAAAAACTGTTAGCGATTGCAGGGATCAGGCCTGACTCTGCGAACGCTGCAGTTATGTGTTTAGTGTTTTGTAAGTGACATTGATCGATCGATACTGCACTTGGGTGGGGTGGGCTGGGCTGGGCGGAAGGGCAAAACGCAGGTGCTAGCAGGTATCTGGGCTGATCCGGCTAACACTGTGTTTTTGGGGCCCCTAAACTCCTGGGGACGCTAGTATAGATCTGATCAGATCAGATATTGATCCGTTCAGATACTATACCACGGAGGGAGTTGTATGCTGCGTGCGTGTGTGTTAGCGGTACTGGCACTAACCTGACGCTGCCTGGGGCGACGCAGACCCTATCTGACCTTAACACTTAACTTATATTACCGCTGGGCGATTAGGGGGTTAAACCCTTATTAGGTAATAAACAGCGGGTGCCCTGAAACTATAGAAAAACAAACTAACTAACCAGCGTCACCCGTAACAGTTATACGGTGATCACTGGTGAAAGGGTTAACTAGGGGGCAATCAGGGGGTTAAAACCTTTACTAGGTAGTATATGGGGGTCCCTGATGCTAGAAAAAGCTGACGGCGAACCTAAATACTTACCTCCCTAACTAGCATCACCTGTGACACTAATACAGCGATCAGAAAAACAATCGCTTAGTGACACTGACGATGGGGGGTGATCACAGGGTTAAACCTTACTTGGGGGGGTTAGGGGGGTACCCTAGACCTAAAGGGGCCTAACACTAACTGGCCTACCACTTATAACTGTCACAAATTACACCAATGCAATAATCAGAAAAAAAAAACTACTATTGGTGTCACTGTAACAGGGGGTGCAGGGGGGTGATCAGGGGGTGACTGGGGGGGTGAAATGTGTGCCTGAGTGTTCTACTGTATGAGTTGGGTTGGTGCAAACTTACTTGAGGTCTTCTCTCCTCGGAACCTGGAACGAAAAGGCTTCACGAGGAGAGATGACATCACTTCCTCTGCCGCTGTTTACATTACAGAGGCAGAGGAAGCATTTCATTCGTCAGGAGCGATCGCGAGGGGGTGACCACGAATAGATGGCCTCCCCCTCTGCACGGATCGCTCCTGTAACAAAGCCGACCGCCGCAGGCACCGGGGGGTCCGATCGGCCCCCCACCCGCGGGCAGGCAGGAACGTACAGGTAAGCCCTTATGCATGCCCGTGCCATTCTGCCGACGTACATCGTCATGCGGCGGTCGGCAAGTGGTTAAAAACAAAAATATATCAAAAAAATAGAAAAGAAGAGGGGAGAGAAAATAAAATAAATAAATAAATAAAAAATAAATAAACATAATTCATAAATGATTATAAACATGAATAAAACCATAAAGAATATAAAATGGTCCATGGTAGAATGATAGTAAAGTGTAAGGCTTGACTCATTTTGCGGCCTTATAGCCGCTCATCAGAAGCATAAACCATGGAAAATCTCTAAAAACAAAAAATAATTAGTTCTAAATGGTCAAAAGGATAATTGATTTTAGTTAGGCAAATAAAAGAAAAAAAATGTATATGAAGGTTTGTTACCAGGTTGCATATTAAACTTACATCTGCATCTGCGCAGCAGCAGTGCGGCATCGAAAGTCGCCAAAAAATCGCAAGGTCTCATCTCCGGGCACCGCGGTCGCCAAAGGGGTGATAGCAACCAGCACAGACAGTTCGTAGGCCATGTGTGTGAATGGACAACCCACGTGAAGGGAAAAAAGCAGTGAGCCTGATGGGAAATCTAGGATGCAAGATAAATGCATGAGAAAGAATAATCACTAATGTAGAATGTAAATGGGTAATAAGGTGGAAATAATACGCGAGGCGAACAGTGAGTGATAAAGGGTATAAAGAAAGAAAAGAAAAAAAAAAAAATTACGTTTTTAAAACAGAAACACAGGGGTGATAGTGAATAAATACCTATGAATTGCAAATGAAAAGAATGATCGATGTAAGTGGAAGTGATCCAGGATGTGTGGAGCGAGACATGTGCCTGTGAACTGACCCAACAAAAGTGCCTATGTAGCTGCATCTACCACAGCCCCGCCCCAAGCGTCAATTGGGCAGACACTGATGGAGAGAGGAACGCTTTCACCTGGGCGGCTCAGCCGTCAGACGATTAGCGCCTGTTAACCTCTCTCATGTGTCCGCCAATGGGAGACACTCAGACGGGGGTGGTGTGCCACGTAAATGCAGCGTTATGTAAACACGTGGAGATGGTACGTCCTCCCATCCCACCTCTGAAAGGGGCGGTGGGGGGGGACATGCTGCACATATCAGTGTTCGGATCAGAGACCAAGACAAATGAATCGGCAAAGCCAATAACGCACACACAGATACGCCGATGCAGACATGGCACATGCCAGCCTGGATAAAACAAATTGAAAATTAAAAAGGGTTTATGGGAATACGTGATTCTCTATAATACTGGGGGGAAAAAAATGAAACATTAAACAAAAATAGATTTTAACTAAAAAATGACAGGGCCATGGAAATCCACGGCCGTGCGTGAGTTTAAGAAGGCTTTATAATAGACTGCTGCCATGTGCTTCCATCCCTAATTAGTTTATAATGAGAAGAAAAGACATTTTGGGACGTTAAATGAGGCAGGAACCAAAGGGGTAACTGTCTCCAACCCTAAATACGAGAAGAGGGAATTATGTTTATTTATTATTTATTTATTTTTTAATTTATTTATTTTATTTATTTTTTTCTCCCCTCTTCTCATATTTGTTTGATATATTTAGCTTTGTTTTTAACTTACCTATGTTTTTAATACGTATCCATTGTCTGTTCCACAACTGTCTCAATGATTACGGACTACTATGTAACTTATGTTGTAAATGATCAAATGCTTTTGGAGGTTATATACCCATTTAGTTGTATGTTAGATTATACAACACGAATAAACAGTATTTCCCAGTCACTTGACTTCCTTTTGTGCTGCTGTGTGCTTCATACAAAGTCCCACCACTTGCTCTCAATTTTAACCTCTTTAATATTTATTTTAAAGGTATGACAACTAGTGGTTTTATAAAACTTTCAGTTACAGCCCTCCTACACCAAACGTTCTATTCTCTTCTTGATTTTGTATAATTTATGTTCATGTACAGTATCTTTCGGACTAATGTCTGTACATTTCCTTTTTGTCAATAAAATATTTGAATAAAAAAACTTTCAGTTACAGCAATACCTGCACAAAGTACTCATACCTTATGTGAGCTGACATATAAAGTATACTGTACATTTGAAAGGCAGTATTAAAAAAATAAGTTCAACTGTATATGCAGAAGAATTCATGTACTGTATATTCTAATAAATGGTTTAGTTTGTATGAGTCTGTAAAAACAGAAAACCAGTAATGTGCAAACATAGATATAATGTCAGAATTTGAAAACATTCTCTTTGTAAGAACCCACTTGCTCCCAAGCTGCTAAATATAAGTAATGTGCAGAGTACATTATATTATGATTATATTTTAAAGACAAATGGGAGCTTTTAGTAATCCTGGGGGTAGATCATGTAAACAATAGCTATGGGAAAAATGAAAGAAAATTTTGAAAGGTAAGGCACATGTATTTATAGTTCCACAATGTCACAATGTACAATTAGGATTTTTGATGCCCAGCTGAGAGAGAAAAGAAAACATGACATAGTTGGCACGTCATGTCATATTAATATTGTTAGCATAGAAAGGACAAGGATGACTGATCTACAATAACTTTAACAATAACTCTTATATTTCTAATGAGTGCAAAAACAGGAAAAAAACATCTTGGGAATGTTTACGCCAAAGTTACAGCAAATCCCTTTTAATGGCATTTCTTAACTCTAGATGCTTTCTGTCCAAATCAATTAGTTACCTCATTAACCAGAGGAAACATTTAATAATAAAGCTAGCCACAAAAAGATAAGCTTGCATAACTTTTGGATAATATTTTATGAGAAAAGACTATTATGGGGCATACACACGGTCAGACTTTTCGTCTACAAAAGTCCAACGGACGCCGACGGACTAAAGCTGGCTGGTAATCCGATCGTGTGTGGGCTTCCCCGGACTTTCAGCTGACTTTTTCAGCCTCAAATCCGACGGACTTTAGATTTGAAACATGCTTCAAATCTTTACGTCGTAACTACGACGGACCCCGAAATCCGCTCGTCTGTGTGCTAGTCCGACGGACAAAAACCCACGCTAGGGCAGCTATTGGCTACTGGCTATGAACTTCCTTATTTTAGTCTGGTGTACGTCATCACGTACTAATCCGTCGGACTTTTGTGTGGTCGTGTGTAGGCAAGTCCGTTCGTTAGAAAGTCTGCCACAAGTCCGCCGCAAGTCCGCCGAAAGTCCGCCGGAAGTCTGTCGGACAGGCTGTCGGACTTTTGTAGACGAAAAGTCCGACCATGTGTATGCCCCATTAGACTCCCTAAATCTCAAATATATGTACAGTGCCTTGAAAAAGTATTCATACCCCTTGACATTTTCCACATTTTATCATGTTACAATCAAAAACGTAAATGTGTTTTTTGGGGGCATTTTATGTGATGGACTGACACAAAGTGGCACATAATTGTGAAGTGGAAGGAAAATTATAATTTTTAAAAAAAATTTTGTACAAATAAATATCTGAAAAGTGTAGCATGCATTTGTATTCAGTCCCCCTAAGTCAATACTTTGTAGAACCACCTTTCGCTGCAATTACACCTGCAAGTCTTTTTGGGTATGTCTCTACCAGCTTTGTTTTGTGTCCCCCACATGGCTTGTTGCAAACTGCAAACGGGACTTCTTATAGCTTTCTTTCAACAATGGTTTTCTTCTTGCCACTCTTCCATAAAGGCCAGATTTGTGCAGTGCACGATTAATAGTTGTCCTGTGGACAGATTCTCCCATCTGAGCTACGGATCTCTGCAGCTCCTCCAGAGTTACTATGGGCCTCTTGGCTGCTTCTCTGATTAATTCTCTCCTTTAGGTCAGTTAGGTTTAGGTCAAGGGTCTTCAAACTATGGACCTCCAGTTGTTCAAAAACTACAATTCCCATCATGCCTAGCCATGTCTGTGAATGTCAGAGCTTTACAGTGCCTCATGGGATGTGTAGTTCCGCAACAGCTGGAGGGCCGTAGTTTGAGGATCCCTGGTTTAGGTGAACGACCTTGTCTTGTTAGGTTTTCAGGTGTTCCATACTCTTTCTATTTTCGGACGATGGAATGAACAGTGCCCTGTGAGATGTTCAAAGCTTGGGATATTTTTTATAACCTAACCCTGCTTTAAACCTCTCCACAACTTTATCCCTGACCTGTCTGATGTGTTCCTTGGCCTTCATGATGCTGTTTATTTACTAAAGTTCTCTAACAAACCACTGAGGGCTTCACAGAACAGCTATATTTATACTGAGATTAAATTACACACAGGTGGACTCTATTTACTAATTAGGTGACTTCTGAAGCAATTGGTTACACTAGATTTTAGTTAGGGGGATTGGAGTAAAGGGGGCTGAATACAAATGCATGCCACACTTTTCACATATTTATTTGTAAAGAATTTTGAAAACCATTTATCATTTGCCTTCCACTTCACAATTATGTGCCACTTTGTGTTGGTCTATCACATAAAATCCCAATAAAATACATTTAAGTTTTTGGTTGTAATATGACAAAATGGGGAAAATCTCAAAGGGTATGAATACTTTTTCAAGGCACTAAATATAGTATATTATATATATTATAGTTGTGCTCATAAGTTTACATACCCTAGCAGAATTTATGATTTCTTGGCCATTTTTCAGAGAATATGAATGATAACACAAAAACTTTTCTTTCACTCATGGTTAGTGTTCGGCTGAAGCCATTTATCATCAATCAACTTTACTCTTTTTAAATCATAATGACAACAGAAACTAGCCAAATTACCCTGATCAAAAGTTTACATACTCCTGTTCTTGATACTGTGTGTTGCTCCCTTTAACATCAATGACAGCTTGAAGTCTTTTGTGGTATTTGTGGATGAGGCTCTTTAGCTTCTCAGATGGTAAAGCTGCCCATTCCTCTTGGCAAAAAACCTCCAGTTCCTGTAAATTCTTGAACTGCACGTTTAAGATCTTGCCAGAGTGGCTCAATGATATTGAGGTCAGGAGACTGAGATGGCCACTCCAGAACCTTCACTTTATTCTGCTGTAGCCAATGACAGGTCGCCTTGGCCTTGTGTTTTGGATCATTGTCATGTTAGAATGCCCAAGTACGTCCCATGCGCAGATTCCTGGCTAATGAATGCAAATGGTCCTTCAGTATTTTTTTAAAACATACTGCATTCATCTCGCCATCAATTTTGACCAAATTTCCTATGCCTTTGTTTGTAGTTCACACATCCCCAAAACATCAGCGATCCACCTCCGTGTTTCATCATAGGCCTTGTTGACTCCTCTCAAAATGTAGAGTTCATGGTTGTGACCAAAAAGCCAAATTTTGGTCTCATCACTCCAATTGACTTTGTGCCAGAAGGTTTGAGGCTTGTTTCTGTGCTGTTTGGCGTATTGTAAGCGGGATACTTTGTGGCATTTGCGTAGTATTAATTACAAGCAAACAGATCACAGGTGAGGGTGGTTACCTTTAATAGCCATTCAAACCCCTTTGTGTCAACTTGTGTGCATGTTATCAGGCCAAAATCACCAGGGTATGCAAACCTTTGATCAGGGTCATTTGGGTAATTTCTGTTGTGATTATGATTTAAAAAAGAGTAAACACAGTTGATTGATAATAAATGGCTTCAGGCAAACACTAACAATGAGTGAAAGAAAAGTTTTTGTGTTGTCGTTCATATTCTCTGGAAAATGGGCAAGAACTCATACATTTTGCCAGGGTATGTAAATTTATGAGCACAACTGTATATCCATGTGTGTGTATATATGTATATGTGTGTATATATATATATATATATATATATATATATATATATATATATATATATATATATATATATATATATATATATATATATATATAAATTTTTGCTTGTTTTATTTTAGTTCCTTTATTTGCTTTATTTAGACTTTCAACATCTTTTTAGAAAAATTATAAATTGAGCATGTAGAACCCTGGTGTTTAGGCAGGGATGCTGTTAAATTTAGTTGCCAGGTGGTAGTTGTCTTGGCCAATTGTTAGGAGGTCAAATGATTTCACCCTAATTCTGGAATTGCGGCACTTCTCTCTTTTGTCGCTAGGTGACCGGGTACCTGGTGACATTAGATAAGACAAGCACATTGCAAGGACAGATTAGGAATGAATGGGGTGTCTCAGCCAATGGGCAGGGATTTTCCTGGATTCCTTGGCTTGCTGGGAGAGCCTACTTATTTGGGTGGGGTCAGGTGATCGGCGTTCTGTACCACCTGGACCACTGTCTGGGTGGACTTGTGTTGCGCTGCCCGGGGCTGCTAGGCAAGAGCCTGAGTCCTATCCCGGGGATGACTGGTTGCTAGGCTGTCTGAGGGGCCTATCCAGAAGCAAGAGAGCAGTGTAGGGTTGAGACTGCGTCTTGCAGTTCAACCAGAGGTGACGGTTCTGCCGGCCGGGGAACCTGTCATGGTCAGAGGTAGAGGGGAAGCTGTCGCCACTAAGGGACCATCCACCTTATTACCAGGGACCACTGTGAGAAGCTGAAGCATGATCCAGAGCAGTGGTCTCACCAACCGGGCACGTGAAGAATTGGGAAACTTCAGCAGGTGTCAAGCCAGGGACCCAGCCCGTGGAGGTGATGCTTGCAGAGCAATATTGTGTGTGTCAAGCCAGGGACCAAGCAAGCCAGCAGGGTGACGCTCGAGGAATATCTGTGAGATCCAAACTAGGGACCTAGCAGGAACGCGGGGGTGACACTTGAGGAAGATACCGAGTGAGAAGTTTGGAAGAGCTCAGGGGATCCAGTGGCAATGGATCAGCCAGTCTAGTGAGAGAGACTGGGAGCTCAGCTGAGTGAAAATCTACAAGAGGAGATTGTAGAGAAAGTGAAGGAGTTCATTACAACTTGTGTTAGAAACTGTTACCCTAGGAGACAGCGATCCTACTCGTGCAGGTGTGGTGTCTTGCAGGATGCCTTTCCCTGCATGGCTGTCTAGATCTTGGAGTCTAACAATTAACATTGCAACTATTAAAGGGTGCCCTGGCCTTAACCCTCTCCCCCACAGTTTTGTTTAACCGCTTGCCGACCAGCCGCTGTCATTATACTGCGGCAGGTTGGCACGATCCCACGACTCGCCGTCATTGTGCGTCGGCTTGCGGGATTGGGATAGCAGGCGCGCACGTGCCCAATGCACTGCGGGGGTGGCGATGCTTGTGGCCGCCGGTCGCGATGACCGCCGGCCATGAGCGATCGCGGGCACGAGAGACAGAACAGGGACGTGTGTGTGTAAACACACAAATCCCTGTTCTGTTCTGTGAGAAATGACAGACTGTGAGTTCCTAATAGCTAGGAACCACAATCTGTCATCCCCTCTAGTCAGTCCCAACCCCTACAGTTAGAAACAGGGAACACAGTTAACCCCTTGATCGCCCCTATTGTTAACCCCTTCCCTGTCAGTGACATTTTTACAGTAATCAGTGTATTTTTATAGCACTGATCGCTGTATAAATGCCAAGGGTTCCAAAAATGTGTCAAAAGTGTCCAATGTGTCTGCCATAATGTCGTAGTCCTGATAAAAATTGCACATCGCCGCCATTACGGCCTAAACTGAGAAAAAAATATCTTTTTTTAAAAAAAATGGGGATATTTATTATAGCAAACAGTACAAAATATTGTGTTTTTTTCAAAATTGTCGATCTTTTTTTGTTTATAGCGCAAAAAATAAAAACGCAGAGGCAATCAAATACCACCAAAAGAAAGTTCTATTTATGTGAAAAAAAGGACGTCAATTTTGTTTGGGTGCAGCGTCGCACGACCACGCAATTGTCAGTTAAAGTGACACAGTGCCGAATCACAAAAAATGGCCCGGTCATTCAGCAGCAAATCTTCCGGGGCTGAAGTGGTTAAGAGACAATGAATCTCTTTGTATTCAAGAAGTGTCTGCTGCCCATTAATCTACCTTGCATTATACCCACCATGCCTTGCAACCCTCTCTACACTGAAGGATGTCAGCTGTCTCTAACTCTGGAGGTCACACTGTGTCCGGGATTTTAACGGGGACCCACTGGGGAACTTCCATCTCTGTAGAGCCCTTGTTGCCTTGCTCCTTGATCTTGGACCCTGGCCCCACCCAGTGTCTAGCTGTAGGCAGTCACCTGATTTAGTGACCTATAAATCATCACTTCCCCTTCCTGTCTTTGCCCTAGTATAGGTTCCAGTTCCTGCTTGTTGGTGTATGATATTGTGTTTCTGGTTGCTGACTTCCGCTTGTTCCCAACTACGCTTCTTGGACTACTCCTTTTGGACTTCACTAGTTGTTGCTGACTCTGCCTGTTCCCAACCTTGCCTCTTGGACTACTCCTTTGGATTAATGCTGATCATGGTTGCTGACTCTGCCTGTTCCTGACGCCTCTTCCTGGTATACCCCATGGACTGCTGCCTTGGTTTGCTGGCTTCACACTCTACTACTACAACTACTGTGAGTTGCTTGTTTGGTGTTCCTTGATATAGCCTATTAGCACTTCCTATTGTGGTCCCATATTTTCTCATACTTTAGCGAGCTGGTGCAGGCAGTCTCTCTTCAGGGACAACTGTTGGGTGAGCAGGCCATCGTGTACAGTCAATGGAGGAGAAATTAGATGCTATCACGGCTATGTTATCCTCTGTGTCTACTGCACGTGGTTCTAGTCCTCATATATCTAATAACCAAGAATCTGGAACTGGGGAACCTGTGGTCGCGTCTAACCCCCAGGGTTCTCCCGCTCCTAGGATACCTCTGCTTGAAAAGTATGATGGGAACCCCTTGGATTGCAGGGGAAATGCACAGTAGCTTACAGAATTCTGCACGCTAGCGGCAGAGACTACCTGGGATATTTGCACCCTTAAAGTTGCCTTCCACGGAGGGCTTGCGGAATGCATAAAGGATGAATTAACCTACTGTAAAGTCCCAGTGGCCTGGAGAATTTCATCAATTTTCATATCTTGGTGGACACTCGCTTCTCTGAACGCCAGTTAGAGAGAGGGCGCCAGAGACAATTTATTCCTCACAGATTAGGTGCTAAATCTCCCCCTCGGCAATTACTTTCCCCTTCTGTCTCTTCTACTGTTGGGTCTGAGGAAGGACCCATGGATGTAGGGGCTGTGTGTGTGTCTGACAATGAACGTACCAAACGCAGACCCTAGGCCTCTGTCTATGTTGTGGAAAGCCAGGTCACCTCCTGCGTTCTTGTCCAGTCTGGCTGGAAAACTTCCGAGCTTAATGGGTGATCGAGGAGCCCCATTAGGCCATGCTGTTTTGAATCCTCCTCAAGAGAGGCTAGTAATCCCAATATCCTTGTCCTGGAATAAGTGCTGTTCCACAGTTGCTTTTATAGATTCCAGTGCTGGTGGGGTATTTCTCAAAGCAGCGCCGGTTAAGAGTCTTCAGATCCCGACTGTTCCTAAAGACCCACCGCTCTTTTTATCTACTCTTGGCCCTCATGGTGATGGACTTATCACTCACAAATCTAAGCCTCTTTCCGTCCTGTTGGGTGCTCTGCATTTTGAAGTCTTATTGTTTGACATTATTCCGTCTCCTAAGTATCCAGTAATTCTTGGGTTTCCTTGGTTATGTAAACACAACCTGTCTATTGACTGATCCTCTGGTCAAATTTCTGCCTGCAAAAGGTAGTATGTGATGATTTGTCCATTCATATGGTGACTACTGCACCTGAATTACCTGAAGCCTATGCTGGTTTATCTGATGTGTTTTCTGAAAAGGAAGCAGTGGTTCTCCCTCCCCACCGCCCTTACGACTGCACTATTGATTTGCTACCCGGGGATCCCCTGCCTAAGGGGAGAACCTATCCTCTATGCCTCCAAGAGACTAAGAAATTGAAAGAGTACATCGAAGACAGTCTAAAAGGTTTCATTCACCCTTCCACCTGTCCCGTGGGGGCAAGGTTCTTTTTTGTGGAGAAAAAAGATGGAGGACTTAGGCCCTGCGTTGACTTCAAGGCTTTCAATCGTATCACTGTAAAAAATCTGTACACTCTCCCTTTAATTACTTAGTTGTTTGACCGTGTTCAAGGATCTAAGATCTTTACCAAACTGGACCTTTGTTCTGGATCTTGACTCATGTTCCCTGTTTGGCTCACGTCCTGAATTTGGTGGTGCAGCAGCTCTTGAGCAGGTACCCAGGCTTACAGGATCTCCTGAGACAGGTCAGGAAAGTCTGTGGTCATTTCCACTGGTCAAATAATGCCAGTGCTCGGCTGGCTGACATTCAAAGAGAATGCAACCTGCCCAAGAAGGGCCTCATTTGTAACATACCCACCAGGTGGAACTTAACGTTGGCAATGCTGCAGCAGCTGCACACGTAGCATAGGGCCATCAATGAGTACCTGTGTGAGTATGGCACCAGGACAGGGTCAGGGGAGCATGGCTTTTTTTCGCCACGCCAGTGGCTACTGATCAAGGATGCATGCACTGTCCTGTCACCATTTGAGGAGGCCACGAGGATGGTGAGCAGTGACAGTGCATGCATCGGTGATACTGTCCCTCTTGTCTTGTCGTGTCTTCCTGTTGGAGCACACGCTTCGTGGAATAATGGACAGGGCACTTGAGGCAGAACAGCGGGAGGAAGAGGAGGCCTTCCTTACCTCTCAAGGCCCCCTTTATCCAGATAGTATTCCTGCGGGCCCCGCCGATCACACAGGAAGAAGAAGAGGAGGAGGATTGTGTCAGCATAGAGGTGGAGGATAACACTCAGCATCAGCAGCGGTCTTCAAGGGATCGTTTTAAGTCCCAAGAAACCCATGGAGTTGTACGTGGCTGGGAGGAGGTGGTTGAGGATCATGTGATCCTTAGTGATCCAGAGGACTCAGGATCGAATGCCTCTGCAAACTTGGGCTGCATGGCCTCCCTGATCCTGCAAAGCCTGCGAAAAGACCCTAGGATTCGTGGTATCAAGGAGAGGGATCATTATTGGCTGGCAACCCTTCTTGATCCACGTTACAAGGGTAAAGTTGCAGAACTTATCCAGCCTTCGCAGAGGGAGCAGAGGATTAAACATCTTCGGGAGGTCTTGCAGAAAGGTTTGTGCAATGCGTTTCCAGAGCCTGGGAGGTTACAATTTCCTGTTCCTGGACAACGTGTCTGAGGCTTTGTTCAGTCACAGAAAGAGCGGTGAAGAAAGTGGCTGGCTTACCAATGCCTTCAGACAATTCTTGTATACAGACTTTTCCAACAGAACATCCACTGGGTTACTGGGTCCTGAGGATGGACCACTGGCCAGAGCTTGCTCAATATGCAATTGAGCTACTGACCTGTCCTGCATACAGCGTTCTTTCTGAACGCACATTCAGTGCTGCTGGAGGCTTTGTAAGCGATCACAGAGTGTTGATCGGCTCACATTCATGAAAATGAATCAGTCTTGGATCACCAGCTACCAAGTACCTGATGCTGATGGAACCGATTGGTTTTTCTATGGATGTGGGATCCCTTGAAGATTGCATATGCTGAGTGACTATCCTATTCCTCTTCAATCTTCATGATGATAGCTTCTAAGAATATTTTTGGTTCGGGTAGCCTTGGCTGCCCTGAACTATGGAAATACTTCTTGATTTCACGCCTCATACAATTAGCACAATGGCACGCCTCTTCCTCCTCTATTCCATGGTGTCATGATTATGCAATAGTTTGTCTGTCAGCTTACCTCTCACCATGTGTTCATCTGTAGAGACCAGCTACTCTCACCTGACTGCTTTTATAACCTCTCTTTTAAGCATGGCTCCACCCCAGCTCCTATCAGAGAACTCTATATTAACCTCAGCACTGCAGGCCAGCCCTGATGATCAACATTGTGTGTTTGGCTTCCTTTTTTACTGCTTGCCGTGTGCTCTATGTTTGTCTCTGTTACCGACCTTGGGGTGTTCTTGACACTATTCCTGTCTGCTCGTGACCCTGACCTTTTGGCGTGTCCCCGACTATGCCTGTTTGCCTGTGACCCTGAACCTTTGGCATGTACTCTGTTGTCCTTGTCTGCTAGTTGCACCGACCTTGGCTTATTCCCTTACTATCTCTATCCTCCTGTTGCCTACTGTGGGCATGAGCTAGGGGACCCTGGGGGTCGCAACCTGGAGCCAGTTGCAGCCCAGTCCATCCTCACCACTAGAGGCTCTGGTGAACACCTGCTGGGTCTTGCACTCAGCGCCCTAGGGAATCTTACTCTCTAACCCCGGTGGGATCCGTGTTTGGTGTTCCAGCATCCCTGCCTTCCTTTACCACCCTGACTCCCATCCACAGTAGTCAGCCGTAGGGTCCACTACCTTGCGGTGCACTCCTGATCCCAATGGTGTGCATCTGTCACCTGGCCTCAGGTGGCCTGACACATGATTACAGTTTGAGTGGATCTCAGTTGCCCCCTTCTACCTTTCGGGTCTCCTTTGGTCATGCTCCATTTCCTCTAAGGATTTTGCACCACTCAATGGCATAGTGGGTCAGTCCCTTTACCTCTGATCCCTTTATAGGGTAAAATTTAAATTGCTCTTTAGCCTCCCACGTATAGCCTCCTTCCTGGGTGATCCTCGGTTTCCCCCGGCCTTTGATAAACATAAAGAGTTCTCGAGTTGGATATCACAGGGCCTAGTGACTCTCTGCTGCAAGGTTCATCTTTCTATCTCTCCAACAGAATTATGCTATCCACAGCTCTGAATTCTATAAATACGTACAAATCCATCTTTTCCTCTCTAACAAGTTAACTCAGGCTGCCGATAGAGCTGTAACACCATTTGAGAACCTTTGTGGGGACGCATGTAGAGATAAGAGTACTATCTCAACCTTATACCAATACCCTAATGACCACAATCGTACAGCCAAATCACCAGTTATGCTAAGGTGGGAGGCGGAGACTGACCAGGAGATCTCGGCGGAGGGTTTGGTACGACATGATACGACAGGCAAAAATAAAGGAGAAAAAAGCCCCAAAAAAAAAAACTAATGCAGGTACAGCATTTAAAGCAGAGGTCCGCCCCCAAAAAAACACATACTGCAGCTGCTGGCTTTTAATAATAGGACACTTACCTGTCCTGGAGTCCAGCGACGTTGGCACCGCAGCTGATGTTTCCATCAGCTGTTCAGTGCTGCCACCGCCATTGCAGGTAAGGGTACCCGGCATTGGATTATAAAGGCATAAACTTGCGCGCTACTATGTCATTTTGTTTTTTAAAAAAAATATATGTAGCAGTGTGTTGCCACTAGTTACTAACATCCATGCAAATTCACCCTGCTGCCAGACATCCATACGTCACACTTGTAGACAATGAGTCTTTTGCTTTGTTTTGTTGTTTTATTTAGGGAATTGAACTTGGTAGGGGGAAAAGGGGTATGGGATGCCCATAGAACAAATTGTTATTTGCAATGTTATAGCGAATCCAGCTTACATTGACAAATGTCACTAGTAGTTATACTTTATATTTCCTTGGATAAGACAAAAAATGGTGGACTCTAATCTTGACAACATTACTTCAGACTGTTCTTCTCCTCTGTACTCTCCCTGCAGACTTTACCTCCTGGACACTTCTCCCCCTGCACAACACTTTCCTGTCACAGCATTAGGCATCCTGTCCCACCATCTTGAGCTGACTAGGCCTCACTCTGAATAACTCCTAGGAGTAGTTTCACTTGATGATTTTAATAGGCCAGGGGCCTGCAGTACCCCTTTTTGATGGCCTTGAACATTAAGTTGGCAAGGATATTTGATGAGGGACTACTGATCCCAGCAAGCCCGACTTGCAAATCTTGTGCCCTCAGACAGCAACGATTTGACACAAAACCTGACAGTCTCTCCTCTGGCTCTGCACCCAGCTCCCCTGGCATGCATCTTCCAGATCTCCACGGTGCCTCACTCACCGACTCCCGCCCTGAATCCTTCTTGAAGGATTTTCCCGGACCATGCGGACCGACTGCTTTTCCAGCTCCTGTTTCAGGACACCTCTCCATGACCATGTAAGCAATGGCTCCCTCTCAGCTCCCGAGCTCCTCCGCCTGAGTCGCACCGCCCCCCCCAGAAGGGGGTGCTCCTCCTGCACACAGTCTAGCACTCCATCTTTCAGTTCACCCAGCCGACAACTCCTCCCAGTGGCCTGTTACCTCAGCTTATATGGGAGGCCAGCCCCCTGCCAATTCCAGTTGGGGATTGAGCAGGGCTCCTCACATGAGCTGCCTGCCACTCCAGTTCTAGGCCCTGCCCCTCTTCCAGAACATTCTCCCTGGAAGCAGGGGAGGCGCCTCAGAACTAAAGTACAGGTGGTCACACCCACTTCCATAGCTCCCAACTGTCCCTGATTTTGGGGGACTGTCCCTGATTTGGAGCAATGTCCCTCTGTCCCTCATTCCTCCTCATTTTGGTCTGATCTATATAGATGTATATAAAATGCACTTTTAATCTATCAAAAAGTGTTTTCCAGTGCTAAACCTTTCATCTGATTTCTAAATTGCTGCATTTGTAAATTCCATAAGCCAATATAAAAGAATAGTAGTGGTAAAAAAAGCACTTGTGGGTTGAACCAATCTTTTATTGTTTGTACAATTCTCCTTTAAGGGGGCATGACAAGGGGTGTGTCCTATGCCTGCATACTTTTGCTGATAGGTGTCCCTCATTCCCGTTTCAAAAAATTTGGGAGGTATGCCCACTGCTACTCTAACCACTCCCTGCCCCCAGATCAAAACAAACAGGCCTCGTTGTTATGACAACATCAGGAAATCACGCGATTTTAGAGCACATTACTGCCCACAAGCTCATGGGAAATGATGTGTCATCATTTCCCAGGAGCATAGGCGAGGGAGGAAGTCTCGAGGAGCTCCGCGGTCCAGGAAGTGGCAGATTAGAAGGACTGCATAGCAACAAGGCATTTAGGATAAGTATAAAAAAAAATTTCCTCCAAATGTTTTATAGGTTGAAAAGAGTCCTTTAAAGGAAAAAAACATTTTAGGGTGGAACTTTGCTTTAAGTAAGCTGTATAATACAATTTTGGTTTTGGGCTTAAGACTTAGTCTCATTTTATTATAATTGATGAGTGATGGCATCTGACAAATGTAGATTCCTCACTAGGAATGTTAGAAGTTTGGGCAATAAACTGAAAAGTACCATTGTATTTACTTAAATTCAGCAACTCAAAGCCATGGAAATGTGTCTACAAGTGATACACCTAGTCAAAGATAGTATTAAATGCTTCCAAAAGCTTTTGCCCAGTGATCCTGTCACTCATGCCACACATTCTACTCTACGGGAGTATCAATCCTAGCTCATAAACAAGCTCAGTAGAAATGTATCAAGACTAAAACAGACCGTGAAGGTTGCTGTCTCATTATTTATGCTACTCTTTTTGCACAATAATAACACATTAATTTCTCTGTAAAAGCCAGCACCAGCTTCACTGAATCAATCACTTGCTGCTATATAATTTATGGTTTAATACCTAAAAGCCTGTGTATTTTGTGAGGGGTTTAAATTTGATTTTGAACCCATTTCTTGATAGACAAAGTAGTAGCAATATTCATCTGTAAATTGGGTCACTGCTTTGCCGCAATTAGCATCTGAACTGGGATGGCCCAAACTGTGGAAATATAGGTTCCCAGACATTAAGGCATTTCACCCAATTCAAGTCACATAAGTGGAACACTATAGTTATTAGAAAAAACTGCTTTATTGTAGAAAATTACACTGTACAAAAAATACCAGTGAATTACCTTCACCAATTAATGTTAAAGACAACGTTGTCTAAAATCTGGATTTTCAGCTGTGCATTCACCTATACACACGGCCAAACCCACTCAAAAATATTATGGGATTTGCAGGGAATGAAGTTGCACAAGCCCCACACTGAAGGAGGGGCAGTAGAATCTTGGATAGTCCATCCTCAGTGGACTTCAAACATAGCGTGGCATCATCACGCACGTGACGTCCCTCGGGACTGCAACCCGCCGGCATCCGATGATGGGGAGGTGATGACTGTTTGTAATCTCAAGTGGGGATACTGACACTAATGGTGCAGCGAGACGTGGGGCTTGGAATAACAGTGTATTCAACAAATCGGGACCTGATAGAGCTACCGAAGTGGTGAGACCCCCCCCCCATGCACTATGGTCATATTTATACCAGCATTGATTGGGACACTCCCCCCCCCCCCCGCCTTGCACCTAGAGGACAATCGGCCAGTTATCAGCCCTAATATACACCTCATCTACATGAGCAGCCCTTGTCTTGCCACCATGGAGACATTACTAGTGGACAGGATTATTATGTTTGAAGTCTGCTAAAGATGGACTATCCAAGGTTCTACTGCCCCTCCTTCAGTCTAGGACTGGTGCAACTTCATTCCCTGCAAATCCCATAATATTTTTGAGTGGGTTTGGCAGTGTGTATGGGTGAATGCACAACTGCAAATCCTGATTTTACACAACGTTGTCTTCTTAAACATTGATTGGTGAAGGTAATTCACTGGCATTTTTTGTATAGTGTAATTTTCTATAATAAAGCTGTGTGTTTTTTTTTTATTTTAATAACCATAGTGTTCCACTTATGTGACTTTTTTCCCCTCCCCTTTTTTATATGTCTGTTTTGGTCACGTGGACAGCACCAGATATGGATATGTATTGTTTGGTGACAGGGTTATATTTAATGTCACCCATTCGCCTGTATTAATCTCATGTTTGGGAATGATAAATCATTATCCATGCTGGACTCCATTGCATACTTAAAAAAAGGTATCTGATCACTGCTCACTTCTTCTATACTTTACATTCCAGTCTGTTAACCTTGGGCCAAAGTGAAATGTACAGTATCTCATAAAAGTGAGTACACCCCTCACATTTTTGAAAATATTTTATTATATCTTTTCATGTGACAACACTGAACAAATTACACTTTGCTACAATGTAAAGTAGTGAGTGTACAGCTTGTATAACAGTGTAAATTTGTTGTCTCCTCAAAATAACTCAACACACAGCCATTAATGTCTAAACCACTGGCAACAAAAGTGAGTACACCCCTAAGTGAAAATGTCCAAATTGGGCCCAATTAGCCATTCTCCATCCAGGTGTCATGTGACTCCTTAGTGTTACAAGGTCTCAGGTGTGAATGGGGAGCAGGTGTGTTAAATTTGGTTTTATCGCTCTCACTCTCTCATACTGGTCACTGGAAGTTCAACATGGCACCTCATGGCAAAGAACTCTGAGGATCTGAACAAAAGAATTGTTGCTCTACATAAAGATGGCTTAGGCTATAGAAAGATTGCCAAACCCCTGAAACTGAGCTGCAGCATGGTGGCCAAGACCATACAGCGGTTTAATAGGACAGAGTCCACTCAGAACAGGCCTCGCCATGGTCGACCAAAGAGGTTGAGTGCACGTGCTCAGCATCATATCCAGAGGTTGTTTTTTGGAAATAGATATATGAGTGCTGCTAGCATTGATGCAGAGGTTGAAGGGGTGGGGGGGTCAGCCTGTCAGTGCTTAGACAATACGCTGCACACTGCCTCAAATTGGTCTGCATGGATGTCGTCCCAGAAGGAAGCCTCTTCTAGAGATGTTGCATAAGAAAGCCTGCAAATAGTTTGCTGAAGACAAGCAAACTAAGTACATGGACTACTGGAACCATGTCCTGTGGTCCGATGAGATCAAGATAAACTTATTTGGTTCAGCTGGTGTCAAGCATGTGTGGCGCCAACCAGATGAGGAGTACAAAGACAAGTTGCCTACAGTTAAGCATGGTGGTGGGATTGTCTTGGTCTGGGGCTGCATGAGTAGAACTGGGGAGCTACAGTTCATTGAGGGAACCATGAATGCCAACATGTACTGTGACATACTGAAGCAGAGCATGATCCCCTTCCTTTGGAGGCTGGGCCGCAGGGCAGTATTCCAACATAACGACCCCAAACACACCTCCAAGATGACCACTGCTTTGCTAAAGAAGCTGAGGGTAAAGGTGATGGACTGGCCAAGCATGTCTCCAGACCTAAACCCTATTGAGCATCTGTGGGGCATCTTCAAATGGAAGGAAGAGCGCATGGTCTCTAACATCCACCAGCTCCATCATGTCGTCATGGAGGAGTGGAAGAGGACTCCAGTGGCAACTTGTGAAGCTCTAGTGAACGCTATGCCCAAGAGGGTTAAGGCAGTGCTGGAAAATAAAGGTGGCCACAAAAAATATTGAAACGTTGGGCCCAATTTGGACATTTTCACTTAGGTGTATACTCACTTTTGATGCCAGCGGTTTGAACATTAATGGCTGTGTGTTGAGTTATTTTGAAGGGACAGCAAATTTACACTGTTGTACAAGCTGTACACTCACTACTTTACATTGTAGCAAAGTGTCATTTCTTCAGTGTTGTCACAAGAAAAGGTATAATAAAACATTTACAAAAATGTGAGGGGTGCACTCACTTTTTTGAGTTACTGTATGTCCCTTTTGGTTGGGATTAATGAACCATAATGATCACATCCCTGATCAGCTTCATTTATTCCTGGAAGCAATGCAGATATCCCTGATTTATAATATTTTCCTGTAAGCGTTAAAGGCATTTTTTAGGAATTCCTCTATATTTCTAATCTGCTTTATTAAACAGAACTCTCAACAAGTGGATGAAGAGCTTAAGAATACCACTCAACTTAACACTAGGTTTCACAAATATGCCATATGGAAACTTTTATACCAAACCATTGAATTTTGACTATGATAACCATTCTAGCAGACTACTAGCCTTTATTGCAAAGCAACAACAACCCACTACCTCAATTTTTAGTAAAAAGATTGTTGCTTATTTAACAGTTAACTCCTACTCAAGTTCAGGTACTGAATAAAGCAGTACAGGGGGATACATAATTCTTGTCTCAAGTAAAGCCTAAGGTCCACGCAGTATTCCCTTACAGATTTATAAACAATATCTAGATTCCATTGTGCTTACTCTAGAGACAGTGCATAAAAAGGAATTCTTGACAGTTGGAAACTACCACAATCTATGTATAATGCCCATGTTCTCCTACCGAAACCCGATAAACAGTTGATTGTGCTGCACATGTTTATTTAATTCCGATTATAACAAAAAAAAAATAGGTACCAGTTTAAACTCTTAGAATATCTCTTATACATGATGATATAACATAAATAATGTAGTTTTCGAAGAACTCAAGTGATGGCTCACATCATATAGACAAACACCTTGGCCTCATCTTGGATACATCAAACGCTTTTGACTCTGTAGAACAGTCCTTTTTGCAGGCCTGCTTGGCCCATTTTGGCCTGGATTCCAAATTTCAGAAAAGCATTAAAGTGTTTAGAAATATAGAATAGAAAAACACATATATGAGAATTCCCGGCGCTGCACAACCCAGAAGTACATATACAAAAAAATGGAAATTTTCCCCAGGGGTTTTTTTAGGCATCAAAAGATTGATTGTGTAAAAGTATTTTATTAGGTCAAAAAATAAATGATGAATACAAATATACATTGAATTAAAAATGCAAAATCTGGTTTTCGACACAAACAACATAAAACATTGCCCATGGCAAAAAACCCCAAGGAGAGCATGGTTTGCCAATTAGGCATGTGCATTTCGTTTCGTTCCGAATCGAAATTCGGACGAATTTTTCATTATTCGGAAATTCGGATGCATCCGAATTTCCGAATGACAAAAGTAAAGAATTTAAACGAATCCGAAAAAAAAACGAACAAATTCGAATCGAATTCGAAAACATATTCGAATCGAATTCGAAAACATATTCGAATCGAATTCGAAAACATATTCGAATCGAATTCGAAAACATATTCGAATCGAATTCGAAAACATATTCGAAAACATATTCGAATCGAATTCGAAAACATGATGCTATTCTTTTATACTTTCTATTCTATCCTAATCTTTTCTATTGGAATTCGATTTCATTCTATACGAATTTCAAATTTCGCAAAATGGTTATATATAGTTTACTTTTTCAAATTCAGTTATTGTTTTTTTCGAATTTGATAGTTTTTTTCGAATGTGGTAGAAATTTTTCGAATTTGACAGTTTTTTTCGAATGTGGTAGAATTTTTTCGAATTTGACAGTTTTTTTCGAATGTGGTAGAATTTTTTCGAAATTGATAGTTTTTTCAAATGTAGTAAGAATTTTTTCAAATTTGACATTTTTTTTTGAATGTGGTAGAATTTTTTCGAATTTGATAGTTTTTTCAAATGTAGTAAGAATTTTTTCGAATTTGATAGTTTTTTTCGAATGTGGTAGAAATTTTTCGAATTTGACAGTTTTTTTCGAATGTGGTAGAATTTTTTCGAATTTGATAGTTTTTTCAAATGTAGTAAGAATTTTTTCGAATTTGATAGTTTTTTTCGAATGTGGTAGAAATTTTTCGAATTTGACAGTTTTTTTCGAATGTGGTAGAATTTTTTCGAATTTGATAGTTTTTTCAAATGTAGTAAGAATTTTTTCGAATTTGATAGTTTTTTTCGAATGTGGTAGAAATTTTTCGAATTTGACAGTTTTTTTAGAATGTGGTAGAATTTTTTCGAATTTGATAGTTTTTTTCGAATGTGGTGGAATTTTTTCGAATTTGATAGTTTTTTCCGAATGTGGTAGAATTTTTTCGAATTTGATAGTTTTTTTCGAATGTGGTGGAATTTTTTCGAATTTGACAGTTTTTTTCGAATGTGTTAGAATTTTTTCGAATTTGATAGTTTTTTTCGAATACGGTCGAATTTTTTCGAATTTGATAGTTTTTTTCGAATACGGTCGAATTTTTTCGAATTCGAATACGAAATGAAACGAATTCCGAAAACGAATGTAATGAATGCAACGAATTTAACTAAACGAATTAAGTTAAATAACGAATCGAAACTAAACTAAACTAAACGAATTTTTTCATCCTGCACATGTCTATTGCCAATTACATTTACAATATTACTATCCACATGAATACCCCAATGCATTTCGACCCTTATTTTTCTGGTCTTCTTCAGGGGGATTTTTATTCTAGGAAAATATATAAAAAAAATACTAATTAAGACATTTGACAGTATACGAAACATTATTACAACATTTCAAAATATGCAAAAAATATATCTCCATAAATATAGAGGTATATTTACCATTGGGCGGGTGAGAAAGTGAGGATGTGTCGCACAGACCAGATTGCTAAAAAACATTTGCATTGAGTGATACCATCGTCTCTGCACGTCCTCTCCACGCCCTCCAGGTGAATCCACAGTCCACCGGGCTTGCAAGGGGCCACGCTCTTGGACCTGGAGAGGAGGACGAGGGGCAAGGCACTAATTTAAGTTGCCTATTTATTTTGTTATATAGAATGTTCATCTATTGAATTGATTTGTAAGACAGTTATAGTTGACATTAAAGAAGTATAATAAGAGCAGGAGGCGGAGCCTAGCGGAGCAGACATGCATTGTTAGAGCTCCACACCGCTGAGGAGAGAAGAGAAGGACAAAGCGGAGCCTGCAGGCTCAAAAGGTATCCATTTGAACCTTTTTGCCCCAGGGAACAAACTGTGAAAGTTTGGGCAGGAAATATGGTACTGGGAGGAAACCGTGGCAGAAATAAAAATCACCTCACAAAGAGCTCACAGGCACTCACTGCAGCTGAAGCAGCTCCAGTCACCTCACAAGATACAGCATCAGGGCGCTCTCACAGACAGAAAATGTCACAGCAAGACTCTCCATTTGAGTCAGATACAGAACAAATCCTCTCACAAACTTCTCCACAAGCCTCCTCAGTATCCCCAGTAATATTATTACAATTTGAAAAGATGCTTCATAAGGCTTTAAAACAAACCTCAGACCACATAACAAACAGCCTAACCAAAGAAATAAGAGAGCTGGGAAACCGCACCGCAGCCTTAGAAATAAAAATGGATGAAATTGAAATTACAACTCAAGAAAATATAACAGAATTGGAACAATTAAAAAAAGAGAATTTAATACTTCAAACTAAGCTCGAAGATTACGAAAATAGAGCCAGACGTTCAAACTTGCGCATAAGGGGAATACCTGAAACTGTGGCAGACCTGCAATCTACTATTACTGCTCTATTACAAGAACTAAAGCCAGATATCCCTATTGAACGTTTAGAACTGGACAGAGTACACAGAGCCCTCACAGCCAAAAAGAAAGATGGACCCCCACGTGATATAATCACAAAATTTCATTATTACAGAACGAAAGAACAAATACTAATTGCTGCAAGAGAAAAAAAGGAACTTAATTTTCAAGGACACAATTATCAAATTTTTGCTGACCTATCCCAACTTACTATTACTAAAAGACGATCCATGAAACCCCAACTAATGGAACTGCAACGCCACAACATTATGTATCAATGGGGCTTCCCCTTTTCAGTCAGATTTAACTACCAAGGTACAATTTACAGAAGCAGATCAGCAGATGAACTACAACAAACCCTTTTAAAATTAAATCTGACAGAACCCACAAGCAGCAACTCTCCCACACGCAGAAGAGTGGCGTCATCTTCACCTTCAGGCAGCACCCAGAAAATTCCAGAACAAAATGGGAATCATCATTCTCACAAAAGAGGCCGTTATGCCACATCATCCATGGACCAAGAAGATTCAATGGACTGACATCCTAATTCCTGATATCTCTTCATTTATTATACTAAGAGATGGTTCTCTATAAAAAACCTATATTTATAACTGAATGTAACTGCATTCTGATAGTCACACACTGTGTGGGATCATGTTACATTCCAGTTATATTTCTTATTACTTCTGATTCATATAGCCTTAGAATATATAAGTGAAATAAGGAAATTCTTGTTCAGTTATATATTATCAGGTAATAACAATAGATTTATTACTTTTTAGGACAAATATGTTCAAAAATCCAGAAGTAATGGAAGCTTTTTTTTTTTTTTTTTTTTCTTTCTTTTCTTAAAACAAATATATTATTACCTAACTAGTTCCTAGAATTATGTTTTTGTTTATTCTAATCTGAAGCAATACAACCTCAATTTTATGAGTTAACATATCTAAACAGTTACATATGAATAAAATATGTAATTGTTTACTCTAAAAAGGGTTAAAATCCCAAAATAATTCAAACTATCTTCATCAATACCAAAGTTATTAACAGTACCTTTCTAACTGAATTATTTAGCTTAGGGCAAGACTAACCATATACAACCACCCTGGAATAAATAATTTCAACAAAAACTATATTCTGCACTCCAACTAATGAAACATCATTTTGATGTCTTTTGACATAGCACTTCTCTCCTGTAAGCGGAAGATCCGTGTACCCCCATTAGCCCTCCTCATTCTCCCAACCATATTATGTGGGAGTGTGACGAAGGCACTTATTCCCCTGAGAGAGATATTTATTCTCTTTCACGGGTAAATTGTGATTACTTGCAAAAAATAATTTATACAATGTATCATCTAATCTCATATGTTTTTTGTTTACTCTTTACTCCAGAATTCACTGGTTTCTTTTCTATCTATTCATCTCTTCAGTCCACACAGGTTGATCTGCGCAGTCAGCTCTGCATAACAAAAAGTAAGTCAAAACTATTTGATCTATTGCCATGGCACCACTGAATATACTTTCCCTGAATGTTCAGGGAATAAATGTCCCTCAAAAAAGGACCAAAGCCTTCCGTACTTTCCATAACAAGAAGGCTCACATAGTATGCCTCCAAGAAACACACTTCACCAAAGATTCTACTCCAAAATATATTTCTCCTTTTTATCAACAAATTTACACGGCTTCTGCCTGTACCAAGCAAAGGGGAACTCTAATTGCATTTCACCGATCCACACCATTCACCTTATCATCAGAAATTAAAGACCCAGAAGGTAGATACCTGATACTCATGGGTTATATAATGGATACAGCAATCACGGTGATTTCCTACTACGCTCCTAACAAACAACCTACACCATTCCTCTCACATATATTACAAGTGATTAATACACACAAAATAGGAACAGTGATAATGTGTGGGGATTCGAACCAGGTCCTCCTCCCATTTCTAGATAAATCACCTTTTACACCATCCAAAATAACCTCTAGATTACCTTTTTCTCAACTTCTTTCCAAATACAATCTGGTAGATTCATGGAGAGAAAGTAACCCAATGAAAAAGAAATTCACTTATTTCTCGCACCCTCATCAAACCTTCACCAGAATAGATCATATTTTTCTAACAACAGGAATGATACCAGAAATTATTGCATCAGATATAATTCCGATTCCGTGGTCTGACCATAATGCAGTATACACTACTTTAGCCTCAGCTATACCAAAAGCGCATGACCCAACGTGGTACTTACCGGACATAATGCTCAAACACCCACTACATCAGATGGCCATTGAACAAGCTTTAAAGGAATACATATCAATTAATAATACAACAGACATCTCCCCAATAACACTGTGGGAAGCTCATAAGCCTGTCTTGCGTGGTACAATACAAAGACAAATGGCACTATTTAAACGGGAACGCAAAAATCTAGCAAAAAAACTAGAACTCAATTTTAATGCAGCCTACATATCATTTCAAGATAATCCATCTCAGAGTACAAAATCTCATCTGGAAAAATCTAGATTGGAATACGATCTATTTCTCACTGAGTCAGTTGATAAATCCCTCAAACGCTCCAAACACAATTTCTACATGAATACAAACAAACCAGGTACATATTTGGCTCGGGCATTAAATTCAACTAACAAATCTTTCAAACCAATACGTTTGAAATTATCAAAAAATGTTTACACTTGTAATCCAGTTAAAATAGTCCATAAATTTCACTCACATCTCGCAACTTTATACAAGACAAACAATGAATTTAATCCTACAGAGGCTGAATCCTTCTTCTCAAAAATAACCTTACCTGAGTTATCTCAGAATCAAAAAAGCAGTTTGGATGAGCCTATAACTATAGATGAAGTTGCTAACGCCATAAAAGACCTAAAACTTAACAAAAGACCAGGCCCAGACGGCTACTCGGCTTTATACTATAAAACATTCTCAGAAATACTCTCTCCCATTCTCACTGAAACTTTTAACAAACTTCTAGATGGACATTCTTTTCGGCAAGAAACACTAATGGCAATTGTTTGTATGATCCCAAAACCCCTTTCTGATGATACTTCCTGTGTGAATTATCGGCCTATCTCTCTGTTAAACCTCGATATTAAATTATTAGCAAAAATAATAGCAAAACGCCTCAATAGCATTATAGGAAAATTAATACATAGAGATCAAGTAGGCTTCATGCCAAATAGACAGGCAGGCGATAATATACGCAGGGCAGTGTTATTGGCACATATTGCTAAAAAACGGAAAATCCCTTTATGTTTTCTATCTCTCGATATTAAGAGGGCATTTGACACAGTATCCTGGCAATATATGCAATATTCATTACAAAAATGGGGTTTTGGACCCCACTTTTTAACATGGATCAAAGCATTATATAATAAACCCAAAGCCTATATAAAATATGCTGGATACAAATCTGAAGCCTTTAATATCGAAAGAGGTACCCGACAGGGTTGCCCATTATCTCCCTTATTATTTGCCCTTATACTTGAACCCATGGCCCAATATATCAGAACAAACCAAACTATAACTGGCATTGAAGTAGGAGGTATTACACACAAATTATGTATATTTGCAGACGATATATTACTTTTTCTATCATCACCACAGGTCTCTGGTCCTAACTTAATACCAGCTCTTGATGGATTTGCAGCCCTATCCGGCCTTATGATTAATCCTAAGAAATGCCTAGTGCTTAATATTTCACTCACAAACATGGAATTGATCCCGGCTAGGGCTGCACTCCCATTCACATGGGCAGAAAAATCAATCCCATATCTTGGAATTCATTTAACAGCCTCTCATTCTGACTTATTCTCAACCAATTATCCTCCTGTATTAAGACAGATCACAAATCTAATAAAACAATGGTCGCAACTTCCTTTATCCTGGATGGGGAAGATTAATGCAATCAAAATGACTATTCTACCCAAATTGCTTTATCTATTCAGAGTCCTCCCTATTCCAATTCCTTCCTATTTTTTGAGAATAGTACAAAAAAGAGCAACTTCGTTTATATGGGGCTCTTCTAAACCACGTATACCTATACACACACTACATCTTCCCAAAAATAAAGGAGGCCTGGGATACCCTAATTTTACTAACTACTACAGAGCGGCACATTTGGCCAGTCTGTCCAAATACCATGCAAAACAGGAAATCCCATTATGGGTATTTATAGAGGCTTCAGAAAATGACCCTCTATTAATATCAAATTTATTATGGCTTGATCCTAAAGACCGCTTTAAAATTCATAATCCCATAACTAAACACTTCTTATCTCTCTGGGATAAACTAAAAACCAAATATCAGTTACAATCTCCACACAATCCTCTCCTTTCTTTTATCAGAAATCCGGCCTTTTATCCGGCATGGATCTACCCAAATTCTTTTAAAGCTTGGACAACATCAGGCATTCAGACACTAAATGACTTCATAGCATCTAAATCATTCCTTTCATTCCCATCGCTTAGAGAAAAATATGATCTACCAAACTCTGAGATATTTAGATATCTCCAAATCAAAAATTTCTATACACCATTCCTAAAGGGGGATACACCATTATCCCAATTATCCATTTTTGAATCAATCTGTACAAAAGATCCATTTGCTAAAGGTACAATTTCATCACTTTATAATCAATTATATGGAGTACCAAATCTTAATAGACCCTCTTACGTTCAGAGGTGGGAGGAGGACCTGGGACGAACTTTAGAAGACACGGACTGGTCTAACATATGGCTCACATCTAAGTCATCTTCACCCAACATCTTAGCACTGGAGACAAATTATAAAGTCCTAACTCGCTGGTACCTTGTACCCGCTAGAGTGGCAAAATATTCACCTAATACCTCAGCTCTTTGTTTTCGAGGATGCCCAGAAATAGGCACATATTTACACATATGGTGGACGTGCCCAGTAATCCAAACCTTCTGGAAGGAAGTCTTCGTGATTGCATCTAAAATATTTAAAAAAATAATACAACCAGATCCATATTTAACTTTACTTAATCTAAAACCGGAATGGTTAACACTCTCTCAATTCAAACTTATGATCCAACTAATAACGGCTGCAAAACAAACAGTGGCCAAGGCATGGAAATCTCCTACATTGGTACTAGCAGAAACAATTCACAGAATGAATAATACAATGTCCCATGCTAAGATGGTAGCCATCGATCAAAATCAAATTCCAAAATTTGAAAAACTTTGGCATCCTTGGATAAAACAACAGTTCCTGTCAAACTTCAATGACTCTGTCCTGTTGCCATGGTAACAGATTAAATGACTTACAGAGACACCCATTCTAAGGCTTCAAAGAGAACTAAAAAGAATAATAAACTGACGAGCGGGACAACCTTGTGGACCATACCTCTACCTTTCAACCCTTTTTCTTCTTTCTCTTTCCTTTTCTCCATCTTACGATTAAAGCTCATTATCAGAATTTATTTGACCTATATACACTCTACTTGTAAACAATATGTATAGTAGGTATAAATCATTTAAATACCTACAAAAGTAACTAAGGAAATGATATATATCTTTAATTTAGGTTTACGTGAACCCAATGTTTAATATTTGAAATTTCATGATATTTACCTATATAAACCCTACTGTAAAACAATGAGCTTACTTTATAGATCCTTGTAAACTTACTTTATGTATCTTTATAACATTGTATACTCAATAAACTTCTTTTGACAAGGAAAAAAAAAGAAGTATAATAAATTATAATAAAATAGGAAATTGGGTAAAGTTGCCCAATTAATCAAAATATAGAGTGGATATACATTAAGTGAGGTAGTGTAGGTGGTAGTATTTTGAAGGTGTGAGAGTGTGGGCTAAACGTGATACAAAACACTAAAAAACTGGTGTTTGAAAATAATATATAATAATAGTAAAAAATGCTGGAAAATATATTTCAAACTTGATGGTGAACTTGTAGTGCCTTAGCTAGTGAAAAACCCATATATTAAATGAACTAAAGTAGGGAGTGCCAAACAACCAAGAAGTGTGTGATGCTGTATTGAGAATGTTAGAAGTGCTAAGGAGTAAAACCATGTTTATATTAGACTGAAATAACAATATATTATTTAATTTGTAACAAGCCCCAAAATGGGCTATATGAGTGGATTAGGTGTTTGTACGGAGTGCCAAAGACGCAAGGAGTGTAAGGCACTGGGTAAGAATATTCAAAGTATTTAAAGGTAAAGCCATATCTATATGGACTAAAGATAATGACAGCATATTAATTACTTTATATACAACCCCGAAATGTAAATAAATGAGAAATTCAATAGAACCCAAATATTAGCCAGTCTGGTGTGGTCACAACGCTGCACTTACTTGACACTCCATCCTTGTTCGGTATATTAGCAGAACTCCAGGGATCACCTCAGGATCATCTGGAAGCTGTGAGTTTATATAGTGTGTGCGTTAATTGACCATTACTTGCAGGTGCTGGACCCCTCCCCATCTCCCCTCCCCTAACAATCCCCGCCACCATTGCAGCATCCACGTGGTCCCCATGGTGGTCCGGAAGGCTTGAGCCCCGACAATTGCCACCACCTCCGCCATAATTGCGCAACGTCATGATGTCACGTACACTTGCGGGGAGCCCGCGCGCATGTGATGTCACTTACAGTCCAGTGGTGATCAAGGGACACCGCCGGCACGAAGGAGAACTCAAGTGATGGCTCATATCATATAGACAAACACCTTGGCCTCATCTTGGATACATCAAATGCTTTTGACTCTGTAGAACAGTCCTTTTTGCAGGCCTGCTTGGCCCATTTTGTTCTGGATTCCAAATTTCAGAAAAGTATTAAAGTGTTTGTTAACCAAAAAAAAAAAATACAGATCCTTGTCCCTTAAAGCATATTACACAGCACAGTGCTTGTGCTGTGTAATCTGCCCCCCCCCCCCCTTCTAAACTGTAAAAAAACTCCCTGAATCTGCCACTTCCTGTATGCCCTCTCTGCGCTGACCATGAAAATCAGGGCTGCTGAGCCCTGACCATCGTGGTACAGCCCTGCATCATACGCTGCTGTCCCCTCTGCTCTCCTCTCTCCCCCTCACCCCCTCCTTCCTGCCTGTCAGTTCCCTCTCTGTGTCTGTCTCTGCAACGCCCCCCCCCGGCCCTATTCTTGAGAAAAAAAAACGTTAAATTGTCACTACCAGCCCCTCTATTAGAGGCCTGCATAGCACACTATGTAAGTTGTTTTAAAAAAAAAGCGTTCTAAATACTGATATTGTGCTGTCTTCAGGCCGGTCACGTGACTCGCGGCCGCTTTACAGCAGGAGGAGACGAGCGGCCACGTGATCTGCCCGGCTGATGTCAAATGGAGATCACGGCCCCTCCTGCAGAAGCCATCCATCGGAGCTGTAAAGCCGCCCTGAGTCATGTGACCGGCCTGAAGACAGCTCAAATTCGGTATTTCCAACGCTCGTTTTTTAAAACAACTTGCATAGTGTGCTATGCCAGGCTCTAATAGAGGGGCTGGCATAGTCTTATATAAATGGGTTTACAAACACTTTAATTCACGTTGTTAAGCACTGCGAATTGTTGGCGCTGTATAAATCCTATAAAATAACAATAATAATATTCTCTATGCCTAGCTTCAATCAAATATTCTACTTAATGGTCCATGCTCTACTTCTTTTCCCCTCCACCAGGGCATTAGACAGCATGACCCCTCTCTCCGCTCTTATTCGCTATGGCAATTGAGGCTATTAGGGTGTGACAGATGGAAAATTTCACACTTGGTAGGAAAACTGAACAGCTTTATGCAGATGACTATTTTTTAGTGATTCGGGCCTCTCCTTAACTTTTGCCTTCCATGCTATAGAAGAACTTGGTGAATACTATGGCCTAAAGATAAAACAACAAAAATTGGTCCTAATGCATCTATCCCCCAGACCCCCAATTTCTATCCAGTCCCCGTCTCCCTAGAAAAGCATTTTATCATTTAAGTGCCTTGGTAATGTAATTAACAAAGGCCCTTCCATAGCCCTTACAGGAAATATCACAGCTCCAATAAATACCATTAAAAACAATTTGCAAACATGGATTAAACATTCTCTATTTGTGGCAGGCAGAGTGAATCTTTTTTAGATGATTCTTCTTCCTACATGCCTCTACACTACAGTGCCTTGAAAAAGTATTCACACCCCTTGAAATTTTCCACATTTTGTCATGTTACAACCAAAACTGTAAATGTATTTTATTGGGATTTTATGTGATAGACCAACAGAAAGCGGCACATAATTGTGAAGTGGAAGGAAAATGATAAATGGTTTTCAATTTTTTTTTTACAAATAAATATCTGAAAAGTGTGGCGTGCATTTGTATTCAGCCCCCTTTACTCTGATACCCCTAACTAAAATCTAGTGGAAACAATTGCCTTCAAGAGTCACCTAATTAGTAAATAGAGTCCACCTGTGTGTAATTTAATCTCAGTATAAAAACAGCTGTTCTGTGATGCCCTTAGATTTTTGTTAGAGAACCTCAGTGAACAAACAGCATCATCAAGGCCAAGGAACACACAAGACAGGTCAGGGATAAAGTTGTGGAGAAGTTTAAAGCAGGGTTAGGTTATAAAAAAAATATCCCAAGCTTTGAACATCTCAAGGAGCACTATTTAATTCATCATCCGAAAATGGAAAGCATATGGCACAACTGCAAACCTACCAGACATGCCGTCCACCTAAACTGACAGGCCGGGCAAGGATAGCATTAATTATAAGCAGCCAAGAGGCCCATGGTAACTCTGGAGGAGCTGCAGAAATCTGCAGTTCAGGTGGGAGAATCTGTCCACAGGACAACTCTGTTGTCATTCACGGCACAAATCTGGCCTTTATGGAAGAGTGGCAAGAAAAAAGCCATTGTTGAAAGAAAGCCATAAGAAGTCCTGTTTGCAGTTTGCGGGAAGCTAAGTGGGAGACACAGCAAACATGTGGAAGAAGGTGCTCTGGTCAAATGAGACCAAAATGTAACTTTTTGACCTAAAAGCAAAACGTTATGTGTGGCCAAAAACGAACACTGCACATCACCCTGAACACTCCCTTCCCACTGCGAAACATGGTGGTGGCAGCATCATGTTGTGGGGAGGTTTTTCTTCAGCAGGGACAGGGAAGCTGGTCATAGTTGATGGAAAGATAGATGGATAGATATTTACCCAAATACAGGGCAATCTTAGAAGAAAACCTGTTAGAGCCTGCATAAGAAGACTTGAGACTGGGGTGGAGGTTCACCTTCCAGCAGGACAATGACCCTAAACATACAGCCAGAGCTACAATTAAATGGTTTAGATCAAAGCATGTGCATGTGTTTGAATAGCCCAATCAAAGTCCAGACCTAAATCAAATTAAGAATCTGTGGCATGACTTGAAAGTTGTTGTTCAGATGCTTTCCATCCAATCTGACAGCTTGAGCTATTTTGCAAAGAAGAATGGGCAAAAATGTTACTCTCTAAGCAAAGCTGGTAGAGACATACCCAAAAAGACTTGCAGCTCTAATTGCAGAGAAAGGTGGTTCTACAAAGTATTGACTCGGGGGGGGGGGGGGGGGGGCTGAATACAAATGCATGCCACGTGTTTCAGATATTTATTTGTAGAAAATGTTGAAAACCATTTATTATTTTCCTATCACTTCACAATTATGTGCCAATTTGTGTTGGTCTATCACATAAGATCCCCAAAAAATACATTTTTGTTTTGATTGTAACATGACAAAATGGTGGAAAATTTCAAGGGGTGTGAATACTTTTTCAAGGCACTGTGTATACTCAATAAAATACTTGTGATAGTACAAAAATCTTTTTTTTGTTGTTTTTTTTACAGGACTCAGTTCTATATTTTCTGATATTTTTGTGGGGCACTGCTAGACCAAAATTAAAATTGACCACATCAGGCCCAAGGAAGAGACAGGAATAGTCTTCCTAGACCAATGATGGTGAACCTTGGCACCCCAGTTGTTTTGGAACTACATTTCCCATGATGCTCATGCACTCTGCAGTGTAGTTAAGCATCATGGGAAATGTAGTTCCAAAACATCTGGGGTGCCTAGGTTCGCCATCACTGCCCTAGACCAATTTTTATATTACTTGGCAGGGCACTTGAAACACCTAGTTTCATGGGTCTTTCTTCATACTCCTACATCAGAAGCCCAGCCCACTTGGTGCATTTGATGAGTATACAACAGTTGTTAATTTTCTAGAAAGCAACAGGGGGGGGGGAAGTGCTTCTATAGGTGTAGTATTAAAACAGTATCATTTATTGCCCAAGATTAAAAAACACTTACAAGATATAAGTGGGAGTCATGCTCGTCATAAGTAGGTAGTCCTGTCAGTTCTACTGCGTCCCACAGGTGATCCGGGTAGCTGGGAAAGGTTATGGTGTGATGTGCTGAACAGCTGTACATGCAGGAAAACCAGGAAGTAGTCAGCTCCATGCTGACCAGCTTGAACCAGAAGCGGAAATGATGTCACCCAATTTACCTTCACTTGTTCATTTTCTAGAAGCCCCTAAATGGGTAGGAAGGTTACCTACTGTGGTTAGCTAGCCAACTCGGGGGGAATGGGTAATTTTGTTGCCTTCTCTAGGCAAGTTTGTGGGCTTTTTGGTGGCCAGCCTCTCATCCTGTGTATTATAAAAGGGTCAGAAGTTTGGGTCTCCAGGGAGAAGAGCGGGAACTATTGAACAAGGTTGCTGGGACCCGTTGCCTGTTTTATGAACGCCGACTCTTCGGGACGTTGTTGTGGTCACTGTCACTCCTGGATCTTCCAATTATGGACTTTACCCATAAGGACTCTCCTTAAGCAAGTATGCTGGGGCAGCCGCAATTAGTGTTAGGGAAGGTATATTTTACCTTGTTGCATCTGGTTAGCCATGAGTACTGTAAAGTTGTTTCAACTGCTTTGAGCCTGGTCTGAAGGTATTCAGAAGGGGTGCATGTTGGGTTCTGGCATGTACCAAAGAACCTGGGTCTATAAAAGCACTGGTTTGTAAATGCACTATGGGGTATGAGTAACATTGTTACAAAAGCTTTACTCAGCAAGGCAAAGGAGAGGTATTAGTTTCCATGGAGAACCGAAGAGAAGAACAACTTGTCAAGGAAATGGCCATAGGTCTGGCAATGTCGCCAATACTCACCATGTCTGCATCCGGCGAACTTCCGGGCACATTGGCGTACGCAGACACATGACGGCGCGAACCGTTGCGTGATGGCGCAAATTTGCACATGCACGTGGCGCACAAAGTAACAAATGCTGGTGGCCACTGGCCTATATAAACCTGCTGCCGAGATTTCTGAATTGCTGGATTATCATCAGCTTCCCAGTGTTCCCTGTGCTTCTGTGTATTCTGATCTTTGACTTCCCATTACCGACCCGGCTTGCCTTCACCTGCTTATATTGATCTTCTGGTTTTGAACCCTGGCTTGTACCCTGATTTGTTCTCGTCTGCTCCACTGCTTGATCCCAGCTTGGCTCACCAACCCTTCTCCTGCCTATCTCACCGTGTATGACCCCTGGCTCCCGATTCTGCTTCTGGACTTCCCAGCTGTCTAATATGTCTGGCACTATCCAAACATGCCTACTCCACAGTGCATCCTGCTTGTTCCAGCCGCCTCATGGTGATCAAGTCTTTAAACCACAACAACAGGCAAACCGTACTTCTTTGGGCACTGCATTCATTGTACCATTTTCAGGGGTGCGCTGCACTTAGCCGCAAGGGTAGCCCTCTCAGCACCTTGGCCTGCAATTGGACTCCTAACAGTATAATCCAGCCATTATGTCAGAAGCCAACAGAGGTGCTTCCCCTATGAAGGCTTTGTGCCAACAGGTCACTGCCCTCACTCAGACAGTACAGAAACTACAGGAAAGCTACGCCCAGCTGGAAGGTCGTCTACAACATCTGACAGTGACACCTGCATCTACAGAACATGGTCCATCCTCTCCCAGCTTCGCTACTGCGTCGCCAGCTTTAGAACGCACTGCCTTTACACATACCATGGTAGTCCGTTTACCAGAGCCATGGGTGCCAACTCCCGAACGTTTTTCCAGAGACCGGAAAAGATTTAGAGACTTCAAAAATGCCTGCCTGCTGTATCTGGCCCTACAACCAAGGACTTTTTCTATAGACTGTAAAAGTGGGGTTCATTATTTCCTTACGCTCAGATGAACCCCAGACTTGGGCCCACGGCTTGTTGGAACAGAACTCGTGGACTTGTTCCTTGAAGCCATGGCACAATTATACAATGACCCACAGTGGGTGGCCACCGTGGAAGCTGAAATGATATATAAGTAAATCCGCGCAAGGAGTACAATTACAGAAAAATAAATGTAAAGAAAGAACTGCCGCCTCTACAAGTGCACCTCCACCTGAGTGGAGTGTACTAAGATGAATATAAAGGAGAGTGTAGGTATGTTCTAATTAGGAAAAAGAGTGTTTTATGAAAAAATTGCTGTGTTACACCCCCTGCAGTGCTTCAAAACAAGATGTAGGTAGTGAGGGGATTAATACACAGAATGGCAAAAAAATGTAGATGATAGATTTTCAGCAGGTGCCTGGACTTGTGCATGTGCACCCCCTTTTTTTATTTTTATTTCATTTAATCATGCACAATTTGCCTTGTCAAAAGAAGTTTATTGAGTATACAATGTTATAAAGATACATAAAGTAAGTTTACAAGGATCTATAAAGTAAGCTCATTGTTTTACAGTAGGGTTTATATAGGTAAATATCATGAAATTTCAAATATTAAACATTGGGTTCACGTAAACCTAAATTAAAGATATATATCATTTCCTTAGTTACTTTTGTAGGTATTTAAATGATTTATACCTACTATACATATTGTTTACAAGTAGAGTGTATATAGGTCAAATAAATTCTGATAATGAGCTTTAATCGTAAGGTGGAGAAAAGGAAAGAGAAGAAAAAGGGTTGAAAGGTAGAGGTATGGTCCACAAGGTTGTCCCGCTCGTCAGTTTATTATTCTTTCTTTAGTTCTCTTTGAAGCCTTAGAATGGGTGTCTCTGTAAGTCATTTAATCTGTTACCATGGCAACAGGACAGAGTCATTGAAGTTTGACAGGAACTGTTGTTTTATCCAAGGATGCCAAAGTTTTTCAAATTTTGGAATTTGATTTTGATCGATGGCTACCATCTTTGCATGGGACATTGTATTATTCATTCTGTGAATTGTTTCTGCTAGTACCAATGTAGAAGATTTCCATGCCTTGGCCACTGTTTGTTTTGCAGCCGTTATTAGTTGGGTCATAAGTTTGAATTGAGAGAGTGTTAACCATTCCGGTTTTAGATTAAGTAAAGTTAAATATGGATCTGGTTGTATTATTTTTTTAAATATTTTAGATGCAATCACGAAGACTTCCTTCCAGAAGGTTTGGATTACTGGGCACGTCCACCATATGTGTAAATATGTGCCTATTTCTGGGCATCCTCGAAAACAAAGAGCTGAGGTATTAGGTGAATATTTTGCCACTCTAGCGGGTACAAGGTACCAGCGAGTTAGGACTTTATAATTTGTCTCCAGTGCTAAGATGTTGGGTGAAGATGACTTAGATGTGAGCCATATGTTAGACCAGTCCGTGTCTTCTAAAGTTCGTCCCAGGTCCTCCTCCCACCTCTGAACGTAAGAGGGTCTATTAAGATTTGGTACTCCATATAATTGATTATAAAGTGATGAAATTGTACCTTTAGCAAATGGATCTTTTGTACAGATTGATTCAAAAATGGATAATTGGGATAATGGTGTATCCCCCTTTAGGAATGGTGTATAGAAATTTTTGATTTGGAGATATCTAAATATCTCAGAGTTTGGTAGATCATATTTTTCTCTAAGCGATGGGAATGAAAGGAATGATTTAGATGCTATGAAGTCATTTAGTGTCTGAATGCCTGATGTTGTCCAAGCTTTAAAAGAATTTGGGTAGATCCATGCCGGATAAAAGGCCGGATTTCTGATAAAAGAAAGGAGAGGATTGTGTGGAGATTGTAACTGATATTTGGTTTTTAGTTTATCCCAGAGAGATAAGAAGTGTTTAGTTATGGGATTATGAATTTTAAAGCGGTCTTTAGGATCAAGCCATAATAAATTTGATATTAATAGAGGGTCATTTTCTGAAGCCTCTATAAATACCCATAATGGGATTTCCTGTTTTGCTTGGTATTTGGACAGACTGGCCAAATGTGCTGCTCTGTAGTAGTTAGTAAAATTAGGGTATCCCAGGCCTCCTTTATTTTTGGGAAGATGTAGTGTGTGTATAGGTATACGTGGTTTAGAAGAGCCCCATATAAACGAAGTTGCTCTTTTTTGTACTATTCTCAAAAAATAGGAAGGAATTGGAATAGGGAGGACTCTGAATAGATAAAGCAATTTGGGTAGAATAGTCATTTTGATTGCATTAATCTTCCCTATCCAGGATAAAGGAAGTTGCGACCATTGTTTTATTAGATTTGTGATCTGTCTTAATACAGGAGGATAATTGGTTGAAAATAAGTCAGAATGAGATGCTGTTAAATGAATTCCAAGATATGGGATTGATTTTTCTGCCCATGTGAATGGGAGTGCAGCCCTAGCCGGGATCAATTCCATGTTTGTGAGTGAAATATTAAGCACTAGGCATTTCTTAGGATTAATCATAAGGCCGGATAGGGCTGCAAATCCATCAAGAGCTGGTATTAAGTTAGGACCAGAGACCTGTGGTGATGATAGAAAAAGTAATATATCGTCTGCAAATATACATAATTTGTGTGTAATACCTCCTACTTCAATGCCAGTTATAGTTTGGTTTGTTCTGATGTATTGGGCCATGGGTTCGAGTATAAGGGCAAATAATAAGGGAGATAATGGGCAACCCTGTCGGGTACCTCTTTCGATATTAAAGGCTTCAGATTTGTATCCAGCATATTTTATATAGGCTTTGGGTTTATTATATAATGCTTTGATCCATGTTAAAAAGTGGGGTTCAAAACCCCATTTTTGTAATGAATATTGCATATATTGCCAGGATACTGTGTCAAATGCCCTCTTAATATCGAGAGATAGAAAACATAAAGGGATTTTCCGTTTTTTAGCAATATGTGCCAATAACACTGCCCTGCGTATATTATCGCCTGCCTGTCTATTTGGCATTAAGCCTACTTGATCTCTATGTATTAATTTTCCTATAATGCTATTGAGGCGTTTTGCTATTATTTTTGCTAATAATTTAATATCGAGGTTTAACAGAGAGATAGGCCGATAATTCACACAGGAAGTATCATCAGAAAGGGGTTTTGGGATCATACAAACAATTGCCATTAGTGTTTCTTGCCGAAAAGAATGTCCATCTAGAAGTTTGTTAAAAGTTTCAGTGAGAATGGGAGAGAGTATTTCTGAGAATGTTTTATAGTATAAAGCCGAGTAGCTGTCTGGGCCTGGTCTTTTGTTAAGTTTTAGGTCTTTTATGGCGTTAGCAACTTCATCTATAGTTATAGGCTCATCCAAACTGCTTTTTTGATTCTGAGATAACTCAGGTAAGGTTATTTTTGAGAAGAAGGATTCAGCCTCTGTAGGATTAAATTCATTGTTTGTCTTGTATAAAGTTGCGAGATGTGAGTGAAATTTATGGACTATTTTAACTGGATTACAAGTGTAAACATTTTTTGATAATTTCAAACGTATTGGTTTGAAAGATTTGTTAGTTGAATTTAATGCCCGAGCCAAATATGTACCTGGTTTGTTTGTATTCATGTAGAAATTGTGTTTGGAGCGTTTGAGGGATTTATCAACTGACTCAGTGAGAAATAGATCGTATTCCAATCTAGATTTTTGCAGATGAGATTTTGTACTCTGAGATGGATTATCTTGAAATGATATGTAGGCTGCATTAAAATTGAGTTCTAGTTTTTTTGCTAGATTTTTGCGTTCCCGTTTAAATAGTGCCATTTGTCTTTGTATTGTACCACGCAAGACAGGCTTATGAGCTTCCCACAGTGTTATTGGGGAGATGTCTGTTGTATTATTAATTGATATGTATTCCTTTAAAGCTTGTTCAATGGCCATCTGATGCAGTGGGTGTTTGAGCATTATGTCCGGTAAGTACCACGTTGGGTCATGCGCTTTTGGTATGGCTGAGGCTATAGTAGTGTATACTGCATTATGGTCAGACCACGGAATCGGAATTATATCTGATGCAATAATTTCTGGTATCATTCCTATTGTTAGAAAAATATGATCTATTCTGGTGAAGGTTTGATGAGGGTGCGAGAAATAAGTGAATTTCTTTTTCATTGGGTTACTTTCTCTCCATGAATCTACCAGATTGTATTTGGAAAGAAGTTGAGAAAAAGGTAATCTAGAGGTTATTTTGGATGGTGTAAAAGGTGATTTATCTAGAAATGGGAGGAGGACCTGGTTCGAATCCCCACACATTATCACTGTTCCTATTTTGTGTGTATTAATCACTTGTAATATATGTGAGAGGAATGGTGTAGGTTGTTTGTTAGGAGCGTAGTAGGAAATCACCGTGATTGCTGTATCCATTATATAACCCATGAGTATCAGGTATCTACCTTCTGGGTCTTTAATTTCTGATGATAAGGTGAATGGTGTGGATCGGTGAAATGCAATTAGAGTTCCCCTTTGCTTGGTACAGGCAGAAGCCGTGTAAATTTGTTGATAAAAAGGAGAAATATATTTTGGAGTAGAATCTTTGGTGAAGTGTGTTTCTTGGAGGCATACTATGTGAGCCTTCTTGTTATGAAAAGTACGGAAGGCTTTGGTCCTTTTTTGAGGGACATTTATTCCCTGAACATTCAGGGAAAGTATATTCAGTGGTGCCATGGCAATAGATCAAATAGTTTTGACTTACTTTTTGTTATGCAGAGCTGACTGCGCAGATCAACCTGTGTGGACTGAAGAGATGAATAGATAGAAAAGAAACCAGTGAATTCTGGAGTAAAGAGTTAAAAAAAAACATATGAGATTAGATGATACATTGTATAAATTATTTTTTGCAAGTAATCACAATTTACCCGTGAAAGAGAATAAATATCTCTCTCAGGGGAATAAGTGCCTTCGTCACACTCCCACATAATATGGTTGGGAGAATGAGGAGGGCTAATGGGGGTACACGGATCTTCCGCTTACAGGAGAGAAGTGCTATGTCAAAAGACATCAAAATGATGTTTCATTAATTGGAGTGCAGAATATAGTTTTTGTTGAAATTATTTATTCCAGGGTGGTTGTATATGGTTAGTCTTGCCCTAGGCTAAATAATTCAGTTAGAAAGGTACTGTTAATAACTTTGGTATTGATGAAGATAGTTTGAATTATTTTGGGATTTTAACCCTTTTAGAGTAAACAATTACATATTTTATTCATATGTAACTGTTTAGATATGTTAACTCATAAAATTGAGGTTGTATTGCTTCAGATTAGAATAAACAAAAACATAATTCTAGGAACTAGTTAGGTAATAATATATTTGTTTAAGAAAAGAAAGAAAAAGCTTCCATTACTTCTGGATTATTGAACATATTTGTCCTAAAAAGTAATAAATCTATTGTTATTACCTGATAATATATAACTGAACATGAATTTCCTTATTTCACTTATATATTCTAAGGCTATATGAATCAGAAGTAATAAGAAATATAACTGGAATGTAACATGATCCCACACAGTGTGTGACTATCAGAATGCAGTTACATTCAGTTATAAATATAGGTTTTTTATAGAGAACCATCTCTTAGTATAATAAATGAAGAGATATCAGGAATTAGGATGTCAGTCCATTGAATCTTCTTGGTCCATGGATGATGTGGCATAACGGCCTCTTTTGTGAGAATGATGATTCCCATTTTGTTCTGATTTTCTGGGTGCTGCCTGAAGGTGAAGATGATGCCATTCTTCTGCATGTGGGAGTGTTGCTGCTTGTGGGTTCTGTCAGATTTAATTTTAAAAGGGTTTGTTGTAGTTCATCTGCTGATCTGCTTCTGTAAATTGTACCTTGGTAGTTAAATCTGACTGAAAAGGGGAAGCCCCATTGATACATAATGTTGTGGCGTTGCAGTTCCATTAGTTGGGGTTTCATGGATCGTCTTTTAGTAATAGTAAGTTGGGATAGGTCAGCAAAAATTTGATAATTGTGTCCTTGAAAATTAAGTTCCTTTTTTTCTCTTGCAGCAATTAGTATTTGTTCTTTCGTTCTGTAATAATGACATTTTGTGATTATATCACGTGGGGGTCCATCTTTCTTTTTGGCTGTGAGGGCTCTGTGTACTCTGTCCAGTTCTAAACGTTCAACAGGGATATCTGGCTTTAGTTCTTGTAATAGAGCAGTAATAGTAGATTGCAGGTCTGTCACAGTTTCAGGTATTCCCCTTATGCGCAAGTTTGAACGTCTGGCTCTATTTTCGTAATCTTCGAGCTTAGTTTGAAGTATTAAATTCTCTTTTTTTAATTGTTCCAATTCTGTTATATTTTCTTGGGTTGTAATTTCAATTTCATCCATTTTTATTTCTAAGGCTGCGGTGCGGTTTCCTAGCTCTCTTATTTCTTTGGTTAGGCTTTTTGTTATTTGGTCTGAGGTTTGTTTTAAAGCCTTATGAAGCATCTTTTCAAATTGTAATAATATTACTGGGGATACTGAGGAGGCTTGTGGAGAAGTTTGTGAGAGGATTTGTTCTGTATCTGACTCAAATGGAGAGTCTTGCTGTGACATTTTCTGTCTGTGAGAGCGCCCTGATGCTGTATCTTGTGAGGTGACTGGAGCTGCTTCAGCTGCAGTGAGTGCCTGTGAGCTCTTTGTGAGGTGATTTTTATTTCTGCCACGGTTTCCTCCCAGTACCATATTTCCTGCCCAAACTTTCACAGTTTGTTCCCTGGGGCAAAAAGGTTCAAATGGATACCTTTTGAGCCTGCAGGCTCCGCTTTGTCCTTCTCTTCTCTCCTCAGCGGTGTGGAGCTCTAACAATGCATGTCTGCTCTGCTAGGCTCCGCCTCCTGCCCCCTTCTAATCATGCACAATTTGAATTATGTCTTGATATACTCACTTTTAATACTGATAATGTGTGACTAATGTTGTGTACATGCCATCGGAATAATGCGCCCTGAATAATAGTATGCGGTGACCTTATTTTAACACTATGTCATTAAGCCCTCTGATCAACTATAAAAGAGTAATATTACACGTGCACAAATATTCAAGGATATTTGAAATATTTAGAGATCCAGATTTCAGCTTAAATCTTAATCGTAGCAAAGCCGACTGTTAGCTCAATATTTAGGAAGTATTTACGATATTCAAACAATACGGGCTTCGGTCTCCAATATCTTCACCAAAATGGCCACTGCTGTCAAAATTGTGCGCAATCGCGGTGAGGACACCGCATGCTATTTAAGGGCGGGAGGCATAGTAAGATGGACGCTCCTGTTGACGTCCAATGATGAAACGCATAGGGCGGGGTTACGAACGTCTTGCGTCACCTCCGGTTAGATGAATACAGTTTTCTGACGGCATCCATCCACTCATGTTTTCATGCTTATACAATTCATATAGAATGTGAGTACAACTTTTTAAAATGAATAAATAAAGTTTAAAAACGGTTTTACGCTATGGGCATCCCTTCTCTTCCACATGATTAACAAACAAAACGCCGCTAACAACATTTAAAGTACAGACCAGGGCGGCCAAGTATTGCTACACAGTGGCAGATACTGTGACCGCGCAGTGCCCTTGTGGGGGTGAGGCTATTTGGTGAGTGCATGCACATTAGGAGCACGAATAAGGTGCACCATCACTAGCTGGCACCTGAACAAGAAGTTCTTTTAAAAGCAATACTGTTCCTCAGCAAACACTGAACTTTTTCCTTCAGCACAAGTCACTTTGTTAAACAGCTCATTTGCTAGCACTGGACACTTCTTGAGCACTAGGCACTTTTGAAATATGCACTTTTACTAAGATCTCTCACTGATAATTATACTAATTGTGTAGAATGCATTATTAATTAATTCGGTCATATTTATGATATTCTAATCACATCATTGGTGAATAGCACAGATCTCAGTTTGTAGTATATTTTTTCACTGGTTAGATAGCCAGAGGGTGTAACACATTTTGGACACTTTTCATAATAACATAACCCACTTTTAAAAACCAACAATAGGAGTAAGCTGGGTTACCCTTTCTGGTTGCTGACACCATATTGTCAATTAGCTGCCAGAGGGTGCAACACAATTTAGACAGATTTTTTATTTTTATTATTTTTATTTTTAGCATCACAATTGAACACTAGCTTTTACCCCAAACACTGGTCTTTTATATAGAGGACTTATGCCCCGTACACACGGTCGGATTTTCCAATGGAAAATGTGTGATAGGACCTTGTTGTCGGAAATTCAGACCGTGTGTAGGCTCCATCACACATTTTCCATCGGATTTTCCAACACACAAAGTTTGAGAGCAGGCTATAAAATTTTGCGACAACAAGATCCGTTGTCGGAATTTCCGATCGTGTGTACACAAATCCGACGCACAAAGTACCACGCATGCTCAGAATAAATAAAGAGATGAAAGCTACTGGCTACTGCCCCGTTTATAGTCCCGACGTACGTGTTTTACGTCACCGTGTTCAGAATGATCAGATTTTCCGACAACTTTGTGTGACCGTGTGTATGCAAGACAAGTTTGAGCCAACATCCGTCGGAAAAAATCCTAGGATTTTGTTGTCAGAATGTCCGATCAATGTCCGACCGTGTGTACGGGGCATTAGTATCATTACAAGAAAAGCATCACTGGTGTTACCTTTATGCACATTTACTCCTCTTTCTGAAATTTAGACATGGACATTAGAGGGCAACACACCTGATTTTTTTCACAAGACACCACATTCATTCCGTGGAAAGTATATGAACATTCACGCTCATATCTATTTAATATTCCCCCTTTTGAGTTGAGTATAGCCATTAGAGGATAACATACCTGCACATTGGTTTATGGCACCACATCCTGTTGGGGGGTGCACATACACAGGTCCAGGCACTTGCTGAAAATCTATCATCTACATTTTTTTGCCATTCTGTGTATTAATCCCCTCACTATCTACATCTTGTTTTGAAGCACTGCAGAGGGTGTAACACAGCAGTTTTTTCATAAAATCTTAATATCTATGGTATATAAATATATGGTATCTTAATAAGATTACCATAAAGAATCGCTACCCACTTCCACTTGTTCCCAAACTCTATCAAAGGTTTTGTACAGCCTGGATATTCACTAAACTAGATCTGCAAGGTGCCTACAATCTTGTTCGCATTCGGGTGGGAGACAAATGGAAAACTGCATTCAGAACATGGTTCAGACACCTTGAATATTTTGTAATGCCTTTCAGACTTTGCAACGCCCCAGCCACGTTCCAGCACTTCGTGAACGATGTGGAAAAAATGATCCACACTACGGTTGTTGCTCTTAAAATTTCTTCATTTTATTGAAAAGCCACAGTGGACAAACACAGATTAAGTCAGTTGACACATTTCAGCTTATAAGGCTTTAGTCATAACCACAGCTGACTTAATCTGCATTTGTCAACTGTAGCTTTTCAATAAAATTAAGAAATTTTAAGAGCAACAACCAGAGTGTGGATCATTTTTTCCACATTACTTTATTCAGCCAGCAACTCTGGATTGAGCACCTGGGAGCTCTACTATCTATGTGTTGTATGGGTAGTAGCACTGACTTTTCTGTTTCTACTCGTGAACAACATCTTTCGGGAGAATCTCGACCACTTTGTCATCGTTTTACCTCAATGATATCCTCGTCTTTTCAGCTACTCTGGAGCTCCACAGGACTCATGTGAAGAAGGTACTACTTACCTTGCCACATTTTTACTATGAATATAGTTTCGATGCATCAAATTTTAGGGATGCGGCATAGAAATTGATTTACCTTTTTTGATCCGAATATGAAGTAGCAGATGCAATACTTCCAAACATCAGAAAAGAAATAGGCAAATTACGCAATATTAGGAACCTCTATTCGAGTTAAGCAAGAATGTTATCCAATGCAAACCAAAACAATATTACGCAGTTTGAGAGGCATGGTTTGTACATCTCTAAGCATTAATATAGGTTGCATTATTCAATAATTTGGTTTGTTTTATATATATATATATATATATATATATATATATATATATATATATATATATATATTATAAAAGAGGTGAACAAATGTGGAAGTAAACTTGTCAAAAGTACATCCAGCTAGCACTTTGGAATTTATCAGAGGAAAGTAAAGGGTTGTCATACTCATAAGGTATTACCTCCAACATGATGTCCATTTGTCCCATGTCTTAATAAATTATGCACGTCTTCCTGTCTGGTATACTATATCATTTTCATATACTAATGTTTGGTCTATGTGTTTAATCTCTGAGATACTGGGGATTATGTTGAACCTCAATTTCCTAAGCAACAGTAATCTGTAATGTGCCTAATCATGGGTCTGAATATTGGGGAGAATCAATTAAAATCCATACCAAGGATGTTATTTTTTCTTTTTGAACAACAATACTATAGATGTATTTATTTAAATAAATGTACAACTCTTGTTTTGGGAGCAGCCCTATTCCTGCTTGCAGGTCCTGTGACGAGATTCCAGTGTTCTGTGCATATCCTAGACAGTGTGTGGTCTTTACAAACAATAGCATTCACATCAAAGGAATACGATCTTACAACTATTGACGTTACAGGTTGTTTGTAGTAGAACACGTAAAGGAATGTTGAAAATACTAGTTTGCTAAAATAGCTAAGCCATTTTACTTTCTTGAAACATTTTTTATTAGATTTTTTTTAATTTTGGCTTTTCTCTTTTATATGTGATCTTTTAGAGGGCTTTGCACAAAAATGCAAGCTCAGGAGCTAATGTCCAGTTCTCCCTCTTAGGATAACCAAATGATCATACAACGCACACATGCATTTCCTGTGATTGGTTAAATACTATTTGGCATGTGTTCTTTTTAATCGTATATTTTTTGGCAGAGAAAATGACTAGTCTTTATGTTTTGAAAGTTCATCCACAAGTCTACTAAATATGCATAGCCTTAGGAATTGCACAGATTACACTAATACAGACATGATCCTTTAAAGCTGACATTCTTTAAAAAAAAAAAAACTGTTAAACAGTCTCTGCTGCACTGCACAAGTGTTAAAAATGGAGATGCTGAAAAGAGAGCAGCAGGATGACCCAATCATTGTACTCTTGCTGCTTTATTATCCAATCCGCAGGCTAAAGTCTGGTATACACAATGAGATTATCTGACGAATGATCGTCCACTTTTTTTGGCATGCTAGTCTCCATATCGAAAATCAAAAGGTAATTAAAGTTATAAAAATTTCCGGACGACAAGATAAAAATTCAGAATTAATGTATTGTATTTGTATGGTATTTTGAGACAAAAACTGTACTGATTAAACATAAATCGTACAATCTGGTATCATACAAGAAACATTTTCGTGCTTATCCCATCGAATATTTTCACACGACCTGTCGTGATCGGCTCTCGAACGCTGTGTATTTACAATCAGATTTTCGTACAATCACTTAGAAAGCGGTAATTTTTTGTACAATTTCTGTGAGATTGCAGTGGATTGACAGCTGCTGATTGGCCAAAGCATGCACCTGACCTGCATGCTTTGGCCAATCACAGCACGATGTGCTGTGAGTGCTATGATTGGCCAAAGGCAGGGTGCCTTTGGCCAATCATGGCTCAGGGGCTAAGTCCACGCCCTACACTATATAAGGCTTCTGCTTACAAGGCAGCCATATATAGTGAAAGAATTGAGATTAGGCAGGTAGTGTATTGTAGTGTGCATTCAGTCAGTGTATGTGTGTGTGTGTGTGTGTGTGTGTATATATGTATAGTGTATATATAATGCAGTTCAGAGTATATAGTGCCATCAGTGTAGTGTATATATTATACATTGCAGAGTATATAGTGTAGTATATATAATACAGTGGAGAATATATAGTGTAGTGTATATATAATACAGTGCAGAGTGTATAATACAGTGTATTGAAGTGGTTAAGGGGAACCCTATGACCGAATTAACAAAAAAATGGTGTGGGGTCCCCCCCCCAAAATCCATACCAGGCCCTGTGGGTCTGGTATAGATTTTAATGTGAACTCCACGCCAACATTAAAAAAAAAATTGTGTGGGGCCCCCCCAAAATCCATACCAGACCCTCATCTGAGCAAGCAGCCTGGCAGGCCAGGAAGAGCCCCCCCCTCTTGAGCCACACCAGGCCGCCTTCCCTCAACATGGGGAAGGTGCCCCCTAAAGCACCTTGTCCCCATGTTGATGGGGTCAAGAGCCTCTTCCCGACAATCCTGGCCATTGGTTGTTGGGGTCTTCGGGTGGGTCTCTAGCCGATAGACACGGGCGACAGACCGCGGCTGCGGCCTAGCTCCGACCTACGTCGGCCACCTCCTTCCCCACCCTCACTTTTGTTTTGGTGGGCCCCTGTGCCCTCCCTACGCCTGGAACACCTCCTCCTTCGCCACCGGACCACACCTGCAGGGGCACGGGATGACACAGAGAGCCAGGATACACACGGCTCAGGCCTTGCCCGGCATCCATCTTAGATCCTCCCAGATGCGGCTGCAGTACGAGTACCAGTAAGTAGTGGCCCAGGTCCCCTCATAGCCCTCTCCCTCCTTTCCCAACTGCCCCCCCTCTCCTCTCCGTCTTCTCTCTTCTTCTGGACCGTCCCGGATCAGGTAAGCCACCGGGGTATCACTAGCAGTTGATCCAGGGTCATCGAGTCCAATCGCCCAGGGGGGTCAGGAAGGAATTTTTTTCCTCTGCTGCAGCAATTGGCCAGCTCAGCTAGGGGTTTTTCGCCTTCCTCTGGATCAACAGGAGGGCGGTTAGGTCAGCAGGTGCCCTCCTTCACCACCTCCTCCAGAACTTTCTACACCATCATCCGGACCATCAGCAACACCACTCCTGCAGCAGTGACAGTGATCAGAACCTTCATCCTCTCAGCAAGCCCATCATCGCTACATCAGTACCATCATCAGATCATCATACCTTCAGCAACTTTTCTCACCATGTGCAACTTCAAATACTCAGCGGACGCCCTCCACAGGCTAAGAAATACCTCCACAACATTACCAGACGCCATTCAAAAAAGACTACTAAAAAACAATTGCTAAGAACCAACTTACAATCAACCTTCATATACAAGAAGACACCAATTCAACCACAACAACTAGCTTGCGCCCTGATCAACATCAGATCTGCAGTCAAGCACAGACTAGAAATCCATGACTTCATCATCCAAAACAACATAGATTGCCTTTTCATCATCGAAAGCTGGCTAACACCTGACTGCAACACCATCCTAACCGAATTGGTGCCTGAGAACTACAGGATTCTAACTGAGCATAGAATAGGAAAAAAAAGGAGGACGCCTAGCAGTTATCTTCTAATCTCGCCTTGCAATCACCAAACCAACTTTACAGAATTCAGTGCCTTTCATGGAGACACTATCCCTTCATCTTCAAACAACACCCCAAGACACCATTCACATACTACTATGCTACAGACCACCAGGACCGAAGACTAATCTCCCTACACCCTTCACAGAATTCATTTCAATACACACCCTGAAAACCAAAAACTTTCTGGTACTTGGGGACTTCAACCTCTGGGCATCGTCTGGGCCTCTGGGCCTATCGCCATGGTTCAGGACATATTTTGGACCTCATCTTCAAACAAAATATGGACATCAACATATTTGGCAACCTACCGCTACCCTGGACGGACCACCACGCTATCAAATTTTAAATTGCCACCAACACCACCCTCCAAAAACGGAATCACGCAACAACAACTCACTGGTCTAGATCTCAGAAGAAACTACACTCCGAACTCTTCAAAAGCACATTATCAAACAAAATAGCAATGCTTAATTTAAACCACTCAACTAAACAAACACTCAACTCCTTAAACAAGACATTACTACAAACAGCAGACTCGGTGGCTCCAAAACATAGAACACTCATCCACAAAAAAAACTCGGGATGGTTTGCTGGCTTCCTTTCTCTACTGAAGCGTGAACGCAGAAGAGCTGAAAGAGCCTGGAGAAGAAATTTTGCTAAGGAAAACCACACAAACTACAAAGCACTCACCAAGAAATATCACAAAGCAATCTTCAAAGCAAAAAAAGAACATTTCTCGAACATCATCTCAACAGCCTTAAATCGCCCTCAGGAACTTTTCTAAATAGTCGCCCAGACTATGAACCCAGCCTGCCTAGAGCCCCCAGCAAACGAAACTCAAGAATTTTGCAATGAATTATCAGATTTTTTCATCGACAAAATCGACAACATCCGGAAAACAATTCAACAGAAAAAACCAACCAACCTCATTCAACCAAAGCAAAAAGAGGAAATTGATACGAACATCACACAAGCACCGAATTTTTCGCTAAACCCAATCACCACTGACATCACCAAAAACATCATCAGAAGCCTCAGAGACAGCACATCACCAAACAACATCATTCCCACAAAACACCTGAAAGAATGTTCCGACATCCTGGCTCCTACTATAACACATCTCATAAATCAGTCATTCAAAGAAGGGACTGTCCTGATCACCCTCAAGCAAGGCATCGTCAAACCCCTTCTAAAGAAACCCAACCTCGACCTTAAAGACCCTAACTACTGCAGACCGATAACAAGCCTTACACCATCTCCAAGATTATGGAGAAAGCAGTCGTACAACAGCTACAACTCCACCTGGACACACACAAATTCTTGGGTCCCGTATGGAGTCCCTCAAGGGTCACCTTTATCACCAGTGCTCTTCAACATCTACATCCGTCCTCTCCTCAAAATCATCAGAAAATCGGACCTCTGCTACCACTCATACGCTGACGACACGCAACTCTACTTTCGCATCACCGGACAAAGACCAGTATCAGCAACTAGAAAAATGCCTCACATCGATAGACGACTGGATGACCACTAGCTATCTCAAACTCAACGGATCCAAAACAGAGCTTCTACTACACGCAAACCAAAATACAGAAAACAAGAACCCTTGGACACCGCCCACCGTCTTTGGACAGACCATCGCCCCAAGCACCAAAGCCAAAAGTCTCGGGGTCATTTTTGACTCAGAAATGTCAATGGATGCACAAATTGGATCAGTAGACAGCGGATTCCACCATCTTCTTCGCCTGCTACGTAGACTCATCCCCTTCATTCCAAAAGAGGACAAAGCAGCAGTAGTTGGAACTATCATCAATTCCTGACTTGACTGTGCAAACTCCCTCTACACCGGACTACCTAAATACCAGATTGCACGCCTACAACTCATCCAAAACACTGCAGCAAGACTGATAACAAGAAAAAAACCCTGGGAATCCATTTACCCCTCCCTGAGGAGCCTACATGGGCTAACCGTAAAGGATCGGATCACTTTCAAGACCCTCTGCCTTACCCACAAATGCCTACAAGGAAACGCTCCTCAATACCTATGCAAGAAAATAAAATGCTACTCACCTAATCATAGTCTTCGATCAACCAAGCAAAACCTCCTCCATATTCCGAAATCTCGCTACAAATCAAAGGGAGAACGAAGATTGGCAGTCCAAGGACCACGGCTATGGAATACTCTACCGATCAACATCCGTATGGAAGAAAACCATCAGGCCTTCAGGAAAAAACTCAAGACCTACCTCTTCTAACAAGCTGGACTACACAGGACAGACCAAGTGCCTTGAGGCGATTCAGTTCGCATTTGCAGCACTATACAAGTTATTCATTCATTCATAAAGGAATTGTCAAAAACTGTCTATTGTGGTTTTTACTTTTTGACACTTTTTTTGGTGAATGGGTAGGAGTACAATGTACCCGATACCCATTCACATAGGGGGGAGGACCAGGATTTGGAGGGCCCCCTTGTTGAGGGGGGCTTCCAGATTCTGATAATCCCCCCCCACCCGCAGACCCCGACAACCAATGGCCAGGGTTGTCAGCAAGAGGCTCTTGTCCCCATCAACATGGGGACAATGTGCTTTGGGGAAAGCACCCTCCTCATGTTGAGGGCATGTGGCCTGGTATGCTGGTATGGTTGCTTGCTTGTCCCTCCCCCTATCACGATTTGCAGGCTACATGCTCGGATAAGGGCCTGGTATTTATTCTTGGGGGGGACCCCCACGCCAATTTTTTTTTTTTTAATTTTGGTGTGGAGTTCCCCTTAAAATCCATACCAGACCCGAAGGGCCTGGTATGGACTGGGGGGGGGGGTCCTACGCTGTTTTTTTCCTTGATTTTTTCATCTATATTGCCAGGGAGCCGTTAATACATTACAGCCGCGAGCAAGTTTGAATTAATTTTTTTCCTTTAGAAATGTATTTTGCTGTGGCACTGTTCTACAAATCACACAGATGTACTACTTTACAGGCAGACTAAGGGGACCACCCAGGGCACGATAGTTAAAGAAACATTTCATTTTTATTGTTTCACTTTAAGCATTATTAAAATCACTGCTCCTGAAAAAACGGTTGTTGAAAAACTTTTTTTGCATTTATACATGTCCTCTAGGGCAATACCTGGGTCCCCATACACTTTTTATGGCAATAACTTGCATATAAGCCTTAAAAAAAGCAGTTTGGATTTTTCATGTTCATGTAAAATAGACTTTAGTAGGGTTTGCATGTTCTTGGGGGTGTTCTGACCATCCCTACTACACAGACATCAGAGAGAAAATGGGCCCGGGTGCGCAGCAAAGCCTCTAGTACATGTAGTCCAAAAGAGAGAGTGGCACTCACAGGTCTTGAGAGGTGAATGAGGTCTATGAAAGACAACTGTCCATTTAAAAGGGCTTTCTAGAAGAGCAAGCTTTACAGATCTGTAAAAATGATTTTCTGTCTGAGTTCCAAGTAGTGGCAGTTGCTTCAAATCTTTACAATGAGCTCCATCTTTTTCCAAGCAAGCCCAGAAACCAATTACGGTACTTTGAAAATGGATAAGTAAAACGGCATGTGGATACATGTTTTTTATTGAATATAACAGGCTGTTTTGGAACTAATGTTATCAGATGGAAACTAGCAAAGCCTTGTATTCATGAAATTGTTGTGCAATTCCGACTATTTAAAATAAACAGAAGACCAACTGCAGGGCTACAGAATATGGAGTAATAAAAATGTGGAAGTCAGTTTAAAGATATGTTTACCTGGAAATGAATATGCTATTCTTATTTAATTAGTATCCTGCTAATAAAAAAATAAACCAACTTTGCACAGTTCATTGAAGTCATGAACTTTTTTAACCTTGCAGGAATTTGGTAACAAAGGTTGAAAAGTGGTGATTTTCACTACTTACCTAAACTAAAGTAACCTTACATGTTATTACTGCTACTGGCTACTGGTAGCTGGCATTAGGGTATACTTAAAGTAGTATGAAAGCCTAAGCATTTTTTGAGTTTATCACAATAAAATGAAAGTAGTTCTAAAGTCTTTTTTTTTAATCTGAATGCATTCCCTGAATTCAGGTAAAAAAAAATATGTCCCACCACTTGTTCATTTCCCTACCTCCCTTAAGCCTTATAGGGCGTACACACGGTCGGACTTTGTTCGGACATTCCGACAACAAAATCCTAGGATTTTTTCCGACGGATGTTGGCTCAAACTTGTCTTGCATACACACGGTCACACAAAGTTGACGGAATTTCCGATCGTTCTGAACGCGGTGACGTAAAACACGTACGTCGGGACTATAAACGGGGCAGTGGCCAATAGCTTTCATCTCTTTATTTATTCTGAGCATGCGTGGCACTTTGTGCGTCGGATTTGTGTACACACGATCGGAATTTCCGACAACGGATTTTGTTGTCGGAAAATTTTATCTCCTGCTCTCCAACTTTGTGTGTCGGAAAATCCGATGGAAAATGTCCGATGGAGCCCACACACGGTCGGAATTTCCGACAACACGATCCGATCGGACATTTTCCATCGGAAAATCCGACCGTGTGTACGGGGCATTACTCTCATGATTCAGCACTGTACCCATCTGCAGCACCGCTGCTCTCTTCGCTTCTCACAGGACACACTGAGAGCAATTGGCTTCTGCTGCAGTCAGTCACATCCTGTGAGGGAGTGGGAAAAGTGTCTATGGACACTGGTTTGGGGGGGCACCAGCATGGGTGCCTCAAGCACACATGTCAGGGCCTGGACTTGAACCTTGGACCTCTTCTTGCTGAGCCACTAAGAATGCTGGACAGCTCCCTGGACAATTCCTTGAATGATCCTGCCTTGAATCTTGTTTGTCTTGAGCCTTGAACTCTTTGCTCCTCCCATGAACTTTCTGATTTAAGCCATGTCTCTGCACTTCGTGTTTGCCAAATTATTGTGCTCTCTCTAGCCAATATCTCACTTTTGTCTTTCCTGCTGTCATCAATATCGCTATCATTCGTTACCGACTGTTGGCTTGGTTCTCTGCTTAATCCCAACTTGCAACTATTTGTTACCTACCTTTTGGCATGTTTACTGACTATGCTTCTGCTTGATCCCTACCTGCTATATCTGCTATTGTACCCCGGCTTGCTCACCACCTGGTGGGAAGAGATCCTAGGGACCGTGACCTGGTGCTAACACTCAGCAAAGCCCATCTCCACCACCATCAGGTGCTCTTTTGAATACGGGTTAGTACTTAGACCCCGCACCTCAGATGAACCCATGTCATCGGCCAGGGTGACCTCTTTGTATATCTGTCCTGCGTGTCAGTGGGTGCTGCTCCACTGCTATAGCTAATGGCCTGTGAGCCTGACTCCAGACTGTGACAACACAGCTTGCTGAGTGAACACTAAGCGAAGAGGAGTGCAGAGCACTGGCAGGGGACCCCAGAAGTGGAGGTAAGAAACCACCCTGTGCAATGCCATTGCACAGAGCAGTTAACCATAAACCTTTTTTATTTTAGAAAAAAAATATTACCTTTTGAACCACTGTAACATTCCCTAGTAAACTTTTTGTTAAAATTCTTACTCCAGCACTTGCAGTTCACAATTTTCAGTGCTGCTGACTCCTTCTGTTTTAGTGCTGCTTCCCGGATTTTAACCTAAATCTACATTCTAAACTGTAACCTCTATATAAGCCTTAACTGTTAACTCCTAACCTCCTGTTTAAGCACTAACCTAATAAACTTTTAAAACCCTAACCCTTTTACTGCAAAAGCTGAATTTGACTCTTTCCCCTCCTGTCTCAAGCCTCTTTATCTGTATAAAGCTGAACTCTAGGAATAATCTGTATTGCATATTTACACTTGTACAGCATGGCACAATATACAGTATCTCACAAAAGTGAGTACAGCTTGTATAACAGTGTACATTTGCTGTCCCCTCAAAATAACTCAACATACAACCATTAACGTCTAAAAGTGAGTACACCCCTAAGTGAAAAATATCCAAATTGGGCCCAAAGTGTCAATATTTTGTGTGGTCACCATTATTTTCCAGCACTGCCTTAACCCTCTTGGGCATGGAGTTCACCAAAGCTTCACAGGTTGCCACTGGAGTCCTCTTACACTCCTCTATGATGACATCACTGAGCTGGTGGATTTTATAGACCTTGCGCTCCTCCACCTTCCATTTGAGAATGCCCCACAGACACTCAATAGGGTTTAGGTCTGGAGACATGCTTGGCCAGTCAATCATCTTTACCCTCAGCTTCTTTAGAAAGGCAGTGGTCGTCTTGGAGGTGTGTTTGGGGTCGTTATCATGTTGGAATACTGCCCTGTGGCCCAGTCTCCGAAGGGTGGGTATCATGCGCTGCTTAAGTATGTCACAGTACATTTTGGCATTCATGGTTCCTCTAATGAACTGTATCTCCCCAGTGCCGGCAGCACTCATGCAGCCCCAGACCATGACATTCCCACCACCATGCTTGACTGTAGGCAAGACACACTTGTTCCAGTAATCCATGTCCTTAGTCTGCTTGTCTTCAGCAAACTGTTTGCAGGCTTTCTTGTGCATCATCTTTATAAGAGGCTTCCTTCTGGGACGACAGCCTTGCAAACCAATTTGATGCAGTGTCCTGCATATGGAATGAGCACTGACAGGCAGATCCCCCACCCCCACCCCTTCAACTTCTGCAACAATGCTGGCAACACTCATACATCTATTTCTCAAAGTCAACCTCTGGATATGACGTTGAGCACGTGCACTCAACTTCTTTGGTTGACCATGATGAGGCCTGTTTTGAGTGGAACCTGTCCTGTTAAACTGCTGTATGGTCTTGGCCACGGTTCTGGGAAATCTTCTTATAGCCTAGGCCATCTTTATGTAGAGCAACAATTCTTTTTTTTCAGATCCTCAGAGTTCTTTGCCATGAGGTGCCATGTTGAACTTCCAGTGACCAGAATGAGAGAGTGAGAGCGATAACACCAAACTGAACACACCCCATTCACATGTGAGACCTTGTAACACTAATGAGTCACATGACACCGGGGAGGGAAAAAAATTTTTGCCAGCAGTTTAGACATTGACCACTTGTCGACCGCCACATGCCGACGTACGTCCCTAATTTGGGGATGGATATCGTTGTTATGGCAGCAGCTTGCTGCCATAACCCTGGTATCCCTGTGTTCAGTCAGCTACAAGATAAAAGTGGTCTCTACGGCACATTCGCCGCAAGATCACTTTTATCGGTGGCGGGAAAGGGGCCCCCCTCCCACCATGATCCAGTGCCCTCCGCCACTTACTGGAGCCGTCAGCAGCAGTGGAGGCGATCGCATCCTCTCACTTGCTGTGCATGGAGACGAGTGAGGGTAACATGGTCCCCACCCGTCTCCATGACACTGCAGGGCAGAAGCGACGTCAAAATGTCACTTCCGCCCATACGTCTTAAAGGCACATTTTTTCAATGTCATTTTTTCAAATGACAATTTTTTTTTTTTCTTTTAAATTGCATTTAGGTCCAAATATGAGATCTGAGGACTTTCTACTTTTTGACCTCAGATCTCATATTTAAGAGGTCTTGTCATGCTTTTTTCTATTACAAGGGATATTTTAATTCCTTGTAATAGGAATAAAAGTGAACCAAATGTTTTTTGTTTATTTTTTTAAAAAACAGTGTAAAAGTGTAAAAATAAATAAAATCAAGTAAAATAAATAAGATTTTTTTTTTTTTAAATGCCCCGTTCAGACGAGCTTACGCGCAGAAGCGAACGCATACGTGAGAAAACGGTGGTTAAACCACACATGTGAGGTATCGCCGCAATCGTTAGAGCGAGAGCAATAATTCTAGCCCTAGACCTCCTCTGTAACTCAAAACATGTAAGAATTTTTTTTAAACGTCGCCTATGGAGATTTTTGAGGGTAAAAGTTTGACGTCATTCCATGAGCGGGCGCAATTTTGAAGCGTGACATGTTGGGTATCAATTAACATAGCGTAACATTATCTTTCACAATATAAAAAATATTGGGCAAACTTTACTATTGTCTTATTTTTTTATTCAAAAAAGTGATTTTTTTCCAAAAAGAGTGTGCTTGTAAGACCGCTGCGCAAATACGGTGTGAAAAAAAGTGTTGCAATGACCGCCATTTTATTCTCTAGGGTGTTAGAAAAAAAACAATATATAATGTTTGGGGGTTCCAAGTAATTTTCTAGCAAAAAAAAGACTGTTTTAAACATGTAAACACCAAAATCTCAAAACGAGGCTGGTCTTTAAGTGGTTAATGGTTGTGTCTTGAGTTATTTTGAGGGGACAGCAAATGTACACTGTTATACAAGCTGTACACTCACTACTTCACATTGTAGCAAAGTGTCATTTCTTCAGTGTTGTCACATGAAAAGATATAAAAAAATATTTACAAAAATGTGAAGGGTGTAGTCACTTTTAAAGGACCACTGGGAAAGCTGGTAGTTGGTGCTACAACACTGATATTGGTTATTTTCCGGACAGGTGCACACTAAGCACAGAAGGTAATTTTATTCTTTACCTGGAAGGCACTAGCCATAGTATAAATGAAGGCTCAAGGCACATACAGATGCAGAGGCGCAGGCCTACGGGTGCTCGTTTTGTTGTGCATAGACATACATATGCGTGGGCTCGCGCGCACGCACAGCTAACACTGGCGCCATCTAGCTCAACCAATAAAAGAGAAAAAAAAAAGAAAAATCATACAATCTTATATACACAATCCTATACCCACAGTTGATACAGGGGAAGGCAAAAAAAAAACAGCAGAGCATGATCCAATTTGCTCCAGCGGGGGAAAAAATACTTTCCTGAGGCAATCGGATATTCCCTGGATCAACTTTACCTATAAATGTTAGTATCCAGTTATATTATGTGCATTTAGTTGTACTAGTAAGTGTTGTCTGACCTACAGCTATTCCTGTGTTCCTGCATCTGTTCCTGTGTTTGACTTCTGTGATTGACCCAGCTTGTCCTGACCATGCTTGAACGTTACCTACCATGACCTTGGCCTGTCTCTGCTCTACCTTCTGCTTATCTGCCTGCTTCAGTGTTGCTGATCTCGGCTTGTATCCTGACCATTCTCTAGAGGGAGAGAACAAAGGAAGCGCCACCAAAGTGCAGTATTAGAAGCTGATTTTTAATGGCAAGGTATACATAAACACTCACAAGAAGTAAGGAAGGTACAGGGTCATCTGTTAAATGTAGTCCCGAGGGCTCCTCGAGTCTGGAAATGGTTCCTGGTGCATGGTGTGTTGATGGTAGGTCCGCAGCACATCCTGTGGCCACAGGAGAGGAGCCAGAACCAGTGTGGAACACATGGATGCGAAGTCACGGGTCACAGACACACATCTGGAGGAGCTGGTCACAGGGTGGGAAAGAATAGGCTGGCAGGCTACGCACTCAGAGCTTCATCTCCTTCTATTGGCCTGAAGCTCTGTGCATTCCACGCTGGTTCTGGCTCCTCTCCTATGGCCACCTGTGGCCATCATGTATCCAGTTATCCGTCTGCTCAGCTCTGCATGCTACCTGGTCCCTGCTGGTCCTTCACCTGCTGCTGGCCTCTGCTGCACCTGTGACCAGCCAATTAACAGCCAAGCATCTGCCTGCTGTCTGCCAAGTCCAAGGTCTGCTGCTACTATCTGTTTTGGCCATCTGACCCATATCTGGCGAAACACCTGCTACTTACCTCTATGGTCAGCTGGACACGTTACAGGCACTCAAACCCATTAGAAATTCTGTATATAGCCCTGCAGAACAGACAGTGCTTTGCTGCTTAACTGCAGACAGGAACCAGGAACCTTTTATTTATTCAGGAAGAAGACATAGAGTATAATCATAGATAAGGTTGCAGCTAAAAACTTCTAAACACTAACATCTACTGGTTGATGTAGTTGTTGCACAAAATGCATGAACAATGTATTCCAACACCCCCACTTAACAACTACTCCTTATATGTTTCCCATTTTAGATCTCTATCTATAAATCTGTTTCTTGTAAGTGGTTTTGTCAAAGCATCTGCAATCATGTTATTAGTTTCACAATACATAAGCACAATTACATTTTGTTCAGTCGTATTATGATAGTAATGATGTCTGACGTCAATATGCATTCATCTTCTCATTGGTGGCAAGTTTGATACATCCTTGATTGTCCTCATATACTGTAAGATTGTAGGCTAGGACATTGGCTCTCCAAGATCTTCAAGAAACTGACATAACCACACAGCTTTTTGACTGGCATAGGCAGTAGCAATATATTCTGCCTCTGTAGAAGACAAAGCTACTGAGATATGATATTTGCTGGACCACGATATAGAATTGTTTCCTAACTTGAACAAGTAACCATTTGTGAATTTGCTAGTCACCTGTATATTCAGTTGCATTGTCTGTGTGCAATACACTGTACAACAAATACTGTTCAAGTTTCTTTGGTACTTCACGTGTGTTATGTAACAGACATAATGTAGTATACCTGGAGTAATCATCTATAAAAGTGAGAAAATACCTCTTCTTTCCTGGAGTAAAGATCTGAATGAGGTTTCCTTAGCTCTGCTGTTACTTTACTTTGGAAAGGTTTTTCTTATAATTTTTCCTTTTATACAGCTGGTGCATTTCATTGTTTGATCACATGGACCAATTTTTATTCCACTTGCATAAACAATCTCAGTTATTTTTTTATTATGTCAGGACTTCTGTGCTCAAGTCATCTGTGCCATGTGAGAATGCAGTTTGAATGTTTTTCTCCTTGGCAATATTAACCACCTCATTGCACTTAAGCTGATACAGTTCATATGTAATTTTAGCCTTTGCAAGTAAGATATCCCCTTTTGTGATGGCACAGCTGTTACCTATTCGAAGGTCACGACATTGCCTTGTTTTGTAAGCGTCTTCACTGACAAGAGTAGTTTCAATAGCATGGATATAAAGGACATTTTTTACGGGTATTTTTCTGGTGACACTCTGGGAAATAGGACAGTAAAGACAACAGTCGCTTATGTCTTCTGGTTCCATTATTTGTCCATTAGCTGTGGTGATTTTTTTTTCTGTTTTACTCTGGTCATGGGGAATAAAGAAATTTTCTGTCCTGTGACTCGTAGCTCCTGAACCAACACACCATGCCCACAAACGAGGTGCAACTTTTGGATTGAAAAACATATTCATTATCTGAAGCAAAGTCTTTCTTCCTTCAGACTTTTGGTGTTTTGCAGTTTAGTTTTTTTGCATTCTAGCTTTCCAGATTCTGCGATCTGCTTTTAAAATTACCTTGTTTCTTGTAAACAAAACATTCATGTGTTTCTTGTTGCTACTGTTTTTTTTTCCTATTTTTTGTCTTTAACCACCTTAATACAGGGCACTTACACCCCCTTCCCGCCCAAGCCAATTTTCAGCTTTCAGCGCCGTCGCTGTTTAAATGACAATTGCGTGGTCATGCTACACTGTACCCAAACAGAATTTTTATGATTTTGTTCCCACAAATAGAGCTTTCTTTTGGTGGTATTTGATCACCTCTGTGTTTTTTATTTTTTACTAAAAAACTAACATTTTGAAAAATAAAAAGGTTTTCTTTTGTTTCTGTTATAAAATGAACAGTATAAAAAAGTTGTTTTCTCCTTCACTGACGGGCACTGATAAGGCAGCACTGATGAGGTGGCACTGACGATGGGCACTGATAGGCTGCACTGATGGGCACTGGTAGGTGGCACTGATATGCAGCATTGATGGGCATTGATAGGCAGTACTGATGGGCACTGATAGGCGACATGGATGGGCACTGAAAGGCTGCACTGATGGGTACTTATGGGTGGCACTGATAGGCAGCACTGCTGGGCACTGATACGTGGCAGCTGCCTGGGCACTGAATGGCATTTCCCTGGTGGTCTAGTGTGGAATACCTGGTGGTCCAGTGTGGTGGCATCCCTGATGGTCCTGGCGGCATCCTGGTGGTCCTGGATGGGAATCCGAGGGGGGTTGTGCTGATAAACAATCAGCACAGACCCCCCTATCAGAAGAGCAGCCGATCGGCTCTCCTCTACTCGCGTCTGTCAGACGCGAGTGAGGAAAAGCCAATCAATGGCTCTTCCTGTTTACATCGTGATCAGCCGTGATTGGACATGGCTGATCACGTGGTAAAGGGCCTCCTTTACAGGCACCACCGATTGCCATGATGCACGCCCCATATGACGTCCACCCAGAACGACAGCCGCATCATCCAGCCATCATTTGACGGCCGGCGGGCGGGAAGCAGTTAAAGCAGACTCTGCAACATAAGCACCGTCACTATTAATGCTTTCTGTTTTACGCTTATATTCATCCACTAGCTTGCCCTTAACATATTCCAATGTCAGTTTATCATCTGCACGTGCATCAAGTGCTGTGACAAGTATTTCATAACTTTCTGGTAAGCCACTAAGTAATAATGCTGCAACATGAAAACCTGTTATTTCATCCCTTATATCTCTCAGGCGTTCAACCATTTCCAAGGTATGCCTTATGTAATCCTGCATATCCTGGCCTTTCATCAGCTTGGTTTGGTATAGTTTTCTAATCTAATACAGTTTAATGTTGAGATCAGTTCTTTCATGTGCCTTTTGTAATATATTCTGACTCCGATTGTTGTGTAAAAGAAATAATCACTGAGGACAATACTCATCAGATAGTTTGATACCATGATTGTCAATGAATGGATTCAGGTTGGCAATCGGACTGTTTTTTGCAATGTCCCTCTGTCAAAGATACATTTAATTTCGGAGCCAAAGACACTCTGTTGTATACCACGTATTCTGATCAATTCACCTTCAGCAATGTTTTTTGCAGAAAGAAGCTTTTGGCACACGTGCCAACCTTGACAGTGAGCATCTGTGGGCTTTGTATAGAAGCAATCTGCAATATGAACTAACCTTGCGGTGGTGCGTACAAGCCTTCTCCACTTAGAAACGTTCAAAGCGTTGACAGCCTAAGACGAGTCTTTGTTCAGTTCTGGTGATGAAAACTGAAGGTATCTTTTAATAAGTTCCACCGTAGGCCCAGACTTCTCTGTACAGGTGGTATGTCCATTCCCAGATTAAAGTCTTTAAACCCTGTGGCATGATCGCCAGGTTGAAAGGCTTTCATAACAGCAACACTATTTGAGGCAATCTTGTGTAGTCTGAGGTTAGCCTCAGAAAGCATACCTTGTGCCCTTTGGAGCAGGTCTATGGCTTCTTCGTCTGTAGGTAAAGATTTAAGTCTGTCGTTCACATAGAAGTCTCTCTTGACAAAGTGTCAAGCATCCTTGCCATACTCCTTTTCTCCATCAAGGGCAGTCCTTCGTAGACCGTATGTTGCAACAGCGGGTGAGGGACTATTTCTGAAAACATGTACCTTCATGCGGTATTCTATCATCTCATTGTCCATGTTGTTGTCACGGTGCCACAGAAACCTTAGGAGGTTCCTATGGTCTTCACGCACAGTGAAGCAATGAAACATTTGTTCAATGTCAGCAGTAGGGATGAGCTTCGAGTTCGAGTCAAACTCATGTTCGACTCGAAAATCGGCTGTTCGCCAGTTCGCTGAACAGCGAAAAATTTGGGGTGGTCCTGTGGGCCAGGTATATTGACGACGCCCTCCTCCTATGGGATGGCAGCGAGATTGAGCTTGAGAACTTCATGACCTTTTTGAATGACAATGATAGAGGTATTAGGTTGAACTTTGAGATGAGTACTGAGGAGATTAGTTTTCTTGATCTCAAGATCAAGGCTCAAGGGGAGAAACTGGTGACGTCTACCCACTTTAAGGCAACAGACAGAAACTCCTTCATTCCCCTTGATAGCTGCCATCATGAGTCTTGGGTGAAGGCGGTCCCAATGGGGCAGTATACAAGCCTTCGGCGGAACTGTACAGAAATAGAGACTTTTGATAATCAAGCAGCTACCCTAACCGAGAGATTTGTTGAGAAGGGTTACGATCAGGTTGCATTATCAAGATCTCTGGCACAGGTAAGGGACAAAGACAGATCCCTGTTATTAAATACGGGTCAACGACGGGAGATTGAGGGTGATTTTAATTTATCTTTTATCACCACTTTCTCCACTCAATATCGCCAGATTAAAGATCTAATAAAGAGACACTGGCATATTTTAACTACGGATCCAGTCTTGAGTCCAATTCTACCTAGAAACCCTCGTATTATATTTAAGGGTGCGTCTACACTGGGAAATAAAATTGCCCCAACAGTGCAAGATCCACCCATTACCAACAGATCCTTTTTTCATGATTTAACTGGGTATTACAAATGTAGAAACTGTCAAGTCTGTTCCCTTAATAGCAATAGAGGTAGAAAAATATGCCAATTTACGTCTACCAGTACCTCACGGGCTTATCAGGTTAAACCTTTTATAACCTGTACGTCTGAAGGGGTCATTTACCTTTTTCAATGCCCCTGCGGATTGCAATATGTGGGCAGGACCAAGAGGGCCCTCAAAGTAAGATTGTCCGAGCATATTAATAATATCCGCAGGGGTTTTGACAAACATCCGGTGTCCAGACATTTCGATGAGGTGCATGGTAGGGACCCCTCCAACACTCTGTATGTTGGAATTGACAAGTACAGACCACATTGGAGGGGGAGCTCCCTTGTAAGGGAAATCTCCAAATGCGAAATGTCTTGGATTTATAGACTTCGTACTTACACCCCCTTTGGGTTAAATGTTGATACAGACGTCAATGCGTTTATCAACAACTCCTAACGCATTTTGACGTCTGTACTCATAGGGCTATACTGTAGACCATACACTTATTAATTTTTTGTTATATTTTATGTTTTTGCTATTGGTAATTCCGATTAGCTATTTGTACATTATACAATTTTTGATTGGTTTGAGTTAAGTATAACTTTTAATTTTAAAAGACACATTTTTTTTTAATTTTTTTGGAACTTTAAACATCTATTCGGTGGAGTTTTACACCTGGTGGATGTATATGGGCATTCCTGTGGGAATATAGGTATTTGTAGCCTTTTTTGATACATCCACCAGATGGCGCTACCTATTAAGTTAGGTGAGTTGGTGACTACAACTAACATAACACTCCATTTCCGGTTTCAACAATCCTGTTGTTTAAGGCAGAGAGAAATGTTTTTATTTTTAAAGAGTTTTTTTGAACTTTGTAATATTTTTAGAGCTATTGGACGGTGGTCCGTTTGAGGACCCCCTTTGCCCTAGTCCCCATTTATCTACTTGGAGTCCCTGGCCCTGATCGATCCAATCATCCAATCCGGAGCGTTTGGTTTGATTGGGGATCTATTGGCGACAGGAACGGGAGGGGTGGTCTCTTTGGCTCTGCCTATTTATGTCTAATTATATACATGTATTGGATACTGTGTTCATTTGCACAAAATATTATGTTGGATTTAGTTATTTTATGTACAGGATTTTTTATGATCATGTATCGGTGGGTATGTGCTGCCTGGGCTATTTGGCCTCTGCTGATTGCTTGCGCTGTGGAGCGCATCCGGACGCCGGAAGTGTGCGCGGCGGTCCGGGCGGTCCATCGTGTGTAGCGATCCACAGCGAGGCTTGGTCCGGTCTGGCACTACTTAAGGAGGGTGACGCAGCGCGCCGCCTGTGCCCCTGGAAGACGTGATGATGTCACGAAACGCGTAGGGCGGAGCCAGACGACGCGCTGACGTCACCCCCAAGCGAGTTGTATTCCAGTTGGACGGGTTTGTCCGAGCTCCGGTGGCCACGGAGCCGGACTTAAGGCTGTCTATTCATTTACATTTTGTAAGTGTGCATTTGTATTTTACTTACTTTTTAATAAATTAAATCGGTTTTACACTATGTGAGCCCCTTCTATATTTTATGGTATCTACGTCCTGGGCTGGTGGAGTTGCTGATGATGAGATGACCCCTGGTGGACACCGTTGGCAGTTTCCATTTCTTGGCTTTTAAAGGCTTTTGCTTGCTGTGATCCTCTGTGGTGGGGGGTCATGGCCTTCTGGTAAGGAGTAACCCCTTCCATTCCTGGTGGTGGACCTTCCCTTGTTGTCACAGAATTTTATTATCATCACTTGGACTTTTTTTGTACTTTGTTGGTGATTTGGACTTTTTAAGACACTTTATGGATGTTTTATTTAATGTTTTTTTATTATCACCTAAATGTTTTTGCACATTGATTATTTTTATCTATGATCACTATATGAATTCTTCTTCACTGTAAATTATTTATTATGTCATATCAGTATTAGCGCTACCCCTTATTTTCTTTTTATGCCTTTTACAATTGATGTTTTTGTGGGGATTGCTGCTTTTCACAATATTTGATTTTTTGGTTGCTAGCGCAGTTTTTTTCACCATTTTTCTAGAAAAATTTGGGGTGTTCGTGGCAAATTTGAAAGCCGCGGAACACCCTTTAAAAGTCTATGGGAGAAGTCAAAAGTGCTAATTTTAAAGGCTTATATGCAAGTTATTGTCAGAAAAAGTGTTTGGGGACCTGGGTCTTGCCCCAGGGGACATGGATCAATGCAAAAAAAAGTTTTAAAAACGGCCGTTTTTTCAGGAGCAGTAATTTTAATAATGCTTAAAGTGAAACAATAAAAGTGTAATATCCCTTTAAATTTCATACCTGGGGGGTGTCTATAGTATGCCTGTAAAGGGGCGCATGCTTCCCGTGTTTAGAACAGTCTGACAGCAAAATGACATTTCATTTTCATTTCAGGAAGAAAAGTCATTTAAAACTACTCGCGGCTATTAATGAATTGCTGGTCCGACAATACACATAAAAGTTCATTGCTAAAAACGGCATGGGAATTCCCCAAGGGGAACCCCGAACCAAAATTTAAAAAAAAATGACATGGGGGTCCCCCTAAATTTCATACCAGGCCCTTCAGGTCTGGTATGGATTATAAGGGGAACCCCGCGCCAAAATTTAAAAAAAAAATGGCGTGGGGTCTCCCCAAAAATCCATACCAGACCATTATCCGAGCACGCAACCTGGCAGGCCGCAGGAAAAGAGGGGGGATGAGAGAGCGCCCCCCCTCCTGAACATTGGGAGGGTGCTTTGGGGTAGCCCCCAAAACACCTTGTCCCCATGTTGATGGGGACAAGGGCCTCACCCTCACAACCCTTGCCCGGTGGTTGTGGGGGTCTGCGGGCGGGGGTTTATCGGAATCTGGAAGCCCCCTTTAACAAGGGGACCCCCAGATCCAGGCCCTCCCTACCTGTGTGAAATGGTAAGGGGGTACAAAAGTACCCCTACCATTTCACAAAAAAAGTGTCAAAAATGTTAAAAATGACAAGAGACAGTTTTTGACAATTCTTTATTTAAATGCTTCTTCTTTCTTCTATCTTCTATCTTCCTTCGGTTTCTTCCTCCAGCTGCATCTTCTTCTGGTTCTTCTTCCGGTGTTCTCGTCTGGCATCTTCCTCCGCGGCACCGGCGTCTTCTTCCCTTCATCTTCTGGGCCGCTCCGCATCCAGCATGATGGGATGGGAGGCTCCCGCTGTGTGACGCTTCTCCTCTTCTGACGGTTCTTAAATAATGGAGGGCAGGGCCACCCGGTGACCCCGCCCCCTCTGACTCACAGAGACTTCCCTGTGGCATTCCCCGTGACGTCAGAGGGGGGCAGACAGGGTAGTCACCGTGCGTCAGAGGGGGGCAGGGTCATCTCATCATGCTGGATGCGGAGCGGCCCAGAAGACGAAGGGAAGAAGACGCCGGCGCCGTGGAGGAAGATGCCGGACGAGAACACCAGAGGAAGAACCAGAAGAAGATGAAGATGAAGGAAGAAACCGAAGGAAGATAGAAGATAGAAGAAAGAAGAAAGATAGAAGAAAGAAGAAGCATTTAAATAAAGGAATTGTCAAAAGCTGTCTCTTGTCATTTTTAACATTTTTTACACTTTTTTTGTGAAATGGTAGGGGTACACCATTTCACACAGGGGGGAGGGCTGGGATCTGGGGGTCCCCTTGTTAAAGGGGGCTTCCAAATTCCGATAAGCCCCCCGCCCGCAGACCCCCACAACCACCGGGCAAGGGTTGTGGGGATGAGGCCCTTGTTACCATCAACATGGGGACAAGGTGTTTTGGGGGGCTACCCCAAAGCATCCTCCCAATGTTGAGGGCATGTGACCTGGTACGGTTCAGGAGGGGGGCGCTCTCTCGTCCCCCCCTCTTTTCCTGCGGCCTGCCAGGTTGCGTGCTCGGATAAGGGTCTGGTATGGATTTTTGGGGAGACCCCACGCCATTTTTTTTATTTTGGCGCGGGGTTCCCCTTAAAATCCATACCAGACCTGAAGGGTCTGGTATAGATTTTGAGGGGGACCCCACGCCTTTTTTTTTTTTTAATTTTGGCCGGGGTTCCCCTTAATATCCATACCAGACCTGAAGGGCCTGGTATGGAATTTAGGTGGACCCCCCACGTCATTTATTTTTAATTTTGGTTCGGGGTTCCCCTGTGGGGAACTCCCATGCCGTTTTTATCAATTAACTTTTATGTGTATTGTCGGACCGGCAATTCATTAATAGCTGCGAGTAGTTTTAAATGACTTTTTTTCCTTTGAAATGTCATTTTGCTGTCAGACTGTTCTAAACACTGGAAACATGCGCCCCTTTACAGGCATACTATAGACACGAAATTTAAAGGAATATTACACTTTTATTGTTTCACTTTAAGCATTATTAAAATCACTGCTCCTGAAAAAATGGCCATTTTTAAAACTTTTTTTGTATTGATCCATGTCTCCTGGGGCAGGACCCAGATTCCCAAACACTTTTTATGACAATAACTTGCATATAAGCCTTTAAAATTAGCACTTTTGATTATTCATGTTCGTGTCCCATAGACTTTAATGGTGTTCGCGTGTTTGAACAAATTTTTTGCCTGTTCGCATGTTCTGGTGCGAACCGAACAGGGCGGTGTTTGGCTCATCCCTAGTTAGCAGTTATGGCAACTGGCTCTCTTCTAAACCTCATAAGTACATCTACAAGGTTGTTGGTTAGGTTCGGACCAGTGAGAAGAACATCGTTCAGGGATACGCCTTAATGCTTGGCACTGGAGTCAAATACTACCCTGATTTGCTTTGTCTTACGTGGATGATACACTCCGAAGAAAGGCAGGTACCAGCACTCATCGTGTCTTTGAAGTGGTGGAGCTGGTTCGGCGTGATCATTGTCAAAGATCCTTTTCATAAAAGCGATGAAATGGTCCTTCATTTCAGGCCTGTTCTTTGTCACTGTTCTTTCAGTGTTTGTTGAAGTGAGTTGAATCTGGATAGAACTTGTTCATGATTGGTTGGGAGTTTAACCCTTGCAGCACGAAGAGGTAATGGTGCAACCCAGCTGTTAGACTCATCCTGGAAGAATTCTTTGTCAATTATTTTGATGAACTCTCTGTCTTCGACTGACAAGGTTATTTTGTTGTCATCGCTTGTAGTACAAAACACTGTGGTACCTAGGTTGTCATCACAAAGGTTAGGAGTGACATCAGGTATTTGGATAATGTCAAGAGGCTTCACTTTTACTTCAAAATGGCGAGGGCACTGTTTGAAGTGGGATGCACGTCCGTTTCCTAACATGTAAGTCTTGAAGGAGTGGATCTCGGATGACGTACGTATTCTATCCAAGCTTACGTTGCCCACGATTACCCAGCCTAGATCAAGTTTTTGTGCGTAAGGGGCATCATCAGGTCCATTGCACTGCTTGCGTACTTTGTGTACTCTGAGAATGTCTCTTCCTAGCAAGATCAAGATTTCAGCATTCATGTCCATTGCAGGAATTTCATTAACAAGGTGCCTCAAGTGAGGATGGTGATATGCAGCCTCTGGAGTAGGAATTTCTTCCCTTTCATCTGGTATCTGGTCACACTCGACTAATGTTGGTAGGGGTATGCCCTCTCCCTTATTGATATGAGAGACCATGAACCCATCGGCCCTTCTACCGAAGGTCTCTTCACGACCAGAACAGGTTCTGAGAGTATATGGTGATGCGTGTCCCTCTATCCCAAAGATCTCAAAGAATTTAGGCTTATCCAGGGATCTGTTGCTCTGTTCATCTATTATGGCATACATTCTAGTAGGTTCTTCAGGTTGACCCTTTGGGTATATCTTGACTAGGCATATCTTAGCGCAGCATTTGTGATTTAAGCCTTCTCCACAGACTTCTGTGCATGAAGAAGAAACGTTAGCTGTGGCTGGAGCATGACCTTGTTGCTCCCCGCCATAAGTTGAGAAAGGGCTGGAGGTAGGAGTCTGCTGTGAATTGTCTGAAGGTGGGCCCGGATGCATAGCTTTAACATGTCTGTCGCTACTGCATTCTGTGCACTTGATGACAACTTTACAGTCTTTAGCAAAATGTCCATAACAAGCACAGCACCTGTAGCATATTCCAAGTTTCTGAAGAATCTCCCTGTGCTCTTGTAATGTCTTTGCCCTAAGCCCACAACATTTCTTTAGGGCGTGAGGCTTTTTGTGAATAGGGCACTGACGATTAGGGTCTTTATCTCCATCACCCGAATCGCTCTGGTGAGCAGGAGAAGATACGGGTGGTGAGATGTCTGTCCTTTTGTTTCCTTTATTGCTCTATTAAAGTTTCTACATTTAGCTGCTATGTTATCATACCTTGATGAAGATGATGATGATGAAGCAGGCAAGTTTTGTTCACTGAAGCTGGGATCGTTTCTCATCCAGGCTTGATCACTGATGAACCTGCAAAAATATGTGAATGGAGGGAAAGATACGTTATAGTCTCTTTTGTACCTTGAGCCTTGTTGTGCCCATTTCTTCTGCAGGCCATATGGCAGTTTAGACACCACTTTATTTGACACCATGAGCAGTGTCCAGGAAGCTTAGTCCAGGTAGACATGGGTCTGTCTTTGTCAACTCCAGCTCCATGAGAAGATCACTCAGATCTTGGAGCTTGCGATAGTCTTTGTTTCCTATTTTTGGGAAGTTCTGCAGTCTCTTGAATAGAGCGCTTTCTATGGCTTCAGAGCTACCATAGGCTTGCTCAAGTCTTGCCCATGCAGCAACAAGACCTGCATCTGGGTGGTCAACGTGCACTGTTCTCAGTCTTTTAACACTATCTGCAGATTCTGGCCTCAGCCACCTTATGAGAAAATCAAGTTCCTCCTTGGTAGTCAGGTTGAGATCAGCAATGGCAGCTTTGAAGGTTAAACTCCAGGCCCTGTAGCACTCCGGACAGTCGTCAAACCTTGTGAGGGTAGTGTTAATGAGCTTACGGTGAACCATATATCTGGCGAAGTCATTCAAGTCTGATCTCTCACTCTTCGGTGCCAAAGTAACTTGTGGAACCCCTCGGGTGTGAAAATTCTCTGGTGAAGTAGGGTGAGGTTTACCAGGATGAAATGATGTTGCAAGAGTGTTTAACTGTGATGTAGTCCCTAAGGCTTCTGCTGGCTGTGGCTTGAGCTGCGGCTTGTCACTGAAAGTCACCTTGTTTTCAGCAAGAGGCGATGCAGTTTGCTGCATAGTTGCACTTGTGTTGTAGACTTGAAGAGGCTCCAGCATTTGGAGCTGAGAGCTCTGTGTTGTGAGTCAGAACAGTATTGTTAGTAAGATGTACAGGAGATAACTCTGTATCATTGCAAACATTATGCTTTAGTACATATTCACTGATGCATTCAACTGAGTCTTGCAGTTCCGCTGGGATGGACCAGTCTGAGTTAGCAATTTCTCCCATTGTTTGTTCGAGGACTCTCAGCCTTGCTAGGGCAGCTTTACCAGAATGATGCCTGCAGGTTTAGGTATCATCTTGGTATCATTCTTTTCAGCCAGCGGTCGGCTTTCATGTAAAAGCAATCCTAGAGGCTAATTAGCCTCTAGACTGCTTTTACAAGCCGTGGGAGGGAATGCCCCCCCCACCGTCTTCCGTGTTTTTCTCTGGCTCTCCTGTCTCGAAAGGGAAACTGAGAATGCAGCCGGTGATTCAGCCAGCTGACCATAGAGCTGATCAGAGACCAGAGTGGCTCCAAACATCTCTATGGCCTAAGAAACCGGAAGCTACGAGCATTTCATGACTTAGATTTCGCTGGATGTAAACAGCACCATTGGGAAATTGGGAAAGCATTTTATCACACATGCTTTGAGGGCAGAGGAGAGATCTAGGGTCTAATAGACCCCAATTTTTTCAAAAAAGAGTACCTGTCACTACCTATTGCTATCATAGGGGATATTTACATTCCCTGAGATAACAATAAAAATGATTTAAAAAAAAATGAAAGGAACAGTTTAAAAATAAGATAAAAAAGCAAAAAAATAATAAAGAAAAAAAAAAAAAAAAAAAAGCACAATCAAACCGTCAAACGTAAACAGCAATTACACCATGCATGTGAGGTATCACCGCGAAGGTCAGATCGAGGGCAGTAATTTTAGCAGTAGACCTCCTCTGTAAATCTAAAGTGGTAACCTGTAAAGGCTTTTAAAGGCTTTTAAAAATGTATTTATTTTGTTGCCACTGCACGTTTGTGCGCAATTGTAAAGCATGTCATGTTTGGTATCCATGTACTCGGCCTAAGATCATCTTTTTTTATTTCATCAAACATTTGGGCAATATAGTGTGTTTTAGTGCATTAAAATTTAAAAAAATGTGTTTTTTCCCCAAAAAATGCGTTTGAAAAATCGCTGCGCAAATACTGTGTGAAATAAAAAAAGAAACACCCACCATTTTAATTTATAGGGCATTTGCTTTAAAAAAATATATAATGTTTGGGGGTTCAAAGTAATTTTCTTGCAAAAAAAAGAAAATTTTTTCACATAAACAAAAAGTGTCAGAAAGGGCTTTGTCTTCAAGTGGTTAGAAAAGTGGGTGATGTGTGACATAAGCTTCTAAATGTTGTGCATAAAATGCCAGGACAGTTCAAACCCCCCCAAATGACCCCATTTTGGAAAGTAGACACCCCAAGCTATTTGCTGAGAGTCATGTCGAGTCCATGGAATATTTTATATTGTGACACAAGTTGCGGGAAAGAGACAAATTTTTTTTTTTTGCACAAAGTTGTCACTAAATGATATATTGCTCAAACATGAAACATGCCATGGGAATATGTGAAATTACACCCCAAAATACATTCTACTGCTTCTCCTGAGTACGGGGATACCACATGTGTGAGATTTTTTGGGAGCCTAGCCGCGTACGGGACCCCGAAAACCAATCGCCGCCTTCAGGCTTTCTAAGGGCGTAAATTTTTGATTTCACTCTTCACTGCCTATCACAGTTTCGGAGGCCATGGAATGCCCAGGTGGCACAACCCCCCCAAATGACCCCATTTTGGAAAGTAGACACCCCAAGCTATTTGCTGAGAGGTATAGTGAGTATTTTGCAGACCTCACTTTTTGTCACAAAGTTTTGAAAATTGAAAAAAGAAAAAAAAAATGTTTTTTCTTGTCTTTCTTCATTTTCAAAAACAAATGAGAGCAGCAAAATACTCACCATGCCTCTCAGCAAATAGCTTGGGGTGTCTACTTTCCAAAATGGGGTCATTTGGGGGGGGTTTGTGCCACCTGGGCATTCCATGGCCTCCGAAACTGTGATAGGCAGTGAAGAGTGAAATCAAAAATTTACACCCTTAGAAATCCTGAAGGCAGTGATTGGTTTTCGGGGCCCCGTACGCGGCTAGGCTCCCAAAAAGTCCCACACATGTGGTATCCCCATACTCAGGAGAAGCAGCTAAATGTATTTTAGGGTGCAATTCCACATATGCCCATGGCCTGTGTGAGCAATATATCATTTAGTGACAACTTTGTGCAAAAAAAAGTGTCACTTTCCCGCAACTTGTGTCAAAATATAAAATATTCCATGGACTCAACATGCCTCTCAGCAAATAGCTTGGGGTGTCTACTTTCCAAAATGGGGTCATTTGGGGGGGGGGGTGGGTTTGTGCCATCTGGGCATTTTATGGCCTTCAAAACTGTGATAGGTAGTGAGGAGTGAAATCAAAAATTTACGCCCTTAGAAATCCTGAAGGCGGTGATTGGTTTTCGGGGCCCTGTACGTGGCTAGGCTCCCAAAAAGTCCCACACATGTGGTATCCCCATACTCAGGAGAAGCAGCTGAATGTATTTTGGGGTGCAATTCCACATAGGCCCATGGCCTGTGTGAGCAATATATCATTTAGTGACAACTTTTTGTAAATATTTTTTTTTTTTGTCATTATTCAATCACTTGGGACAAAAAAAAATAATATTCAATGGGCTCAACATGCCTCTCAGCAATTTCCTTGGGGTGTCTACTTTCCAAAATGGGGTCATTTGGGGGGGTTTTGTACTGCCCTGCCATTTTAGCACCTCAAGAAATGACATAGGCAGTCATAAACTAAAAGCTGTGTAAATTCCAGAAAATGTACCCTAGTTTGTAGACGCTATAACTTTTGCGCAAACCAATAAATATATGCTTATTGACATTTTTTTTACCAAAGACATGTGGCCGAATACATTCTGGCCTAAAAGTATGACTAAAATTGAGTTTATTGGATTTTTTTTATAACAAAAAGTAGAAAATATCATTTTTTTTCAAAATTTTCAGTCTTTTTCCGTTTATAGCGCAAAAAAATAAAAACTGCAGAGGTGATCAAATACCATCAAGAGAAAGCTCTATTTGTGGGAAGAAAAGAACGCAAATTTTGTTTGGGTACAGCATTTCATGACCGCGCAATTAGCAGTTAAAGCAACGCAGTGCCAAATTGGAAAAAGACCTCTGGTCCTTAGGCAGCATAATGGTCCGGGGCTAAAGTGGTTAATGGTTTAGTGCATTAGCCCTGGTCAGTTCTGCTGAGGAGTTCTCTATATTACAGTCCTGCAATTAAGCTGTGTATTTTGCAAACAGCCACTGGTAGCGTTCGTACGTGGCAGATAAGCGATCCATAGAGTCTCTTAGTTCAGATGGTTGATCATTAAAGTGTGACGAAACTGACATGCAGTGTGAAGTTCTGTCCCATAAGTCTGACAGATTACTGGAGAACTAATCACTAGTGGTTTCATAGTTTTCTCTGAGTTTCTGTGTAGGTTTTATTGTATGTTTGGGTCTTACACTCTGTTCAGCAATATCTGCAGAATCTGCTCCCTGTACATCTGCGGGTTCAGAGGCATGATGAATCTGCGTTTTTTCAGCCACAAATGGGTATTCAGAGCAAGGTCTAGACATTTTTTTACATTTTTGCAAGAAATGGTACTGTCTCTTTAAGAAGACGAACAGCAGCTTAGACAGGTGGGGTAACGCAGTTCAATGTAGAGAAACAGTTTATAACATTCAAATGAGGTGCAGTAAACTCGTGCGACCATGTGCTTCACAAAATGGCAGATGGCACAGAGTTTGATTGCAGATCAGGCGCACACATATACACAGCAGGCTTTGGGAATTCTATACATCTTTTGACTATTCTGACTCTGATTGTTGTGAATTGACTATCCTCTGTGAAACCTCTATGCCCGGCCTGTATAAGATATAATCACTGAGGACAATCCTCAACAGATAGTTTGAACTCACCAAATACCGATTCCATCCACAAAGGTGCTTTTACTCTGAACAACAGGTTACAGCAGATGACAGGATACAAAAAGATGAATAGGTTGTAGTATTTATGCGGTCAAAAAGATGATATTGTCTGTAGCTTACAATGCAAAATACAGGACACAGGAAGTACAATCTCAGGAAGAAGGGTTGAGCATTACATACAAAGGAAGTGTGTCATAACATAAGGGAAAAAGAACATAAGAAAACAAGTGCATTACCACAAAGGGTCACTAGATGGCAGCATGTGAACTGACTATAAACGTCCATAGAAAATGGTTAAGGAACAATCTATATAAATTCTATGCCCCGTTGGGGTAGCACATAATCCCTTCCCACATTTTTTTAGCAGGCTCACACTTACATATATGTATGATTTAATCATCTTCTATGCTAACAAAGATTGTGTTCTGAGCTTTCTGTTCTTTCTCTATGCACTTATCTGAAGGGTGTTCTGGCCTGACTTAATTTATACATTTCCATGTACCTTCTCTTATTAGCAGCATGTTCATCTTGAATTTCTGAAACTAGTAGTTCTGGTTTGTCAGATTTGCAACTGAAAGCTGTGTTACTGGCTATTTTATTTTTTTCTGTTGCAGTCTTATTTCTGTTGCTGTATCTTGCACTGTTGCTGTAGCAGGCTATAACTGGGTGTCTGTGTGGGTGTCCGGGCTATGTCTGGACCTATAACCTGTTATAGATTCTGTATATAGCCCTATTTATTCAGGAAGAAGACATAGAGTGTAGTCATAGATGCAGCTAAAATCTTATGAACACTGCCATTTACTGGTTGATGTAGTTGTTGCATAAAATACATAAACAATGTATTTCAACAATACCTCACCGTGCTCTCAACATCAGTGATCCCGGAGTCGGAGCTATAAGGCCCCATTCACACCTGACCTCAGCATTTTCAGGCAGAAAATCACGCAATTTTACCGCAATTTTGTGGCGTTTTTTACTGCAATTTGCGTCGTTTTTTTACTGCAATTTGCCGCGATTTTGTGCAGGGCAAAAGGTCACCAATGTAAAAAGCAGAAAAACGCCCAAATCTGCCCGATTTGCGCGACAAAAAAGGGTCCAGAACTTGTTTGAGCTTCAGGCGTAGGGCTTCATGCGTTTTGGAGTGGAGATGTGAACCATCTCCATAGAGAATAATTGATTTTTTCCCCTCCAGCGTTTTGTAGCTTCAGGCTTCAAGCTACAAAACGCTCAGGTGTGAATGGAGCCTGAGAGAGGCCTCCCTCTACATGTCAGGCTTTGCTTTAAGGTATGTGACATCACCACTGACATTATACGCTTTTTTTCAACTCATACAAGACATTCTCTAATTGGATGAGGTGGAGATTGTGACAACACTGCTCCTTCCCTCCACCTCGTCTAATCAGAGAACACTTTGTATTCATTCAAAATAAAAAAGTCACGCTAAGAATGACAGGTGTGCCAAGCAAGTAACCCGTGTGAACATTGTGCAGTGAGGCAGCCACAAAAAATCGAAGCAGAACAAAAAATATCACAGCTATCTATGTAGTAATTGAAATGTGACTGTTATACTCAGCGCTGCTCCAATGAACAATAAATAGTATGTGATAAAGTGCCTACATAAATATAATCAATATCATAGTATTAATTAACAATATAAAGTGCTTAGTGCAATTTTAGTGCAAATCAAATAAAGTGCAATCTTATAAAGTCCATCCATATAGTCATATGGTGTGTTGAACTTGTGCAACTTATACAGTTAGTGTAGATCTTGGTGACACACTGTGCTCCCCTCCTGGGTCCCCAATCACCAACAATAAACTTTAAATGTGCCTGATGTTAAGATTGAAATATTGCCTCCCGTCAATGACTAGGACTGCTGGGTATATTCTATGTGTTGGTGAAATTATCACCTTTCTTCCACCGATATTAACCGCTTGCCGACCAGCCGCCGTCATTTTACGGTGGCAGGTCGGCACGATCCCGCAAACGGTCAGCTCGTGGGATCGGGATAGCAGGCGCACGTGCATTCGCCCGCTGCATTGCGGGGGTGCTGATGCTCGTGGCCGGCGGTCATCGTGATCATCGAGCGATCGTGAGCACGAGGCACAGAACACGCAAGTGTGTGTGTGTAAACACACAAATCCGTGTTCTGTTCTGAGAGGAGTGACAGATCGTGTGTTCCTATTAGCTAGGAACCACAATCCGTCACTTCCTCTAGTCAGACCCCTCCCCCTTCAGTTAGAATCACCTCCCAGGAAACACAATTAACCCCTAGATCACCCCCTAGTGTTAACCCCTTCACTGCCAGTGACATTTTTACAGTAATCAATGCATTTTTATAGCACTGATCGCTGTATAAGTGCCAATGGTCCCAAAAATGTGTCAAAATTGTCCGATGTGTCAGCCATAATGTCGTAGTCATGATAAAATGTCACAGATCGTCGCCATTATTAGCAAAAAAAATAAAATAATAAAAATGCTATAAATCTATCCCCTATTTTGTAGACGCTATAACTTTTGCGCAAACCAATCAATATACGCTTATTGCGTTTTTTTTAAATTTTTTTTTACCAAAAATATGTAGTAGAATGCATATTGGCCAAAACTGAGAAAAAATTAGCTTTTTAACCACTTCAGGATTTACCCCCTTCCTGACCAGAGCACTTTTTGCGATACGGCACTGTGTCGCTTTAACTGACAATTGCGCGGTCGTGCGTCGTGGCTCCCAAACAAAATTGACATCCTTTTTTTCCCACAAATAGAGCTTTCTTTTGGTGGTATTTGATCACCTCTGTGGTTTTTATTTTTTGCGCTATAAACAAAAAAAGAGCGACAATTTTGAAAAAAACACATTATTTTTTACTTTTTGCTATAATAAAAATCCCCAAAAAATATATAAAAAAACGTTTTTTTCCTCAGTTTAGGCCGATACGTATTCTTCTACATATTTTTTGTAAAAAAAATTGCAATAGGCGTTTATTGATTGGTTTGCGCAAAAGTTATAGCGTCTACAAAATAGGGGATAGTTTTATGGCATTTTTATAAAATTTTTTACTAGTAATGGCGGCGATCAGCGATTTTTATTGTGATTGTGACATTATGGAGGACACATCGGACAATTTTGACACATTTTTGGGACCACTGGCATTAATACAGTGATCAATGCTAAAAAATTGCATTGATTACTTTAAAAATGTCACTGGCAGTGAAGGGGTTAACCTCTAGGTGGCACTGTAGTGGTTAAGTGTGTCCTAGGGAGTGTTTCAAACTGTGGGGGGGCTGTATGTGACACTACACTGATCGCCGCTCCCGATCACAGGGAGCAGAGATCGGTGACAGTGTCACTAGGCAGAACAGGGAGATGCTTGTTTACATTAGCATCTCTCCGTTCTTCCTCACCGTGAGACGATCGCGGGTATCCCGATCACTGTCACGGAGCTCCCGGCGGGCGCACGCGTGCCCGCAATCCGCCTCTTGAAGGGCAACGTACAGGTACGTTAATCTGCCTATTACACAGAGCCGCAATCTCCTGTGTACCTGCCACTCTGTCACTCACAGCCACGCCTCCTGGACCTGCCTATATGATAGACAAAACAGTGGCCCAATGCGGGGCCAGGAGGCATGGCTGTGCGTGACGGAGTGCCAGGTACACAGGAGATCGCGGCTCTAAGTAATTCAGCGGCGCTCGCTCCTCTTCCTTCAGGGGACAGCAGGGATCGGCGTATAACACGCACCCACGTTTTTTTTTTTTATATGCCAATAAATACGGTAATTTATTTTAGTTCAAATGTTATTGTTTTATGGTTACCCTGGGCCCCACATCAGTTTGAGCCAGTGTGGCTCATATCTTTCATTGCTTCTAACAAGGACTGCTTGTGTACGGCCCACCTTTGTAAAACATTTAGAGTAGTACTATCTATTGGCAGAATCCCTGTCCTTTGTCCTATACACAATCAAGGATAGACGGTTTGAAATGTCACTAACAATAGCAAATAATGTCTCCTGCTTATTGCCTAATCCCAGTCATGTGAAATGTGGTGAAAGGGCATTGTACATAATTTATGCAGTTATATTTTATAATCTTGATGTATACACATAAGGACTGTAATTCCTTAGGGTATAAAGCAATTTATTGATCAGACAGTCTGATAATAAAGGAATTCTGGATACATACTAGACTGGTGATGCCATGAAACTCCCTAAATGCCTCCAGTGAGTTGATGAAGAACTCATTGATATAGTAATTACACAGGTAAATTAATTGTTTTATTATTATATGTGTTGAACAACCAGTATCTTAAAATCACACGTTTGCTTCTTGCAGGGTGTTGTCTCGACAGATCTGGCACCGTGTCCTTTGACTTGTTGCCAATTCATTCTGCTGAAATGAAATGAAGGAAATGTTTGCATTTGTGAAAAACACAGCTTGAGGTAACTTACTGTCATTGTGGACTGCTCTGTCTGTTTTGACCTCTAACAATATGAAGGTGGGGCAATGGATAATTGTTTTGTCAGTTTTCACCTTTTCTATACTTTTAAGAATCCCTTATAGCTCAGAGAACATTCCAGGTTTTTAAATGTCAAAGACATGCTGTCTTTGTCTGTTTATGTACATTGTTAAAGCTGTATTCAACTAAAACAAAGGTTTATTATTTTGCAGCTTTGATGTGGTGGCTCCATTAGTTTTTTTATCTTTGTTTTTTTCCTTTTTTTGCATCTGGTGATCCAAGCACAGAGTCTGTTATTTTTCAAATTTCATTAAATGCTAAGTTTATCTTTTGCAAAAAAAAATTATTATATTAAGGCTTAACCTCTCCTGAACGTTTTTACTTGACAGATAGTAACCCGCTTTTAGCCACGTTTGCGTTTAGAAGGGTTTTTTTTTTTTTCTTCAAATAGTCAATAATGTACCTCCATTAAAAAAGCCTGTAAATGAAACGCGAGTTACCGCGTTTACACGCGTTTACAAGCTGTTACAGGCATTTGGCGTTTCAAATGCCTCTGAACATCCATCCTGAACACTTTTTTGCTTTCCAAAAAATGCTTTTAAACTCAACTGCCTAGAAACCACTATAAAACATGCACATGTAAAATGTGTACAGGTACTGATAAGATAACATAGAGGAGAGTTCAGGGGTAGCTGAAAAAAATGCCCAACTGCTCCTAAACATCCGTTTACCAGCAGCAGTGTACATGAGCCTGCAAAGAATTGCACCCTTAAAGGGGTATGGTATTAAACTATACTTTTTATTTTTACCTGCAGGTAAGCCTATAATAAAGCTTACTTGTAGGTTAAAGTGATTGTAAAGCTTTGATTATTTAAAAAAGCAAAAACAAACATATCATACTTACCTCCACTGTGCATCTCGTTTTGCACAGAGTGGCCCCGAACACCATCTTCTGGGGTCCCTCAGTGGCTCTCATGGCTCCTCCCCGCATCAGATAACTCCCTAGGAGAATCGTTCTCCTGGGGGTTACTTTGCAGGTGTGCTCCCAAGTCCAGCATTCGGCATCCATAGCCTCCGAATGTATGACTTGGCCCGCCCCCCCGCATCATTGGATTTGATTGACAGCAGCGGGAGCCAATGGCTGTGCTGCTATCAATCTATCCAATCAAGAGCCGAGAACCCCGGGCAGAGGGACAGCGCATCCCCGCTGGGTGAAATTCCAGGGCTCAAGTAAGTAAAACGGGGGGGCTGGGGGGCTGGGGGGCTGGGGGGCCGGTCACTGCAGGTGTTTTTTCACCTTAATGCATAGGATGCATTATAGTGAAAAAACACAAGGGTTTACACCCCCTTTAAGGCTAGGTTCACACCTATGCATGTGGCTGCGGGTGCAGAAAGCGCATCTGTTTTGGGAGACGCATGGGGCTGCAACTCATTTTGCATGGCACCCCCACGCCTTTCAGCATGCGGCACGTTTGAGGGTGCATGAACCGCAGGGAAATTGAATGGTATTTTTGACCTGATTTTCCTGCGACCGCGTTTTTAAAAAGGTGCATACATTTTTTTTTTCGGAAACGCAGGTACAGCAGCCCATTTGAATGGGCTGCCCTGCCCATGCAAATGCGGCCGGCTCAAAACGCGGAAATGTCAACCTAGGGTAAATGAATATCACCTAAATGTGCATCATTTAGGAGATATTCCTGTGAGCAGCAGCTGGAGATGTCACAGACGCATGCACTCTGAAGGAACGGCAAATTTGCGCCATTCCTTGAAAGCTCCATGCCACGGTCGTGACTCACGCATGTCATCACGGTTCGGCCAGTCAAGTGGTCACACCCTGTGAACCCGTAAGGAAGACCGGGTGAAGATGGAAGCCTCTGCAGCGGTGACAGCACACCGCTGGAGGGTTTTGTTTCAAGGTAAGTCTCTCATAATGTGTTTGTATGCGATGCATACTAGCACATTATGCCTTTACCTTGCAGGCAGACTTTTTTTATATTTTTTTAAGTTTACTACTACTTTAATCAGTGAACCGCGGGTGCAATACCAGCCAGTCTCCTACAAACTTTTCCTCCAGTAAAAAGTTATAAACTTTCAGTTGAAGAATTGTAAGAAGTGTCAATGGACTACAAGTTTGGTGTAGTGGATTCAATCATGGATCTCTGTGAATGAATAACATGGCTGTGCGGGTGGAGCCATGCAGCTCTGATTTGAAATCTGACAGCTGCTGCATGCTATTGAAGGTGGGGGGCATTTTGGGGATGGGGAGGGTAAGCTTGGCATTATGTTACCTGTTACACACTAACTTAGAGGTGGAGTTAACATTTAATAGTCCAAGCTGTCCAGCAAAGGTGGCAGTTAGTTTGATTCAGACAAACTATTTACCATTGACAGGTGTGCTTACAATGATCAGCTTGTATATATTTATATAAAATCTTTATCCCAAAAGTAAAACAAACAGGTTGCTGTAACTGCTTAAAATGTGTTAGTTTGAATTTGGCTTTAATTCATTATCCAAATCTGCTATTGCGTCTGAGGCTACATTCACACAGCAGTTAAACTATGGCCTAGAGGGGTCGTCATCAAGAATCAGCAGATTCTTGCTGGCAGCTGTAAAAGCTGAGTGCCAACACTGTGTGTGAACAGCTGCAGTTGCCAAAGGCAGCTATCAGATGATTTGCAGTTTGTACACATCTATGGCCAGATCGTATGTGATTGCTCATCTGAGTGGTTACATGCAAATAGAGCTCTTAACGGACCATAGATGCAGCCAGTGTGCATCTAGAGGTGTTTCTGCAGCATTTTGGCAACATACAAACTACTGCGTCAAGTATTGCTGGGTCCAGAGGTGGCGTTTAGCCACCTCCTTAATGCAGCAAACTATCCATGGCTAAATTGCCCGTAATACAACTTAAGGCTATCCCCTCTCCAGATTGACAATGCTGCCGTCAAAAAATGTTTAGTCTCTGTTGCTCCTCCATCCAGAGGTGAGGCACCATAAGACAGGACATGTGTTACTGGCTGAATTACCAAGTGAAAATAAAAGAAGAAAGTCAGCCACCACATTTTTTGGCAAGCTGCAATATATTACATATTTGTTTTTTGGGTTTAGATACACTTTAGGTGTGGGAGTCAATAAAGGGCTGGGTTTAATACTGCTTAATAATTTTAAGGCTTTGAACTACTGACACGTGGAAGGTGATCAGCATTATCTATATAGTTCAGTATTTTACTACATTATTTTGATGCTTTTAAACCATGTTTCTGTATCACCCTCTACATAGGTAGGTGCTAGATTAGGATTTTTGGTGAGTGTAGGAAAATTTAGGCAGGCCTGGCTAGCAGCTGGGAGTGGCTCAGAGTTAACAGCTGGTGATTTACAAGCAGCGTCACTGAGACCTGCCTCTCTTTTCTAGAGGATTCTAGAAGGAGAGGAGGAGAGGTGAGGTGGAGCTGCCCGGGTCGTGCTAAGAAACCCTGACCAATTCCCAACTTGGATTGGCAGGGGGCAGACCTCCTTTACCACTTCCCCCCGGCCTATAGCGGATTGACGTCCGGGAAGTGGTTCCGTTATCCTGACTGGGCGTCATATGACGTCCAGCAGGATAACATGCCACTGCTCGCCCGCGGGGGCACGCATTGCGGCAATCGGTGGAGCGTTGTGTCAGTCTGACACACCGCTCCACCGATCTTGGTAAAGAGCCTCCGGCGGAGGCTCTTTACCACGTGATCAGCCGTGTCCAATCGCGGCTGATCACGATGTCAATAGGAAGAGTCGTTGATCAGCTTTTCCTCACTCGCGTCTGACAGACGCGAGTAGAGGAGAGCCGATCGGCGGCTCTCCTGACAGGGGGAGTCTTCGCTGATTGTTTATCAGCGCAGCCCCCCCTCAGATCACCACACTGGACCACCAGGGATCGCCACTAGGACCACCAGGGAAGGGGCAACATGTGGATGGCCAGTTATGTAGCCCATAGCCATCCACATGTGCCCAATGTGCCCAATCTGTGCCAATCAGTGCCCACAAATGGGCACTGATTGGCACCATAATATTGCCTAGATGCCCAGCAATGCCACCCTTAGGAGCATCAGTGTCACCAATCAGTGTCATCAGTGCCACCCATCAGTGTCCATCGGTGCCACCTGTCAGTGCCCATCCATGCCCATCAGTGCCCACCTATCGGTGCCCATCTGTGCCACCTATCAGTGCCACCCATAAGTACCCATCAGTGCCACCCATAAGTACCCATCAATGCCACCTACGAATGCCCATCAGTGCCGCCTATGAGTGCCCATCGGTGCCACCTATGAGTGTCCATCAGTGCCGCATACCAGTGCCACCTATCAGTGCCCATCAGTGCCACCTATCAGTGCCCATCAGTGCCGCCTATCAGTGCCCATCATCAGTGCCCGTCAGTGCCACCTCATCAGTGCCACCTCATTGGTGCCACCTCATCGGTGCCCATAAGTGCCGCCGTATCAGTGCCCATCAGTGCAGCCATATCAGTGCCCGTCATTGAAGAAGAAAATGTACTTATTTACAAAAATGTTTAACAGAAACAAAGAAAAACTTGTTTTTTTTCAAAATTTTCGGTCTTTTTTTATTTGTTGCGCAAAAAATAAAAACCACAGAAGTGATCAAATAGCACCAAAAGAAAGCTCTATTTGTGGGAACAAAATGATAAAAAAATTGTTTGGGTACAGTGTAGCATGACCGCGCAATTGTCATTTAAATAGCGACAGCGCTGAAAGCTGAAAATTGGCCTGGGCGGGAAGGTGTCTAAGTGCCTGGTATTGAAGTGGTTAAATACCCAGGGTCAGCCCAGCTTGGATAGAAGTGGTCAGGTGGAAGAACTGAAGATGGAGTACTAGGCTTAGGCCTTAGCTATGAGTAAGCACCAGTAGCTATGGTGTGAAACATGTTAGCGATCTACTTCATAGTTGGCTGCATGGATTTTTACTAATAAAGATATATCCGGATTAACTTTTTCTTTGTATGGAGTACTAGGCTGTTGGGGCCTTTGAGGGAGGGGGTGGTGACATTGAGCCTAGAGCTCGGGTGCAGGACAGAGCCTCTCAAGACCACGTGAAGGTTCTGGACAGGAGGCACAGAAGGAGCAAGAGGGCAGCAGGAGCTAGTACTGCCAGGCAAGTCTTCAGGAGGGAACCACCGTTTGCAGCCAGGAGGGCTGGTGAGTGACATGCACAGTTGGGAGAACTGGGGAGGCACGCCTGAGAGGACTGGGAGCATGCAGTCTGGGATGGGTGCAAAGCCAGTGGAGAGGACTGTGATGTCATGGGCAGTGGAGTCGGGCAGCTGCAGCCATGAGGGCTGAGTGGGAGCAGTAGTCCATCAGTAGGACAGCTAGCACTAAAGACTTTATAATCTCTACTACACCATAGGGGCCCGCGGTCCCTGCCTGTAAAGGGCAATTGCTAAGGCCTGGCTGAGCCAGTGTCAGGCCTAACCTTACATGTGCTAACTGGTCCTGAGGATAAAGAGTTGTGCGGGAGGAAGGAAGAGAAATAGTCTGCAAGCTAGAAAAGTGCTGGAGGAGACTGACGTAGTAATTTGTCTTGAGAAGTATACATAGTTGTCCCAATTGATTGATATACAGTCCACCAATTGATTGATATACAATCCACCAACTGATTGATATATAATCCACCGGGCATCCTATATTTCCCTTACCCCATCAAAGTTAAATTCCCTCAATAAAATAAAAACAAGCACATGAACTGTTCATTGGCTTAAGGTGACTGAGAAGTGAATGCTGGGTTGGGCAGGGTGACAGGTGGACCACTACACCTGCTACGGGGGCACCTCTACATTTCTATTAAAGAAACACAAAAAATGCTATTATCTATTATCTATTATATTTGGGCTAATTTGTTAAAAAGTTGAGAATGTTCACATGATAAAGTATGTGAATATTCATTTGAATTATCCAGTCATGTGCAGATAAAGTATGTAAACTTGAATTTGCTTTTCGTGTGAAAGGATAAAGTGAATTTTTTTTTTAGCAATTTTATTATGTGGACAATTCTTTTAGTGAATTAGCATCATTATCCGTTGGTAATAAAGCTTACAAATGTGTTTTTAGAGGCGAACAAACCATTTAAAATGTGTTTTGCTCAATTTGGAATAACATATTTTCTGACAGGGTAAATTAAATCTGTGAATTACGAATATGAAGTTTTATGGGATCTTAAAGGTTTAAAGAGGTTGTAAACCTCCGAAAAAAAAAAAACCCTGAAAGACAAAGGCATAATGCTGAAATCATGAATGAATCATAATGATGAAAGGCATTATGAAATACTTACCTTAGAACGATGCCCTCCAGTGCCGCCCGCACTCTGCTCACACGGCCGACATCTTTCGCTTACTTCCGGGTTTGCGGGCTCCGGCGCTGTGATTGGTGGGAGCTGCAACGACATCACTCCCACACATGCGCACGGACGCCGTTGGTCACGGCATGGGTCCTGAAGAAATGATGGGGCCCTTCCTTCAGTGCGTATGCACCGATGACGTCAGTGGCAGCGTATATAGTAAATATCTCCTAAATGGTGCAAGTTTAGGAGATATTTACAGTACCTACAGGTAAGACTTACTATAGGCTTACTGTAGGTACAATCGAAGAGGAAGACTTTACTGCCTCATTAAGGGCTTATGCAAACATAGCTTTAATAATGTCTCTCTTTTTTTTTTTTATTCAATCTTATTTTATTAAGGTTTTCAAATATAGAAAAGACAGAGCTTAAGTTTACAATAAACAAAAGTTCTATGATAAAAAAAATTACATATATTCGAGATACGATGTATGTCTAGTGACTACCAAGAGTATACTTGACCGTACTGTATAAAAAAAGAAAAACATTTGTTTGCCTCATTACTTAATAAGATCAAGTAATCTAGTTAAAAATTGCATAGCCATATGTAGCGCCCTGGGGTTAAGTCAGGGAGCTCCTCACTAAATTCCTTGTCAGGAGTAGCTACTGTAGTTAATTACTAGGGATCCACTGACTTCTCCCTAAGTTTGGACTGGTTGTACTTTCCTCTTCTACCACCAGGTGGTCGGGCACTTGGAGGTATTAGGTTGAGAAAGACAACTCAAGGTCAGGTTATGGGTATATGGGGTATTTCAGCCAATGGGCAGGGATTTTGTTGAATCTCTTGGCCTGCTGGGAGAGCTTATATATTCAGGTGATCGAAGTTCTTGTGTGCCACCCAGACTGTCGTCTGTCGTCTGTCGTCTGCCCAGGGCTACTAGGCCAGAGATTGGGCCTATCCTGGGGGCATCAGCCTGCCAGGCTGTGTGAGGGCCTATCCAGAAGTAAGGGCAGCACAGGGTTGAGACTGCGGCTTGCAGTCCAACCAAAAGTGACAGTTCTGCTGGCTGTTTCTGCTGGCTGGAGAACCTGTCGTGGTCGGAGGTAGAAGGGAATCTGTTGCCACTAAGGAACCAATCGTCTTTACCAGGGACCACAGCGAGTAACTGAAGCAAGTGCCGGAGCAGTATTCTCACCGAACGGGCACGGTGGAGAATTGGGAAACTTCAGGGGATGAACAAGTCAGGGACCCAACCAGCGGAGGTGACACTTGCAGAGCAGCCTTATGTGCCAAGCTAGGGACTGAGCCGGTCAGCAGGGGTGAAGCTTGAAGGTATCTGAAGTGCCAAACTAGGGACCGAGCAGGGAAGCATGGGTGACGCTTGAGGGAAATACCGCTGCAAAAGCCTCGAGGAGCTCACTGGATTCAGAGTCATTGAATTAGAGGGTCCAGTGAGAGAACAGGAGCTCAAGGGGCTGAAGAACTACAAGGATAAGTTATAGTACAGCTGAGAGAACTGTTACTTTGAGTTAGGAACTGTTTAAGTACTGTTGCCATAGGAGACAGCAATCCTGCACGTGCAGAAGTGGCACCTTGATGGGGCTTTTCCCAGTGCGGCTGTCCTCCTGTTGAAGTCTCGGAGTCTGCCATTTGAAATTGCAACTACTTAAGGGTGTCCTGGCCCTGAAGAGCGATCTATGGACTTCAGCAGGTTGTTGGTTGAAAAAAAAGAATGAAGAAAGTTGTCTTTGGCTGCCAGGTAGGCAGACTGAAGATGTCATTGCAAGGGGGGCTGTGTCCTGAAGTGTGGTCCCTTGCAATCTGGCCTGACTGCTTGTTGCTTGAAATGCAGTCATGCCCTGTGCCCGGAGTTTCCTAGAAGAAAAGGAACTGCTGGGAAATGTAATCCATTTGAAACAAAAGCTAATGGACGGTAACCGGTCATGGACACTGAACATGTAGTTAATTAGAATAGGCTGTGATAAAAAAATGGTTGCATATTTCTTCAAATAATGGACTCATGCACATATATCACGACTGTTACTGATTGAAGTATTGCTGAAAGTTTAATAGTTCGGAGGGGCAGGAGGCGGAGCCTAGCAGAGCAGACATGCATTCTTAGAGCTCCACACCACTGAGGAGAGAAGAGAAGGACAAAGCGGAGCCTGCAGACTCAAAAGGTATCCATTTGAACCTTTTTGCCCCTGGGAACAAACTGTGAAAGTTTGGGCAGGAAATATGGTACTGGGAGGAAACCGTGGCAGAAATAAAAATCACCTCACAAAGAGCTCACAGGCACTCACTGCAGCTGAAGCAGCTCCAGTCACCTCACATGATACAGCATCAGGGCGCTCTCACAGACAGAAAATGTCACAGCAAGACTCTCCATTTGAGTCAGATACAGAACAAATCCTCTCACAAACTTCTCCACAAGCCTCCTCAGTATCCCCAGTAATATTATTACAATTTGAAAAGATGCTTCATAAGGCTTTAAAACAAACCTCAGACCAAATAACAAAAAGCCTAACCAAAGAAATAAGAGAGCTGGGAAACCGCACCGCAGCCTTAGAAATAAAAATGGATGAAATTGAAATTACAACCCAAGAAAATATAACAGAATTGGAACAATTGAAAAAAGAGAATTTAATACTTCAAACTAAGCTAGAAGATTACGAAAATAGAGCCAGACGTTCAAACTTGCGCATAAGGGGAATACCTGAAACTGTGACAGACCTGCAATCTACTATTACTGCTCTATTACAAGAACTAAAGCCAGATATGCCTATTGAACGTTTAGAACTGGACAGAGTACACAGAGCCCTCACAGCCAAAAGGAAAGATGGACCCCCACGTGATATAATCACAAAATTTCATTATTACAGAACGAAAGAACAAATACTAATTGCTGCAAGAGAGAAAAAGGAACTTAATTTTCATGGACACAATTATCAAATTTTTGCTGACCTATCCCAACTTACTATTACTAAAAGACGATCCATGAAACCCCAACTAATGGAACTGCAACGCCACAACATTATGTATCAATGGGGCTTCCCCTTTTCAGTCAGATTTAACTACCAAGGTACAATTTACAGTAGCAGATCAGCAGATGAACTACAACAAACCCTTTTAAAATTAAATCTGACAGAACCCACAAGCAGCAACACTTCCACATGCAGAAGAATGGCATCATCTTCACCTTCAGGCAGCACCCAGAAAATTTCAGAACAAAATGGGAATCATCATTCTCACAAAAGAGGCCGTTATGCCACATCATCCATGGACCAAGAAGATTCAATGGACTGACATCCTAATTCCTGATATCTCTTCATTTATTATACTAAGAGATGGTTCTCTATATAAAACCTATATTTATAACTGAATGTAACTGCATTCTGATAGTCACACACTGTGTGGGATCATGTTACATTCCAGTTATATTTCTTATTACTTCTGATTCATATAGCCTTAGAATATATAAGTGAAATAAGGAAATTCTTGTTCAGTTATATATTATCAGGTAATAATAATAGATTTATTACTTTTTAGGACAAATATGTTCAATAATCCAGAAGTAATGGAAGCTTTTTCTTTCTTTTCTTAAAACAAATATATTATTACCTAACTAGTTCCTAGAATTATGTTTTTGTTTATTCTAATCTGAAGCAATACAACCTCAATTTTATGAGTTAACATATCTAAACAGTTACATATGAATAAAATATGTAATTGTTTACTCTAAAAGGGTTAAAATCCCAAAATAATTCAAACCATCTTCATCAATACCAAAGTTATTAACAGTACCTTTCTAACTGAATTATTTAGCCTAGGCCTTAGACTAACCATATACAACCACCCTGGAATAAATAATTTCAACAAAAACTATATTCTGCACTCCAATTAATGAAACATAATTTTGATGTCTTTTGACATAGCACTTCTCTCCTGTAAGCGGAAGATCCGTGTATCCCCATTAGCCCTCCTCATTCTCCCAACCATATTATGTGGGAGTGTGACGAAGGCACTTATTCCCCTGAGAGAGATATTTATTCTCTTTCACGGGTAAATTGTGATTACTTGCAAAAAATAATTTATACAATGTATCATCTAATCTCATATGTTTTTTGTTTTCTCTTTACTCCAGAATTCACTGGTTTCTTTTCTATCTATTCATCTCTTCAGTCCACACAGGTTGATCTGCGCAGTCAGCTCTGCATAACAAAAAGTAAGTCAAAACTATTTGATCTATTGCCATGGCACCACTGAATATACTTTCCCTGAATGTTCAGGGAATAAATGTCCCTCAAAAAAGGACCAAAGCCTTCCGTACTTTCCATAACAAGAAGGCTCACATAGTATGCCTCCAAGAAACACACTTCACCAAAGATTCTACTCCAAAATATATTTCTCCTTTTTATCAACAAATTTACACGGCTTCTGCCTGTACCAAGCAAAGGGGAACTCTAATTGCATTTCACCGATCCACACCATTCACCTTATCATCAGAAATTAAAGACCCAGAAGGTAGATACCTGATACTCATGGGTTATATAATGGATACAGCAATCACGGTGATTTCCTACTACGCTCCTAACAAACAACCTACACCATTCCTCTCACATATATTACAAGTGATTAATACACACAAAATAGGAACAGTGATAATGTGTGGGGATTCGAACCAGGTCCTCCTCCCATTTCTAGATAAATCACCTTTTACACCATCCAAAATAACCTCTAGATTACCTTTTTCTCAACTTCTTTCCAAATACAATCTGGTAGATTCATGGAGAGAAAGTAACCCAATGAAAAAGAAATTCACTTATTTCTCGCACCCTCATCAAACCTTCACCAGAATAGATCATATTTTTCTAACAATAGGAATGATACCAGAAATTATTGCATCAGATATAATTCCGATTCCGTGGTCTGACCATAATGCAGTATACACTACTATAGCCTCAGCCATACCAAAAGCGCATGACCCAACGTGGTACTTACCGGACATAATGCTCAAACACCCACTACATCAGATGGCCATTGAACAAGCTTTAAAGGAATACATATCAATTAATAATACAACAGACATCTCCCCAATAACACTGTGGGAAGCTCATAAGCCTGTCTTGCGTGGTACAATACAAAGACAAATGGCACTATTTAAACGGGAACGCAAAAATCTAGCAAAAAAACTAGAACTCAATTTTAATGCAGCCTACATATCATTTCAAGATAATCCATCTCAGAGTACAAAATCTCATCTGGAAAAATCTAGATTGGAATACGATCTATTTCTCACTGAGTCAGTTGATAAATCCCTCAAACGCTCCAAACACAATTTCTACATGAATACAAACAAACCAGGTACATATTTGGCTCGGGCATTAAATTCAACTAACAAATCTTTCAAACCAATACGTTTGAAATTATCAAAAAATGTTTACACTTGTAATCCAGTTAAAATAGTCCATAAATTTCACTCACATCTCGCAACTTTATACAAGACAAACAATGAATTTAATCCTACAGAGGCTGAATCCTTCTTCTCAAAAATAACCTTACCTGAGTTATCTCAGAATCAAAAAAGCAGTTTGGATGAGCCTATAACTATAGATGAAGTTGCTAACGCCATAAAAGACCTAAAACTTAACAAAAGACCAGGCCCAGACGGCTACTCGGCTTTATACTATAAAACATTCTCAGAAATACTCTCTCCCATTCTCACTAAAACTTTTAACAAACTTCTAGATGGACATTCTTTTCGGCAAGAAACACTAATGGCAATTGTTTGTATGATCCCAAAACCCCTTTCTGATGATACTTCCTGTGTGAATTATCGGCCTATCTCTCTGTTAAACCTCGATATTAAATTATTAGCAAAAATAATAGCAAAACGCCTCAATAGCATTATAGGAAAATTAATACATAGAGATCAAGTAGGCTTCATGCCAAATAGACAGGCAGGCGATAATATACGCAGGGCAGTGTTATTGGCACATATTGCTAAAAAACGGAAAATCCCTTTATGTTTTCTATCTCTCGATATTAAGAGGGCATTTGACACAGTATCCTGGCAATATATGCAATATTCATTACAAAAATGGGGTTTTGGACACCACTTTTTAACATGGATCAAAGCATTATATAATAAACCCAAAGCCTATATAAAATATGCTGGATACAAATCTGAAGCCTTTAATATCGAAAGAGGTACCCGACAGGGTTGCCCATTATCTCCCTTATTATTTGCCCTTATACTCGAACCCATGGCCCAATACATCAGAACAAACCAAACTATAACTGGCATTGAAGTAGGAGGTATTACACACAAATTATGTATATTTGCAGACGATATATTACTTTTTCTATCATCACCACAGGTCTCTGGTCCTAACTTAATACCAGCTCTTGATGGATTTGCAGCCCTATCCGGCCTTATGATTAATCCTAAGAAATGCCTAGTGCTTAATATTTCACTCACAAACATGGAATTGATCCCGGCTAGGGCTGCACTCCCATTCACATGGGCAGAAAAATCAATCCCATATCTTGGAATTCATTTAACAGCATCTCATTCTGACTTATTCCCAACCAATTATCCTCCTGCATTAAGACAGATCACAAATCTAATAAAACAATGGTCGCAACTTCCTTTATCCTGGATGGGGAAGATTAATGCAATCAAAATGACTATTCTACCCAAATTGCTTTATCTATTCAGAGTCCTCCCTATTCCAATTCCTTCCTATTTTTTGAGAATAGTACAAAAAAGAGCAACTTCGTTTATATGGGGCTCTTCTAAACCACGTATACCTATACACACACTACATCTTCCCAAAAATAAAGGAGGCCTGGGATACCCTAATTTTACTAACTACTACAGAGCAGCACATTTGGCCAGTCTGTCCAAATACCATGCAAAACAGGAAATCCCATTATGGGTATTTATAGAGGCTTCAGAAAATGACCCTCTATTAATATCAAATTTATTATGGCTTGATCCTAAAGACCGCTTTAAAATTCATAATCCCATAACTAAACACTTCTTATCTCTCTGGGATAAACTAAAAACCAAATATCAGTTACAATCTCCACACAATCCTCTCCTTTCTTTTATCAGAAATCCGGCCTTTTATCCGGCATGGATCTACCCAAATTCTTTTAAAGCTTGGACAACATCAGGCATTCAGACACTAAATGACTTCATAGCATCTAAATCATTCCTTTCATTCCCATCGCTTAGAGAAAAATATGATCTACCAAACTCTGAGATATTTAGATATCTCCAAATCAAAAATTTCTATACACCATTCCTAAAGGGGGATACACCATTATCCCAATTATCCATTTTTGAATCAATCTGTACAAAAGATCCATTTGCTAAAGGTATAATTTCATCACTTTATAATCAATTATATGGAGTAGCAAATCTTAATAGACCCTCTTACGTTCAGAGGTGGGAGGAGGACCTGGGACGAACTTTAGAAGACACGGACTGGTCTAACATATGGCTCACATCTAAGTCATCTTCACCCAACATCTTAGCACTGGAGACAAATTATAAAGTCCTAACTCGCTGGTACCTTGTACCCGCTAGAGTGGCAAAATATTCACCTAATACCTCAGTTCTTTGTTTTCGAGGATGCCCAGAAATAGGCACATATTTACACATATGGTGGACGTGCCCAGTAATCCAAACCATCTGGAAGGAAGTCTTCGTGATTGCATCTAAAATATTTAAAAAAATAATACAACCAGATCCATATTTAACTTTACTTAATCTAAAACCGGAATGGTTAACACTCTCTCAATTCAAACTAATGATCCAACTAATAACGGCTGCAAAACAAACAGTGGCCAAGGCATGGAAATCTCCTACATTGGTACTAGCAGAAACAATTCACAGAATGAATAATACAATGTCCCATGCTAAGATGGTAGCCATCGATCAAAATCAAATTCCAAAATTTGAAAAACTTTGGCATCCTTGGATAAAACAACAGTTCCTGTCAAACTTCAATGACTCTGTCCTGTTGCCATGGTAACAGATTAAATGACTTACAGAGACACCCATTCTAAGGCTTCAAAGAGAACTAAAAAGAATAATAAACTGACGAGCGGGACAACCTTGTGGACCATACCTCTACCTTTCAACCCTTTTTCTTCTTTCTCTTTCCTTTTCTCCACCTTACGATTAAAGCTCATTATCAGAATTTATTTGACCTATATACACTCTACTTGTAAACAATATGTATAGTAGGTATAAATCATTTAAATACCTACAAAAGTAACTAAGGAAATTATATATATCTTTAATTTAGGTTTACGTGAACCCAATGTTTAATATTTGAAATTTCATGATATTTACCTATATAAACCCTACTGTAAAACAATGAGCTTACTTTATAGATCCTTGTAAACTTACTTTATGTATCTTTATAACATTGTATACTCAATAAACTTCTTTTGACAAGGAAAGTTTAATAGTTCTATACTGATGATGAAAGGGGTGACATTCTTACAGAGAATGGGGCCCACTTTCAAAGCTAGAAATAATGTAGACATATATAGGTTGTTCTTACGTTTCATGCTGCCCTCGGCTGAGGACCAGTTTAAATCACTGTGTACATATCGCACAATGCTTTTATAGGATAGGATGCTTTTGCATTGTTTGTTTCTCTCTTTCAGGTGATGCTGAGTCGGTGTGTCTTCCTTGACTAAGGAGTAGGGATGAGCTTTGAGTTCGAGTTGATCCCATGTCCGACTCGAACATCGCCTGTTCGGTTGTTCGTCGAATTGCGAACGTTATGGGCCGAGTGGTGCGTCACGGCCCATAATTCACTGCGGCATCGCAGTGCATTGCTGGCTGATGATTGGCCAAGCATGCACTCTGACCCGCATGCTTGGCCAACCACAGTGCCATCTGTACAGAGAGCCGTAATTGGCCAAAGCCATTATGGCTCAGGGGGTTTAGTACACGCCTCACACTATATAAGGCCGCCTGCGTGGTGGCCTTGTGTAGTGTGTTGCGGTGGCGGAGAGAGATAGACAGAGAGACAGTGTCATATGTTTTAAGTTAGAGGAGTAGGCAGGTGAGTCAGTTGGCTGCACTTACAGTGTGTTGTGTATATATATGCATCCTAGGTGTTGTGTGTGTGTATATATATATATATATATATATATATATATACACACACACTGTATTCAGTTTAGCTAGATCTGTTCCTGTTATTCTCTTCCTAATATACTGACACGCAGGCAGGTGTTTTTTCAGTATTTACAGTATTTACCGTTAGCGTACTGTGTCCTTTGCACAGTGTGCACCTAAAGCTACCTGAAGACAATTGCTGGTGTTCTTCTGATCTCATTAATACCTCAGGCAGGCAGCTGCAGTATTTACAGTTAGTGTACTGTGTCCTCTGCACAGTGTGCACCTAAAGCTACCTGAAGACAATTGCTGGTGTTCTTCTGATCCTATTAATACCACAGGCAGGCAGCTGCAGTATTTACAGTTAGAGTACTGTGTCCTCTGCACAGTGTGCACCTAAAGCTACCTGAAGACAATTGCTGGTGTTCTGATCCTATTAATACCACAGGCAGGCAGCTGCAGTATTTACAGTTAGTGCACTGTGTCCTCTGCACAGTGTGCACCTAAAGCTACCTGAAGACAACTGCTGGTGTTCTGATCCTATTAATACCACAGGCAGGCAGCTGCAGTATTTACAGTTAGTGTACTGTGTCCTCAAAACAGTGTGCACCTAAAGCTACCTGAAGACAATTGCTGGTGTTCTTCTGATCCTATTAATACCACAGGCAGGCAGCTGCAGTATTTACAGTTAGTGTACTGTGTCCTCTGCACAGTGTGCACCTAAAGCTACCTGAAGACAATTGCTGGTGTTCTTCTGATCCTATTAATACCACAGGCAGGCAGCTGCAGTATTTACAGTTAGAGTACTGTGTCCTCTGCACAGTGTGCACCTAAAGCTACCTGAAGACAATTGCTGGTGTTCTGATCCTATTAATACCACAGGCAGGCAGCTGCAGTATTTACAGTTAGTGCACTGTGTCCTCTGCACAGTGTGCACCTAAAGCTACCTGAAGACAACTGCTGGTGTTCTGATCCTATTAATACCACAGGCAGGCAGCTGCAGTATTTACAGTTAGTGTACTGTGTCCTCAAAACAGTGTGCACCTAAAGCTACCTGAAGACAATTGCTGGTGTTCTTCTGATACTATTAATACCACAGCCAGGCAGCTGCAGTATTTACAGTTAGTGTACTGTGTCCTCTGCACAGTGTGCACCTAAAGCTACTTGAAGACAATTGCTGGTGTTCTTCTGATCCTATTAATACCACAGGCAGGCAGCTGCAGTATTTACAGTTAGTGTACTGTGTCCTCAAAACAGTGTGCACCTAAAGCTACCTGAAGACAATTGCTGGTGTTCTTCTGATCCTATTAATACCACAGGCAGGCAGCTGCAGTATTTACAGTTAGTGTACTGTGTCCTCTGCACAGTGTGCACCTAAAGCTACCTGAAGACAATTGCTGGTGTTCTGATCCTATTAATACCATGGGCAGGCAGCTGCAGTATTTACAGTTAGTGTACTGTGTTCTCTGCACAGTGTGCACCTAAAGCTACCTGAAGACAATTGCTGGTGTTCTGATCCTATTAATACCACAGGCAGGCAGCTGCAGTATTTACAGTTAGTGTATTTGCAAATTATGGTGGAAAATAAGTATTTGGTCAATATCAAAAAATCATCTCAGTACTTTGTTATATATCCTTTGTTGGCAATGACAGAGGTCAAATGTTTTCTGTAAGTCTTCACAAGGTTGTCACACACTGTTGCTGGTATGTTGGCCCACTCCTCCATGCAGATCTCCTCTAGAGCAGTGATGTTTCGGTGCTGTCGCTGGCAACATGGACTTTCAACTCCCTCCAAAGGTTTTCTATAGGGTTGAGATCTGGAGACTGGCTAGGCCACTCCAGGACCTTGAAATGCTTCTTATGAACCCACTGCTTTGTTGCCCGGGCGTTGTGTTTGGGATCCTTGTCATGCTGAAAGACCCAGCCACGTTTCATCTTCAATGCCCTTGCTGATAGGAGGAGGTTTGCACTCAAAATCTCACGATACATGGCCCCATTCATTCTTTCATGTACACGGATCAGTCATCCTGTTCCCTTTGCAGAGAAACGGCCCCAAAGCATGGTGTTGCCACCCCATGCTTCACAGTAGGTGTGGTGTTCTTTGGTTGCAACTCAGCATTCTCTCTCCTCCAAACATGACGAGTTGTGTTTCTACCAAACAGTTCTACTTTGGTTTCATCTGACCATATGACATTCTCCCAATCCTTTTCTGGATCAACCAAATGCTCTCTAGCAAACCTCAGATGGGCCCGGACATGTACTGGCTTAAGCAGGGGGACACGTCTGGCACTGCAGAATCTGAGTCCCTGGCGACGTAGTGTGTTACTGATGATAGCCTTTGTTACGTTGGTCCCAACTCTCTGCAGGTCATTCACTAGGTCCCCCCGTGTGGTTCTGGGATTTTTGCTCACCGTTCTTGTGATCATTTTGACCCCACAGGGTGAGATCTTGCGTGGAGCCCCAGATCGAGGGACATTATCAGTGGTCTTGTATGTCTTCCATTTTCTAATTATTGCTCCCACAGTTGATTTCTTCACACCAAGCTGCTTGCCTATTGCAGATTCAGTCTTCCCAGCCTGGTGCAGGGCTACAATTTTGTTTCGGGTGTCCTTCGACAGCTCTTTGGTCTTCACCATAGTGGAGTTTGGAGTGTGACTGTTTGAGGTTGTGGACAGGTGTTTTTTATACTGTTAACAAGTTCAAACAGGTGCCATTAATACAGGTAATGAATGGAGGACAGAGGAGCCTCTTAAAGAAGAAGATACATGTCTGTGAGAGCCACAAATCTTGCTTGTTTGTAGGTGACCAAATACTTATTTTCCACCATAATTTGCAAGTAAATTCTTTAAAAAATCAGACGATGTGCTTGTCTGGATTTGTTTCCACATTTTGTCTCTCATAGTTGAGGTATACCTATGATGACAATTACAGGCCTCTCTCATCTTTTTAAGTGGGAGAACTTGCACAATTGGTGGCCGATTAAATACTTTTTTGCCCCAATGTATGTCTGGAAGGCCAACAAGGAGAGGCAGACAGTCACAAGCCAATAAAAGAGGGCAAGCAGGCTCTGTGTCTAGAGGCAACAGTGCTGGTCATGGACACAGTGCATCCTCATCAGCATGTGGCCGTGGGACACGCTTGTCCTTTTTTTCGGCAGATGGCCGCGTTGAGCCGCAACATGCCGAAGACTTGGTAAAGTGGATGACCAAGCCGTCCTCATCCTCTCTCAACTAGGCTCAGGGTACTTTGTCTGGCAAAGCATCTGCCAACTCGGCCTCTTTCCTCGGCTCAATGGCATCAGTCACTCCTTCCCTAGCCCCACCATGTCCTCCTGAGGAGTTCCCCGAACTGTTTGACCACAGTGTTGGGTACATGCTCCAGGAGGATGCCCAGCGTTTTGAAGGCTCCAATGATGGTACCCAGCTAGAGGAAGGCAGTAACGTGAGCCCAGAGAGAGGGGGTGCCCAAGAAGGACAGCAATCTGGCAGTCATGTTCCCCCAGCTGCAGCATACTGCCAGGTTTGCTCCAGTGATGAGGAGGGAGGGGATGATGAGGAAGTCACTGACTCCACGTGGGTGCCTGATAGGAGAGAGGAGGAGGAGGAAGCACAACGGTCCAACGAGGCAGGATGCCCTCCAGGGGCCAGCTTAAGGGCAGCGCACCGACTGCATCACACCGCAGAGCTCCGCATGTGCCTTTTTTGAGACGAGTGCATCAGATCTCAACGCTGCTATTTGCAGCATATGTTTCAAGTGTATCTCGCATGGCCAAAACATCACCCGCTTGGGCACCACATGCTTGACCAGACATATGTCGACCTGCCATGCAGTTCGTTGGCAAGCTTACCTAAAAGACCCACACCAAAGAACAAAGTGGACTTTTCCTTGCTCCTCATCAGCTGGGATCTCCAACCCCACTATACCTTCAGTCCTCTCTGAAACCTGCACTGAGAGGAATGAAGGTGTAGAATTAGGTGTGTCACAGCCAAGTACTTGTGGGCAATCTGCTATCGGTACACCAACATCAGATTGTACCAGGCAAATTTCCCTGCCCCAGCTGCTGCACCGCGGAAAGAAGTTCACTCCTAGCCATCCACATGCCCAGTGGTTGAATGCTAGCTTGGCTAAATTCCTAGCACTTCAACTGCTGCCTTTTCAGTTGGTAGAATCTGCCCCCTTCCATGAGTTTGTGGAATGTGCAGTTCCTCAGTGACAGGTTCCCAAACGCCACTTTTTCTCACAGAAGGCAATTCCGGCTCTCTACCGGCATGTGGAAGGCAATGTCTTGGCCTCGCTGGACAGGGCGGTCCTCCTCAATGATCATGCTGATAGCTTGTAAGAACATTGGCTAAGGCCCAATTTTTCAGCCCCTGTTTAACAGGGGCGTGTAATTACAATTTTTGATGCAATACTTTGCAGCAGGGCTCATTCCTGCGCTCCAACTAGAGTATCTGTGAGGGGTTGCGGTGTTGTGACACCAGTGCCTAAGGCCCAATTTTTCTGCCCCTGTTCAACAGGGACATGTAATTACAATTCTTGATATAATATTTCACAGCAGGGCCCGTTCCAGCGCCCACCAAGATTAACTGTGAGGACTAACAGTGTTGTGGCACCAGCACCACCACCACCACCACCAAAGGCCTAATTTTTCTACCACTGTTCAACAATGGCATGTAATTACAATTCTTGATATAATAGTTCACAGCAGGGCGTTCCAGTGCCCACCAAGAGTAACTGGGAGGGCTTACAGTGTTGTGGCAACACCAACACCTAAGGCCCCAATTTCTGCAGAGTAATATAGGGCAGGACCCTACTTTCAAACATCCAACTTACAAACGACTCCTACTTGCAAACGGAAGGAGAGAACAGGAAGTGAGATGAAATCTACCCCTGGGAAGGGAAATTCTCTCCTGTAAGAGTTAATATGGGAAAAACGTTGCTCCTTTCCACTGATGCTTTATCACAAATCCTTGCTTCACTAAAAACCAAAACATTTTCAAAAATCATTTGTCATTGGGACAGAAAGTGAGGTGAAATCTTCTGAAGAGGAGCACAGACAGAAAAACAAATGCCACAGGGGTGATAACCCTTCCGTATGTTTTCCAAAAAGCTTAAAATAGATTTTTTGGCTGGAGCTAAACACTTTAAAAATGTACCAGTTCAAAATTACAAACAGATTCTACTTAACAACAAACCTACAGTCCCTGTCTTGTTTGTTTACCTGTATACTGCTGTTCAGAGTATATTGGGCCTGGGGGCCCCACGCCTTTGCTTTTTTTAATTTGGGTGCGGGGTTATCCTTAATATCCATACAAGACCTAAAGGGGCTGGTAATGGGCTGGGGGTGGGTTACCCATGCCATTTTTCTCAATGATTTACATCCATATTGCTGGGACCAGACATTACATTAAAGCCATAAGTTTTAAATGACTTTTTTCCTTTAGAAATGTCATTTTGTGCAGGGACAGTTCTAAACGCGAGAAACACGTGCCACTTCACAGGCATACTATAGACACCCCCCAGGTACGATATTTAAAGGAATTTTTTTTTTCACTTTAAGCATCATTAAAATCACTGTTCCTGAAAAAACAGCAGTTTTTAAAACTTTTTTTTGCATTGATACATGTCCCCTGGGGCAGGACCCGGGTCCCCAAACCCTATTTAGGACAATAACTTGCATATTAGCCTTTAAAATTAGCACTTTTGATTTAGAACGGTCAAGTCCCATAGACTTTAAAGGGGTTCTAAAGTTCGCGCAAACTTTCGGTCAATACGCAGGTTCTGGTGCAAACCGAACCGGGGGATGTTCGGCTCATCCCTACTAAGGAGAGATAGGGACCTAGCCGGATAACAGCACTAACCATTTGTACATTGTTACAACTGTATATATTAGATAGTCAGGGAGCAATGCTATTGCCTTACTGCCTTGAAATGTAAATAATTATTGATATCTAAATGTCATATGTGACTAACTATTTTATATGAATGGAGTTTATTCATGTGGTACGCCACATATACTTGTTATCTTGTTATACTCTTAACCCTTTCCTGTTTCCCTACCCATCCCAGTTTTTGCCAGGACATCTGCTCTCAGGCCTGGGAGCTCAAATTATTTTTTTTATGCAAACCCCGAGACGAAGTTTCTTGGGAAGGGGGAGGATGTAGCACCCTGGGGTCTAGTCAGGGAGCTCCTCACCAAATTCCTTGTCAGGAGTAGCTACTGTAGTTAATTACTAAAAATCCATTGTCTTCTAGGCTGAAGATTGGGCCTATCCTGGGGGCATCAGGCTGCCAGGCTGTGTGAGGGCCAAAAGTGATGGTTCTGCCGGCCGGAGAACCTGTCGTGGTCGGGGGTAGAAGGGAAGCTGTCGCCACTAAGGGACCAATCGCATTTACCAGGAACCACAGTGAGTAACTGAAGCAAGTACCGGAGCAGTATTCTCACCGAATGAGCACGGTGGAGAATCGGGAAACTTCAGGTTGTGATCAAGTCAGGGACCCAACCAGTGGAAGTGACGCTTGTAGAGCAGCCTTGGTGCCAAGCTAGGGACCGAACCAGTCAGCAGGAGTAAAGCTGAAGGTATCCGAAGTGCCAAGCTAAGGACCCAGCAGCGAAGCGTGGATGACGCTTGAGGGAGATACAGCTGCAAAAGCCTTGAGGAGCTCACAGGATTCAGAGTCAGTGAATCAGAGGGTCCAGTGACAAACCAGGAGCTCAAGGGGCTGAAGAACTAAAAGGAGAAGTTGTAGTACAGCTGAGAGAACTGTTACTTTGAGTTAGGAACTGTTGCCATAGGAGACAGCAATCCTGCACATGCAGAAGTGGCACCTTGCTGGGGCCTTTCCCTGTACGGCTGTCCTGTTGAAGTCTCGGAGTCTGCCATTTGAAATTGCAACTACTTGAGTGTGTTCTGGCCCTAACCCTCTTTCCCTTGCAAAATATAAAAAGGACTGTCAAAGAAATAAAACCTCTTTTATATCCAAGAAGTGTCTGGTGCTCAATGACTTTCACCACCTTTGCACCCACTATGCCTCACAACCCACCACATATTGAAGGATGTCAGCTATTTTTGGCCTTGAAGGTTCCCATTAGACTGGAAGAGGTCAGAGATTCTGCTACACATATATTTCACAATTGCGTTAGGGGACAGATTTATGTGTGTATTATTCATATTGTGTATATCGAACTTCAATGTAAAAGAAGAAAAAACAAAAAAGAGGAGGGAAGAAAAAAAAGGGGGTAAGGGGGGCGGAGGAGCACTATGGAAATAGGGAAAGGTAACTTGGGGAAAAGGGTAAAGGTCTGAAGAGTGAAGTGGAGAGTAACATGGACACAAAAAATAGCAGAGATGCTCCATCATGACTGAGAGAGAACAGTGACAGGGTCCACTTTAGCCCAAGTCAGAAATTCAGATAAACTTCGTAACTTCAACCAGGCAGTCCAAGTGTAAAAAAACTGTTCCTCTTTTTCCATTTCCTGTGCCAGCATCCATTCCAAATCTCTGATGGAATCTAATTTGATTGCCCATTCCCCGAGAGAAGGTACAGATGTTAGTTTCCAGTAACAGGGAATAACAGCTCTGGCCGCAGTAAGAAAATGTCTAAGCATGTCTTTTTTCACCATCTTAAAGTGGTTGTAAAGCCAGAAGGTTTTTTATCTTAATGCATTCTGTAGAAGCCCCCCTCAGCCCCCACAATACTTACCTGAGCCCCATCTCTATCCAGCAATGTGCACGAGTGACTCTCGACCATCCTGGACTATCCTTCCTGATTGGCAGAGACACAGCAGCAGCGCCGTTGGCTCCCGTTGCTGTCAATCAAAGTCAGTTAGCCAATCAGGAGAGAGATGGGTGGGGCCAAACTGTGGTTCCGTGTCTGAATGGACACACAGAGCAACAGCTCGACTCGGGTGCCTCCATAGCAAGCTGCTTGCTCTGGGGGCACTAGACAGGAGGAAGGAGCCAGGAGCACCGAAGAGGGACCCGAGAAGTGGAGGATCTGGGCTACTGCAAAACCACTGCACAGAGCAGGTAAGTATAACATGTTTGTTATTTTTAAAAAAAAAAAAAAACAACTAAACTTTAGTATCACTTTAAGGGGCCTGGGGATCATGGATAGGAGGGCCCTCACAGGTGACGCATCGGTAGAAGTATCCAAAGGTTTGCAATATAGATCCAAAATTTGTTTCCAGAACATCCGCACAGGGAGGCAATCCCACTAGATGTGAAGCATGTTTCCTTTCGAGGCATGGCATCGCCAACAGATGTCAGATATATCAGGGTTAAAGTGATGTAAAACAACAGGGCATCTATACCATCTGGTTATCACTTTAAACCCCTTTTTTGAGTTTTCATAGCTATTGACAGTTCATGTGTTAAAGTGAAACGTTTTTGCCATTCTTCAGGGGAGAAAGTAAGTTCAAGATACTTTTCCCAAGCCTGCATATACGAGGGGAGGTCTGGGTAGGTCAACACCAAAAGAATAGAATATAGTGAAGAAATATAATAGCAGAGATTCTAAGGCAGGTGGTTTGGCAAGATTATCTGAAATCGAAGAAATAGATCGTATATAGGACAATGCCTGTTGCCTTTGCAGCCACTGCATAGAATTACGCAAAGGTATTGAGGAAGAAGAGGCTGCAGTCAATGTCAGGTCTGACTGGAAGACTTGAAATAGTCTTCTATGTTCTGTTTGTCCAAGGGCCAAACACCGTTGACTGAAAGACTGTTAAAAAAGTCGGAGTTCCGAAGAAGGGAGTCATGTGGCCCAGATATTTTGATATTTTAAAAGTAGGTATTGCAGTGTTCCATATATTAATTGTTTGGTGAGTAAGATCAGCCAGAATTGAGGGGCCCTTGAGAACAGTGAATGAGATATATACGAAAGAGCACAAAGGTCTATAGGGTTCATGTGGCCCTCCAGTTGTGCCCAATGGAGGGATGATGGAAACGATTAACAATAAGTATAAATATTGATGCCTTATGGTAAATAGCGACATCAGGTACCCCTGCCCCGCCTGGAATAAATACAAGAGGTGAGGAAGAATATCCATCTTAAAGCAGTTGTATACCCAAATTCTACACTTTTACCTACAGGTAAGCCTATAATAAGGCTTACCTGTAGGTAAAATTAATATCTCCTAAACCTGTACGGTTTAGGAGATATTCCCTTTGCGTGCAGCCGCTGACGTCAGCGGCGCATGCGCTCTGAATGCCCGGCTGAAGGTCCGGCAGTGTTGCCAGACCTTGCCAGGAAGAAAACTAGTGACGTAACTCACAGCACCGAAGCCGCGAACCAGGAAGACACGCCGAGGGAAAGATGTCAGCTCCCTCGGCGTGGACCGGGCTCCGATACGGGGGCTTTGTTCTGAGGTAAGTATTTCATAATGAGCTAGTATGTGCTGCATGGGTTTTTTTTTCCTTATTTTTTTTTTTTAATGTGCGGATTTACTATTGTTTGAAGAATGTTGATTCTAGCGAACCATGAAAATCTCTTAGAGGCATAGGAGTCCAAGTCCGACTGAATTTTGTCTTTTACAGGCGTCAAGCTTTTTATTTCTCAGCCTGTAAAAGCATCTCTATGTAAGCCTATGAGGTTGATTTACAAAGGGCAAATAGACTGTGCACTATGCAAGTGTAGTTCCTCCAGAGCTTAGTAAATGAGGGGGAGCTCTGCTGACTTCCATAATCCAATCACGTGCAAGCAAAAATACTGTTTTTTTTTTTTTTTTCCTTACATTAGATTGGGTATTCTTTGTATAGTGAAGCTTTAGCTCTCTAGCTCTGGAGCAAATGCACTTGCAGGGTGCAAATGCAAGGTGCACAGTCTATTTTCCTTTAATAAATCAACCTCTATGCATCCATGTACACATAGGCATTTACATACATATTAGTGGAACGTTTACAGGCTGAAAAAAAAACACCAAAGGTGTATTCAGGATAGGAGCTGAAAAGCAGAAAAATGTTAAGTGCTACTAAGCGCGCCTAAATGCGCACAAATGTTACATGTGTAGGTGGCCACCCATTGATCAGCTTCATCATTCAGGGAAGGGAGCTCTGTGCTGTAAACAACACCGGCTCCGAATACTGACAGGCGATCTTGCTGTTTTTACAGCAAGATTGCTTAGTAAAAACAGCACATAACTCACATAGTAAACAGTTCAGAACACATTTAACCCCTTGATCGCCCCTAGATGTTAACCCCCTTCCCAGCCAGTGTAATTAGTACAGTGACAGTGTATAGTATTAGCAATGATCACTGTATTAGTGTCACTATTGATGTCAGTGTCGCTGATCACCACCATTACTAGTATTTGAAAACAGTATCTGCTATAACTTTAATGCAAAGCAAATAAATAAATACACTTATTGGGATTTTTTTTTTACCAAAAACATGTAGCAGAATACATTTTGGCTTGAATTCATGAAGAAATTAGATTTTTTAAAAATTTTATTGGATGTTTGTTAGCAGAAAATAAAAATTGTGTTTTTATTTTTTTAATTTTTCATCTTTTTTCTTTTATATTGCAAAAAAAAAACAAAAAAAGTAGTGATCAAATACCACCAAACGAAAGCTCTATTTGTGTAAAAAAAACAAAGCTAAAAATGTATGTAATTTGTGTACAGTGTTGCATGAACACACAATTGCCAGTTAAAGTAGTGAAATAGAAATTAATAAATTTCATACCACGCTCAATAGAACCAAATCATGTAAAATAAATTACTCATAAAACATATACATGTGACAAATGATATAAATGAACTTTTTAACTATAATCAAATTATAATAGTGAAGTCCATAGACCATGAATCCACGACCAAACAATTCTTCAATCCAGTGCACAATAAAATAACAGTTCTGTAAATAAGAAGGGGGGTGCCGTCCTCCACCAATCTAGGCAAACATCCTACTCACCACCAGATGAATCTGGCACCCATGACAGATGTCAAACACGCAGAGAACGTATATCATAATGTACCTACCAAATATAGGCATTTCTCCCTTACGATGTGGCCAAACGGGATTTGTAAATCAGGAAAAGAAAGAAAAGCTCCTCATAGTACAGCTTGTAGCCGTTTATTTGAAAAATCTACTCATTCCATTAAGAACACATAAAATGGAGCCGGTACGCCAAGTTGCGCTCCAACCACGATGTCGGAAGTGACGTATCACGTACGGAATCCAACGCGTTTCGCCAGCAGGTCTGATGTCCTCAGCGGTCATGTGATGTCATAAGGTCATTGGATCACATGACCCCTGAGGACGTCAGATGTGCTGACGAAATGCATCGGGTTACATAGGTGATACGTCACTTCCGCCATCGTGGTTGGAGCAGAGGTGGAGCACAACTTAGCGTACCGGCTCCATTTTAGGAGCTTTTCTTCGTTTCCTGATTTACAAATCCTGTTTGGCCACATCATTGGGGAGAGACGCCTATATTCGGTGGGGACATTGTGATATACATTCTCTGCGTGTTTGACATTTGTCATGGGTGTCAGATTCATTCGGTGGTGAGTAGGATGTTTGCTTAGATTGGTGGAGGACGGCACCCCCCTTCTTATTCCCAGAACTGTTATTTTACTGTGCACTGGATTGAAGAATCGGTTGGTCGTGGTCTATGGACTTCACTATTATAATTTTGGTTTTGGTAAAGGTGAGCTAACCCTTTAGGCTGCATTCACACCTGAATGTTTCCTTTTCAGGCAGAAAGTCGTATGTTTTTAACCGCAATTTTTACTGCGTTTTTTTGCCACGATTTTGCACAGGTCAAAAGGTCACCAATGTGAAAAGCAGAAAAAACGCCTGTAATCTGCCCAAAAAGAAGCTCATGTACTTTTTTGAGCTTCAGGCATTTTGCTTTAGGCTACAAAATGCTCAGATGTGAATTTTGCTTGTTGGGCATTTTTCTGGCGTTTTTTGGGCCTTTTACAAGCTGAAAATGCTCATTTGTGAATGCAGACACTCTGTGGGACACTGCAGACTTTACACAGCATCCTTTATAGTGTGAATTGGATGTAAAATGCTGACCACCAGCAATGAGTTCTGAGTAACAGAAATCCGAGCACATTGCGGGCACGCAGGAGGGCAGGTACACTGCAGGGTTAGCCAGGGCACAAGAGCATCAGGTCTTCTCCAGCATCATTGAAAATTCACAGGGAACTTGTCTGGCAGAGCAACTCCCAGACCCAGCATATGGCCTTTGGGATTGCTTAGCTGTAAAGACAAAAAGAATCTTTTGGAGTGCCTGTACATGACAGATAACATGAACAGACAGATATAACTTACCCAACAAGCTAACATACAGACAGGAACAGAAGTCAAAGTCAATACAAATAAATAGGAGCAAATGCAAAACAAAAAATGTTACAACCTACTTTTTACCCCTTCATGTCTACACTTACTTCTCCATGGTAACTAAGAGGCAAAATTGTCATACAGGCTGGACTTCAAAGATTTCTCTTCATTACATACTGAATTGATGAGACTAGTAATTTATAAAAGATAGCATGGTTAATGCTATCTTTCCAGCACACATGAAGTGACAGTGACACTGCATTTCTGGCAGGTTTTTTCTACTTGCTACAAAAATGCACGTAGTTTGAAAAATAAATGCTAATGCAGCCATCACATCTAGGGACTGGCCAGCTGCAACATATTACATTTATTTTTGGGTTAAGATACGCTTTAAGAGCCCTTTCACACTGCCAGCATGGGGGCGTCGGCAGTAAAGCGCTGCTAGTCCTAGCGGCGCTTTACCAACGTTTTTGCGGCGCTTTTCGGGTGCTAGCAGGGTGCTTTTAACCCCCGCTAGTGGCTGAATAAAGGTCTAAAAGCGCTGCTGCCAAGGCTATTTGCAGGTGCTTTGGCAGTGCTGCCCATTGATTCCAATGGGCAGGGGCGCTTTAGGAGCAGTGTATGCACCACTCCTAAAGCGCCTCAAAGATGCTGCTTGCAGGACTTTTTTTTACATCCTGCCAGCGCAGCGCCCAGTGTGAAATCACTCCGGCTTTCACACCGGGATTGCAGATGAGGCTTATTTCAGGCGCTATTTTTAGTGCTAAAGCTCGTGAAAAACGCCTCCAGTGTGAAAGGGGTCTAAAGTGTGGGAGTCAGTACATATGGTCTCTTATGGCACTCTAGCAATGGCTTGTAAATGGGTCCAAACACAATAACAAATAGGACACAGGTGTAAGATGGAAGAATCAAGGCTGAAAGAACAGGGACAGACAGAACTAGACAATGCTGGTTCCCACTGGTGCAACTTCTGATGCAACTTGAGTCACAGAGTCGCATGACAAAGGAAAACACATTATATTCAATGGTGCCCATTCTCATCTATGTGACTCAGCATGTTTTGAGTTTGGAAAAGGTTCCTGTGCTTCCTTGGTGTGATTTACGGTGCAATTTGGCCCCATAGAATATGCAAATTCAAACTACATAATTGCACTGAAAATCATGTTAAAATCACATCGCAGCAATGTGATCTGATTATAAAGAGAAATAAAACACCAATCCTAACAATATAAAAGATATAAACAGATACATTTATCTTTTTAAGAGCAACACTGTAAAATTTGTATTTCTCTCTCTTTCTCTCTCTCTCTCTCTCTCTCTCTCTCTCCCACAGCAGCTACAGGTGGGGGAGGAGAGAAGGGAAGCTGGCAGCAATGCTGGGGAAATGGGCACACAGGGGGCCTGGACAGCAGATGGAAGGGACGCATGTGCTAAAACCAATCCCTCTGCAGTGCAGCCAGTGGGGAAAGAAGAGGAGAAGCTGGCAGCACTGCAGGGGGATGTAGAAGAGGATTGGTGTCTGCAATAAGACAATACAGCCAGACCATCTGCTCAACAAGTGCCCGGGCCCCCCTTATGAACTGATGGGGCCCGGGCCCAGTACAGGGGGGGCTGGATGTACTGTCTTATCAGCAGCCCTGATTGTAGATGCGGACACTTTGACATCAACTGTTGCATGAGTTGAAGTGATTTTAAACCTCAGCCATGAAATATAGCATATAACAAAGCATACCCCTCTATAGTGTTTACTTGTTTCAACTAAGAGCATTAAAGCGGTAGTAAACCGCCAATGAAACAAAAATTAACTGGGGCCCCCCTGTAGGGTTAAGTCATAATGTACTAGTATGCTGCACCGCATACTAGTACATTATGACAGACTTACCAGTAGAGTGGATACCTCCTGCACAGTGCTGTTATGAATCCCCAGTGCTGCCATCTTCACCCGGTCTTCCTTTCCGGGTTCACGGGCTCTGGCTGTATGAATAGCTGGAGCAGTGGTGATGTAACTCCTGTGCATGAGTGCAGGAGCACTCGGCTCGGTGACGTTGCCAAGAGCATCGCTTGTGAATATTACTTAAACTGTGTAAGTTTAGGAGATATTCACTGTACCTACAGGTAAGCCTTATTATAGGCTTACCTGTAGGTACAAGTTCAAAAGTGAAGTATACCTCCACTTTAAGTGATTTATATCTGCTGCTTCATTTTGCTATGAGCATGAATCACTTCTGACAAGTTTTCTTCTTGACACCGAGAGAAAAAAGGTGACAGGGGAGGGATTAACATGTGATCGATAGTTCTGTTCCTGAGTGCTGTGTGAAGGGTGTGTGTCCCTTCCCTGCAATTAGCTCTCAGGGCTCAGCTCACAGAGCTCTGCAGTGTTTAAATTCAGCTCTCTGCCCCCGTTTTCAGAACTTTCAGACAAGCTTTATAAAATGGACTTTGAATTGGTGTAGAGAAGAGAAGACTGCAGATATACAGGTACAGCTTATGTAGGAGCATTTGTTTCATCTATGTGTATCACCTGAAGCCAGTCACTTCACTGGGTATATATAGGGGTTTACAGACACTTTAACTGAACACCCCCCAATAAAATGTTAAATACTTTAGGATAAGACGGTCAGCTCATAGGCTGAATGTACAAATGACAGGTCCTCTTTAAGGATACATCAGGGGTCTATTAGACCCCTAATATCACTTCTGGACCCTACTGAAGCTGATCAAATACAAACTGAATTTTTGGGATGTGTGGAAGTGATCAGGATGCTTTACAGTCGCCTAAATCACTTCCAACAGAAAGATGAAAGTCTGCTGGACAGCCAAGAGTGTGTTTAAAAGTGCTGCTGGCATAGACCTTACGACGCTGAAAGGGTTAAATGAAAAAGAAAAAAATGACCAGCATATTAATAAAGCACAGCTTTATGCTTTCCAAATGTGCACCGTGCGCCGCTTGGTCCTGGACTTTAAAGCAAGAGTAGACCCATTCATTGCAATAAATGAATGTAAAAAAAGAATATACTGTACATACTTATAGGTTAAAATAGACAATGCCCACTACAGAATTGAATTTCTTATATTGAAATGAGCAAAGTCATTTCCTATGCTACAGATGTGACAGTTGTTTTTCCATACATCTGATATCATTTCCTCCCAAGCCTGCTTTCACATTACATATGGTTTCGTAAATAAACTCCTGCACAGCATATGTTCACAGTGCCAATGTGATGCTAAAGAATTTGTAATCTTGGTTTTAGTGAATGAATTGCGAGTAGCAAAATCAGGATAAATATAAACATAGATTAGATGGACATATGCTTGCTACCCAGTTTCCAATGCAAATAATATATAACTTTTACCAGGTTTATAATGGCAACTGAAGTTACTTGATTTGCATTGCTATTACTATGTAACATCAGTCAGCAAATTAAATGCCAAGTGCCATTTCTTTATTTAACCACTTCAGCCCCGGAAGAATTTACCCGCTTCCTGATAAGAGCACTTTTTGCGATACGGCACTGCGTCGCTTTAACTGACAATTGCGCGGTCGTGCAACGTTGTTCCCAAACAAAATTGACGTCTTTTTTTCCCCACAAATAGAGCTTTCTTTTGGTGGTGTTTTATCACCTCTGTGGTTTTTATTTTTTGCGCTATAAACAAAAAAAGAGCGACAATTTTGAAAAAAACTCATTATTTTTTATTTTTTGCAATAATAAATATCCCCCAAAAATATATAAAAAAACAAATTTTTTTCTCAGTTTAGGCCGATATGTATTCTTCTACATATTTTTGGTAAAAAAAATTGCAATAAGCGTATATTGTTTGGTTCGCGCAAAAGTTATAGCATCTACAAAATAGGGGATAGATTTATAGCATTTTTATTATTATTTTTTTTTTTACTAGTAATGGCGGCGATCTGCAATTTTTATCCTGACTGCGACTTTATGGCGTACACATCAGACAATTTTGACACATTTTTTGAACCATTGGCATTATTACAGCGATCAGTGCAATTAAAAATGCATTGATTACTGTAAAAATGTCACTGGCAGTGAAGGGGGTAACACTAGGGGGCAGTGATGGGGTTAACTGTGTTCCCTGGGAGGTGATTTTAACTGAAGGGGGAGGGACTAACTAGAGGAAGAGATCGTGGTTCCTAGCTAATAGGAACACACGATCTGTCACTTATGTCAGAACAGAACAGGGAAGTGTGTGTTTATACTTCTGTGTCTCCTGGTCACAATCACTCGTGGCCAGCAGTCAACGGGACAGTCGGCCAGGAGCATCAGCACCCCCCGCTGTGCAGCGGGCACGCACGCCTGCTATACGTACAGTAACGTGGTTTCACGCAGGGGAGCCAACCTGCCACAGTAAAACTGCGGCGGCTGGTCCGGAATCAGAAGCGGACCACTTGCCGACCAGGCTTTTCCTAGCACTTTTTGTTTACAAGTTTAAATCAGCATTTTTTGCTAAAAAAATTATTTATAACCCCCAAATATTACCTTTTTTTTTTTTTCAAGCAGAGACTGTAGGGAATAAAATGGCAATTGTTGCAATTTTGTTATGTCAGTGGTTTTGCAAACCCAATTTTTTGGGGAAAAAAATACACTTTAATGAATTAAAGAAAAAGCAAACACGATGTTTACCCCACTTTTTTTGTATAATGTGAAAGATGATGTTACACTGAGTAAATAGATACCTTACATCTCGGCTTTAAAATTGCACACACTCGTGGAATGGTGACAAACTACGGTACTTAAAAATCTCCATAGGCAATGCTTTAAACGCCTTTACAGTTTACCTGTTTAGAGTTACAGAGGAGTTCCAGCGCTAGAATTATTGCTCTTGCTCTAACGTTCGGGGTGATACATCACATGGGTGGTGCGAATGTCGTTTATATATGTGTGATTGTGTGATCAATTTATGTATGCGTTTGCTTCTGCACACGAGCACGGAGGGATGGGGAGCATTTTACTTTTTTTTTTTTTCTATTTATTTATATATTTATTTTTTTATACTGTCCCTTTTCATTTTTTTTTTAATCTCTTTTATTCCTATTACAAGGAATGTAAACATCCCTTGTAATAGAAATAAGGATGACTGGTCCTCTTTATGGAGAGATCTGTAGACAAAAGATCCAAAATTTCTTCTATACCTTTTTAAAAGCAAAAGATCCCCAAAGTAATTTTTTTTCGATCTTTTGCTTAAAAAAATAAAAAATGTACTTCCAGCCTGGACCGAAAGTGACGTCATGACGTCGGTCCGGTCCAACAAGGCCATATAGTCGATCAAAGAGTATTAACTCTTTGACTGCCTATGGGAGCAGCCACTCGCATTTCTCAGGAGAACAGGTGGAAACAGTAAACCCGAGAAACACGGCCGGCGAGCAGCGGGACAGGGACATCCCCTCCCGCTGCTTCAGAATCCGTTCCAGGGGCTCATGAGCCGCTCAGTCCAGTTTCTTTAGAAAGCCAACCACCAGCTGCAAAACACGAAACAGGGGCTATGGCTGATATCTTCAGCCATAATCCGGGTAAACCACTTGAAAACCGTATATATATACACATATTGCGGTTAATGGTAGGGCTCCTAATGTCTACTCAGCACTTCATGGAAATATGGACTGGTAGGTAGCAAGCCTTAGCCAAGGAATGTCAGGCCCCAGTAAAAAAAAATGATACTAAAGCTGGCCATACACCCATAGATTTATTTCATTCCTTCTTCTGGCTGTCAGAATTCCTGAACAGATGCAGGCACTGTTCAGATATACTAATGTTGATGGGGGAATTAAGTGATTCCCCCGGGAAGCCCAGCCCAGTAAAGAAGAGAGAGATATCTTACAGTGTATAGCCAGCTTTAGGAAGAGTCTTGGGGCGGAGTTTAAAATGGTTGTAAACCCTCACATATACCCAGTGAAGTGACTAGCCTCATGTGATACACAGAGATTAAGTAAATCCTCCAACATGAGTTGTACCTGTTTATCTGCAGCCCCCTCTCCTGTACATCTTTCTAAAAAACAGAGATCAAAGGCTTTTTCTCATCTCCAGTAGACAGGGGGTGGGGATCTAATGTCACATGCTGCGGCAGACTAGAGAGGAGAGATCTATGTAACCTGAACCCTGAGTGCAGGGAAGGGATCTACCCTCCCTGCACACACACAATACCATAGGAAAACATGCACAGCAGAGGCTGTCAATCCCCTGCTTTGCGCTATTGGGGGGGGGCGCTGTCTCCTGAGATTGTCTGGTGTCAACAGTATAGCTTAGAAGTCAGTTATGCAGATACTGTAGCAAAGGAATGACAGAGCCGAGAGAAATGACACTGTACTTTGGACTGAAGCAGGTACACACTGTGCTTTGTTCATTTTTCATGTCAGAGGTTTCATTTTTACCATAATCAATCCTGTCTGTACTGTGCTGGGGAGCTCATTATTAGTTGTAAACTAGGCTGAAAACAGATCATCCTTACAATGGGTCAAAGATCTCAGGGCTTGGGTTCTGCATTGTATGTTAACCTCCTTAGCGGTATTCCTGTGTGTGGCTCGGGGTGAATTTTTAGTACCAAAAGCAGTATCCCCGAGCCACACTCGGGATCGCATCGCAGGATCCAGGCAAAGTTACTTACCCTGTCCCCAGGATCCTGCGATGTCTCCCCGCTGTGTCCTCCGCCGGATCTATCACAGTGCTGAGCTCCATCCCCTGCGAGCAGTGCGACGCACGGGGACGGAGAACGGCGCCAAATTCAAAAAGTAAAAAACACACAACACATACAGTACATTGTAATCTTACAGATTACATTACTGTATCACATTATTTCACCTCCCTTTTGTCCCTAGGGGTTTGTCCAGTGCCCTGCATGTAGTAATAAATACTGTTATTTCTGCCTGGAAACTGGAGATTGTCCATAGCAATCAAAAAGTGTCCCTTTATATCAAAAGCGGTTTTAGACCAGCTAGAAAACAACGATAATAAATTAGAATCACTTGTAGAATTGAGTGATAGTGATTTGTGGGGAAATCCGTCATCAAACACTGAAAGTAATGACAGCAACAATTCTGCAACTGAGCAAATTTCAGTGTTTTTGATTTGATTACATTATTGAATAATTTGTATTATTATTATTATATTATTATTTGTTATAATTATTTATAGTTATTTATTATATTATAATTTATGATTTCATGTTTCAAACTTTATCATACCCGGGATGTCTACTAGACTCTTGTTTGGACAGATTTAAGTGGGTTATTCCTAAGAATTACAGGCCTACAATATAAAACGCCAAATTTCCATGCAAAACAATGTACCGCTTTGAGCCTCAAAAATCTGAAATAATCATACCGCCAGGGAGGTTAATGAATGGAAACACAGCCTGTATTGTCTCTGCGTTTTCACTTGCAGGGAAACTGGCAGTCTTCCCAAAGGCTGAAAGAATTTATTATTATTATTATTATTATTATTATTATTATTGTGTGCTGTGTGAATGGAAACACATAAACATATAGTGGGGTTTTTCCCAAATTTTACAGCAAAAGGGGAACTGCAATTTAGACCTTTGTACACCTAAATGCCTGCATGATAATGCACACATTTTTGTACATGGAGGTATATTTCATTATTAAAACAGCCCATTTAGTTTGAAAGGGCTCTCAACATGCTTCAACGCAGGAAAAAAAAACATACTTACACAATTTTTGGCAATGCAGAACACCATAATGCACAAGGCAATCATACTCTTTTCTGCATTTTGGTGCACTACAGGACATGTATGTTTGTTTCCACTATATGTATAATGCCCTGTACACACAGTCGGACATTGATCGGACATTCCGACAACAAAATCCATGGATTTTTTCTGACGGATGTTGGTTCAAACTTGTCTTGCATACACACGGTCACACAAAGTTGTCGGAAAATCCATACGTCGGGACTATAAACGGGGCAGTAGCCAATAGCTTTTGTCTCTTAATTTATTCTGAGCATGCGTGGCACTTTGTCCGTTGGATTTGTGTACACACAATCGGAATTTCCGACAACGGATTTTGTTGTCGGAAAATTTTATAGCAAGCTCTCAAACCTTGTGTGTCGGAAATTCCGATGGAAAATGTGTGATGGAGCCTACACACGGTCGGAATTTCCGACAACAAGGTCCTATCACACATTTTCCGTTGGAAAATCCGATCGTGTGTACAGGGCATTAGAGTACAATTGGAACTGGAACTGGCACTGGCACTTTCAGGTACTAAGTGATACCTTGGACATACACATCAACTTATTTACCTACCTTATGGGCCTGATGTGGAAGCAGAAAGCCATAGTGCACCGACTACGGATAGTCCAGCCCCTCCTGCAATCATGAACATAATTAAAGCATAACAGATACAGGTTCAACCAACATAATCAGAGTATCTTGCAGGAAGCTGGCTGCGATTAGACCGTAGAGGCCAACGGGCAACAGTACCCTCTGGGGAGTCAGGTTGCAAATGATTCTGATCTGGCTGTGACTCCAAGGTCACAGGTGGATAGGGGTCAATCAGGCCTTACATACCTCTGTCACCTGGGCCCAAGTCCGAATCCTCAGTTGATTCTGGACAATCCTTGGAACTTTCAGGAGTGGCTGGACTATCCCTAGTCGCTGCACTATGGCTTTCTGCTTCCACATCAGGAGAGGCTGGAGGCTTGAGCAAGAGAGGAGGCAGGTACCATTCAGCAGGGACTTCCTGTACAGGTGGGACATCCACAGGATTATTTATCTTCCTATCGCCTGTTGTCTTGGCAGAGCAGTAACGCTTAGCCTCTTAGCACCCAGGGCCTTAGCAGGTTGCGATGGAGATGTCTCTTGACAGAATTAGGTTCCTCTGAGATAAAGTCATACACTGGAATCAGAGGGAAAGGTTGTTGTTCAACCTGATAGGGAGTAAGTTCTCACTTGGACTCCAGCTTACTGCCTGTCTTGTTCTTGGTATTTTTTAACAACACCTGGTACTTGACAAGATCCTCAAAGGTCTTGGTGAAGATAATGATATCATACAAGTAGACCAGCATAGTCTCAAAGTTAAAGTTTCCTTGGCTCCTCTCCATTAGGTGCTAAAACATGCTGGGGGCATTGCTAAGGCCAAAGGCATATGGTTACATTCAAACACTCCCAGAAGTGCAAAAAAGGCAGTCTTTTTACAATCTTGATCTCGCACTGGAACCTGCCAGTAGCCATTTGCCAGGTCAAGGGTGGAGAAGTACTTGGCTTGACCCAATGCCATAAGTGACTCCTCTACCCGGGGTAACGGGTAAGTATCCCGATGAGTGCAGGCGTTTAATTACTCTATGAAAAACCGCAGACTTCCATTTTTTTTTTTTTGCACCAGAACTGCTGGAGCAGCCCACGGATAACAATTCTCTTGAATCACTCTCGCTCTGTAGCATGTTACAGAGCAAGTCTTTGACCTCCTGGCACAACACAGAGAGGAATGGGTGGAAAATTCCCCGTATGGATTGGGTGATCAATGGCTTCAGTAAAGCCGTAGGCTTCCGGGCCGGCAGCAAAAATCAGTAGATTCTTTTCAAGTAGCTGGTGAAGCAGTCTCTGCTGCAGTAGAGGATAGTCTCGAAAAGGAATGTCCAGTTGTTCCAGCAGCAACTTGTATTGTGACTCATCCAATGAGGACATGGCTGCATGTAGTGGAGCACAAATTGCCTTTACTCCTCCGAGCCTCCGAGATGCAGTGACGGGGCACTACAAATAGGTCTGCTAAAGTGGCATGGTTGGGAAGTGAAACTGGAGTTGTCCCCAGGTTGATGAGCTGACCAGGACCTTTCCTTTGTGAACTTCAGTCAAAGTGCGTGCAACTAGCCAGGCCCCTGGAACTACCTCTCTGATGCAGGTTTCCACCATTACTGTGGCCCCTTGAAGTTTCTTGTGAGCCCCAAGGGGAAGAGACCAGACTACCTCTTAAAGGGGTGCCAGGAGTCGTTTTCACTCGGGCGGCTTATGAACGACCCCTACTTGTTCGGGCAATTTTTGATGAGCTTTAAACGGTGGTGTGACGTTGAGCCACACAGCTCACAGACTGCAGCCCCATGCACACCAGCCAAAAGGTTCAAACTTGGCCAGTAAGTGGGACAGGTCCAGATCCTTTAATATGTTCATGCCCAGAACAATAGGCACTGCTGTGCTTACTGGGCTGCGAGTCCACTACGCCTACTTGGTCCACCACTTGATCATCAATCTGGATCCTCATCCAGGTGACTCCTTTAACCAAGATTGGCAAATTGCTGGTCGCCTTGAGGGATAGCCAGGAGAGGTCCAGTTGGTCTTGTGTCCCAAATCGCTGGGCGTAGAAGTCATACTCCATGACAGGCATAGGACCTTTTGACCAATAATGAGGGCAGCCACCACTGGACTTGACACAACCATAGATCTTGGTTTGCTGGGACCTTAAGTTGACTGTCCCAGGGGTTGTCCCTCTACGCTAGAAGCCACTTATTTACCGGCGGCCTGCCTGAGCTTTTGAATTCAGGTCAGCTGCAGTTCTTGCTTACATGTCCAAAATGGCAACACCGCGGCGCCAGCATTTGTGGTCCTCCATAACGAGTTCTCACCCTTGGGGGAGTGGACCGAATCTTGTTTGAGTGAGCACAGCTCTTGCTTAAAGAGGTCACGACCAGGGCGAGTTCCCTTAGTGCTGTTTGTATGACTGACAGTGGTGAGGATGCTAGGGCCTCCTCTTTCATGTGTGCTGGATCATCTGTAGGTCTGTCTCCCACTGTTGTCTGAGTGGGTCAGCATCCATGCAGAGCTTTTAGAAAGTCGTAAAGGTCTGGAAAAGGCTGCTAAAGGTGGTGGAGTTGGTGGAGTTGTAAGGCTTTCCAGAAGTTTAGGTGGTATGAACCTTCAAGGTTCTCTATACCCTTTATCATGGATGAGGGTCCTGAAAAAAAGAAAGTGAGAGGCTTGATATGGCTTGTTGAGTAGGAAAATTAAAGAAGCCTAAAGTAAACACCATATTGCCAATGACTGGATGTAAAGGGGAATGGGATTGGTGAGAAGTCATGTTTTTTGAATGCCTGCTGGGTGCCAGCACTATAAACATCCAATAACGCCATGCAGCCATGCAGCCCGCACCATGAAAATGTATTATGTTGTACAGCTGGGCCACCTATCCTAGATAAGGCTGACATTGTTCCTCTCCTCTTCCTCCTGCCCACTGTGGCCTGGGTTGCCTAATGTCTCTTAGCGACCTACAGTCACACAACCATACTGTATGAATGTTTTTCCAATACCCCTAAACACCCTGGCGGTACCCGTAGGGGTACTTATATCCAAGGTGGGGAACCACTGCTCTAATGTACTTAAAGTAGAAGTACAGTCAAAGCTCGTTTGGCTGTACTCCTGTGGATCACAAGAGTGCAGTTCGTTCTGCATGCCTGTGACCCGTTTTCATCAGAGAGAGGGCTGAAGTCCCCTCTCTGCTGACATCCCAGAGTCGGTCCAGGCTCCACGTCATCACCACCACGGAGTTGGGATCTGCCCAGATCCCTGGACCGATACCTGACTCAGCCTCTCTGCGTTGCTGAGCCGGCCACTCCCACCCCCTCCACAGCTCAGTGCTCCAGTGAGCGAGGAGGGGCAGAGCAGAGAACTGCTGACAGACATCACCAGCTCTCTGCTCGGGGTGCTGGGAGAACCAAGCGATCGGCGGTGTTTGATCGCTCAGTTCTCAGTGTTAGAGGCGCCGGGGGACAGATGCAGCATTGGACCGATGCTGCATCCACCTAGGTAAGTATGAATATAAAAAAAAAAGTGAAAAAGATTCAGATCACCTGTTTGTTATTATACCGAAAATAAGCAATATCTAACTATATAAAGATAAAACACAATATAATATCATAATCTAGTATACAGTTAGAAAATGTCAGTTTACAAAAAAATCACAAAAAAACTAAAAACAATATCAGTATGGAAAACTCACTTATTAAAGTGATATGGTTTTATGTAAAAAACATTTATTTTCCCATAGGATAGACACGTCATCCGCCTGCCTCTCCACCTCAGCCAATCAGAGAAAGCCTTATATTCATTCTAAAAAATACAAAGCTTCCTGTGAATGGCTGAGCAACGTTTAGCCTGACTCAATATTGTTCCAGGAACGAGATGGGACATTCCTGTACCACTGCCAAAACACAGTACAGCATATTGTATGTAGCCGATGCCACATACAGTTTATAGAGCATGATAGGGGTTGCAGATGTAGCACCCTGGCGTTTAGGCAGGGTTGTTGCTCACAAATCTACTTGCCAGGAATAATTATCCTGGTTGATTGCTAGAGATCTATTGAGAAGGGAAAAAAAAAAGATATGAGAAGGGAAAGGCAAGGTCAGGTTATGGGTATATGTGGAATCTCAGCCAATGGGCATGGGTTTTCTTGAATCCCTTGGCCTGCTGGGAGAGCCTATATATTCGGGTGGAGTCAGGTGATCTAGGTTCTGTGCCACCTGGATGACTGTCTGGGTGGACATGTGTTGTATTGCCCAGGTTGCTAGGCCAGAGATGGGGCACATCTGGCTGCTGGGTTGTCTGAGGGCCTATTTAGGAGCAAGAGAGCAGCACAGGGTTGTGATTGCGGCTTGCAGTACAACCAGAAGTGATGTTCTGTTGGCCAGAGAACCTGTCGTGGTCAGAGGTAGAGGGGAAGCTGTCGCCAGTAAGGGACTGTCCACCTAATTACCAGGGACCACAGTGAGTAACTGAAGCAAGTACCGGAGCAGTATTCTCACCAACCAGGGACGAAGAATTGGGAAACTTCAGTGGGAATCAAACCAGGGACCCAGTTAGCAGAGGTGCAGAGTTGCAGAGCAGCCTTGTATGTCAAGCTAGGGACCGAGCAGGTCATTGTGGGTGAAGCTTGAGCAGTATCTAGAGTGCCAAGCTAGGGACCCAGAAGAGAAGCAGGGGTGACGCTTCAGGAAGATGCCACTGTGAAGATTGAAGGAGCTCAAGGGATTCAGTGGCAGTGAATCAGTGGGTCTAGTAAGAGACTGGGAGCTTAGTGTGCTGAAGAACTACAAGGAATGATTGCAGTGAAAGTTAAGGAACTGTTAAGCCTTGTGTTTGGAACTGTTAAAGACTGTTGCCTTAGGAGTCAGCATTCCTACACATGCAGATGTGGCGTCTTGCTGGATGCCTTTCTCTGCATGGCTGCCCTCCTTTTGAAGTCTCGGAGTCTTGCAATAAATCTTGCAACTACCTAAGGGTGTCCTGGCCCTAACCCTCTCTCCCCCAAAAAAACTTTTGTTAAGAGAAATAAACTTTCTTTTGCATCCAAGAAGTGTCTGGCACCCAATAACTTTAACAACTCTGCACCTACCATGCCTCACAACCCACTACATACAGAAGGATATCAGCTGTTCCCGGCCCTGGAGGTTCTCATCAGATCAGAGGAGGCCTGGGACCTTGCTACACAAGCATTAGTGAAGGAAATAGTTTGTTTGGACCAATGAATTATTAAGGTGTATCTAAACCCAAGAACACAAATATTACATGTATCGCAGCTTACCTTTTCCTGGATATGGTGGCTGAGTTTTGTCATTTCCACACATTTTTCCTTTTTATTTTCACCTGGTGATTCTGCCAGAAACACATTTCTTCTATGTATTGTACCTAGGAGGAGCATGGCCATCATTCCGGGTTGGGAGTGTGTTAGGATAACACCTCCCATCTCTAGAACATAGAGGGCAGTATTTTGTAGTTAATGGAGAGATCTGTGAACAATGAAGGCCCCTTGACCCGCCCCACCCTAGGGAAAGGGAGCCTTGACTGCTGGATGCTTGGCAACCAAGCGGGTCATCAACCTAATCAGGGAGTCGGAGTGGCTCTGTTGGGATTGGCTACAATGGCATGAGGTCACTGGGTTTAGCCGGATCTCTAGAAAAGGCTATGCAGAGGCACGTCCCACTACTTTCAAGAGAAGTTGACGTCACAAGAGTTGCCCACCCAACCGCCCGTTGTGTGTTTGTCACAGCTTCCTTGGCGGTTTTACCTTGCCAGCAATTGGTATTACTTATTGGGCTATGCCCTCAAGTTAGTTATGGGGTCAGTTTAATGCCTGTCTCGCACTGATGGTGGAGACAGGCCTCTTAGACTATACTGTTTGGTTATAGATGCTCACGGTGTTACCGTGACCGGCATGGTATTTGTATTTTGAAGGATGTTATACTAATGTCCCGTACACACGATCGGACAACAAAACCATGGAATTTTGTTCGAAGGTTGTTGGCTCCAGCTTGTCTTGCATACACACGGTCACACAAATGTTGGTCAACAATTACGAATGAGCCGATAAAAAGGAAGTTCAATAGTCATGTGATAGCTCCATTACCAATGCTAGTTTTACAAGACCAAGCGCTTCCTGCTTATCCTTGATTCCGAGCATGCGTGTTTGTACTTGGTACTTTTGTCCGACTGACTTGTGTACACACAATGGGAAAGTCAGACAACACACATTTGTTGGCAGAAAGTCCGACAACAATTGTCCGATGGAGCATACACGCGGTCGGACTTACCGCCAACAAGCTCACGTCCAACATTTCCCATCAGAAAATGTGATTGTGTGTACGTGGCATAAGATGTTCAATAAAGCTGTGGCCTTGCCCTACTTCCAACTTAAAGTGGCCTATGTGTCTTTTTGGGGGGCAAGGGTTTTTGTTGTGGTTTAAATAAGTGGGGGGGTAAGACAAGACTAAGCTTCTCAGCAGTCATGCTAACTGATCACAGTTTGTAGCAAATGAGAACACAGTAAGTTAGGAATTCAAAAGATTTCTGACTGGATGCACAGCTATTTTCTTCCTTGTCAAACAGATATAACAAAATGCTTTCAATTGTGTATTTAACAGACCAAAAGGGAGCAGATAAGAGAAATTTATTGTTAGAGTTTACATACAATTTAACCTCATGAATGCCACGGTACTGTAGGGTGAAATACTGTGGCCAGTTTGGGCAGTGAGTGATCAGAGAAAAGACTGGTACATCGTTCATCTCCCTCTGTTTTTAGTAAATGATATGCTTTCGTACTGTTGCTCTTGGACTCTCTTCATGGCCTGGTGTTAGCAGACATAATTTGCTAAACAGAGGTTCAGCAGGGAAAAATGGTTCCACAAACAAACAAGGAACGCACAGGACTGGGAGGAGGTGGACCTCAGGGAGCTGCTTCTGTTTGTAAAAGGGCCAAGTATGAAGGTAGCTGAACCATCCCCGTAAGCAGCAGAAGTTAGCTCAGGAGTCTCAGTGTCTGTCACTCCCTGCCACCCCTGCAGTTTGTAAAATTCCTGTGACATTTTAAGAGCTTGTACACATACGCACCAAGCTGTCTTTGATGCTTAGTGATTTGATGTGCATTGCTGCATGCAAGAAGGTAATAATTTGTATTTAACATATATATATCTGAACAGTTTTTGTTACATAACTAGCACTTTGTGTATGTGAAAACCTGAATTCCGTACAATAAGTAGGAATTATCCTGCATATAATGCCATTTTTTTCAGAGCTGAGGAATAGTGCTGTATGAAATTGCATTTCTTCATATACAGCACTGGATATAAGAGTGGCAAGAACCCCTACTGATGTAAGATACCACCACATCATCATCACTGAGAAACTCTAACCAAGGGGTCTCCACATTTTCTAATCAAAGGGCCAGTTTACTATTCTGTGAACTTTAGGGGGTGTGGGAGTAGAAAATGTCCTGGCCATCAGTGGGGGGGGGGGGGTAAACAATGCCCCATTCTTAGTATTAGGGGGAGGAATAGTGCCCCATCATTGGTGTCAGTGGGAGGACTAGTGCCCAATCATTGGTGTCAGTGGGAGAAATAGTGCCTCATCATTGGTGTCAGTGGGAGAAATAGTGCCCCTTCATTAGTGTCAGCGATGGAAGGAATAGCATCCCATCTAGGGTTGCCACCTTTTCTTCAAGCCAAACCCGAACACTTTAGCAGCCTGGTACACCTTTGGGTGCCCCAAGGAGAGTAGTAATGTGGTGCGCTTAGTGTGCAGCAGCAAACAGTGGGTGTTGTCAAACACCCACTGTTGACATCGTCACCCTGCTTCCCAATGATGCAGAACCTACCCCCAGACAGCCACCTGCAGCTCCCAGACAGCAGCAGATTTGTGTGTAACTATCTTGGTTACTTGGAGAGCTACAGCCCGGTCTGAATAATGTGTCTGGGTTTCAGTCTGCCTGAAACCCAGACACATGATTCTAAACCTGGACTGTCAGGTGAATCCTGTGCACATGGCAACCCTAGTCCCATCATTGGTGCCAGTGGGAGGAATAGTGCCCCGTCATTGGTGTCAGTGGGAGGAATAGTGCACCATTATTGGTGTCAGTGTTAGGAATAGTGCCCCATCATTGGTGTCAGTGAAAAGAATAGTGACCCAAGGTAAAAGATAAAGGAAGGCAAAGGGCAGCATCTGGTCCCCATTTTGGAGATCCCTCCTCTAACCCAAAGAAATAGCAGTTAGGCTATAATAGATAATTCTCAAAAAAAGGTGAAGAAGCACCCCACTGCCTTTACTAATGGACCTTGATTCACAGAGAAATAATAGTGGCCAGTTTTTATTCAGGGGTGGATTAGAACCTCAGCATCATTAGTACTGCACTTCGACCCACTGACTCAGTGTTGATTTAAAGTAGATATTTTCATATACTGTACATTCAAAAGATCAAGTTCTGCTCCACAAACTTCTTGTCCCTGCTCTGAGCGTATCAGGGCTATGGGATCCCATTTTATGACTAACCTTGTAATGGTGAAATGCATCAGTAAGCGGTGGCCTTTAGGTGGGGACTTCTTTTGTGATGGGGCTGGGGGGGGGGTTGCAGGGAACCGTCCTTGCCGGGAGAACACAATTATTATTGTTAGTGGCTATAGCCACTGGCATAATCACATGCCGAAAATCTGACATGCTGGTTGTACCCAAGTTGATTGATGGATCTACTTGGGTATAATCAGCTTGCCCATAGATGATTAGAATCTCGGCCAGCCCCTGCTGAGATTTGAACCATCTATGGTTCACCACATCCAATTCCCAATAGCAGGAGATTGTGACCGGCTCTCTATGGAGCCAGTTCACATATCTCTGTTGCGGCTCCGGGGCGAATTTGCACAGAAGCCCTGTGCGTCTTTTGGTCCATTTCAGGTCCGAATTCAGCTGAAAATTTTGGCTGAAATCGGACCTGAAATGGTGAACCAGGACACACAGGACCCCTGCTGGGAGCCGCATCGACATCCAGTGTGAACTGAGCTTGAATCATTGTATTCTGACAGTGGGGAGACTTCTGACAGGACAATTGTACAGAAGTTGATTGGTAGATCAGCTTCTGTACATCCTCCCCGCCCATACATAGATCGCAATTCGAACGCTCCCTTGTGTACTGGCTGAATTTTGAACCTTGTATGGACAGCTTTAGGCAGGTCATACACAGTTCCAACCAAGTGTGGGCAAGCTGAATGTACCAAGTTGATGGATTGATCAACTTGGGTACAACCAGCCTTCCAAATTCACTTGCGATTATCATTAGTGCCTTCTATAGCCGCTAGCAATAATCACTGTGTAGCACCCTGATGTCTAGGCAGGGTTGCTCCTAAATTTACCTGCCAGGTGTATTTGCCTTGGCCAATTGTTTGGGATCAATTGAGTTCCCCCTAAGTCTGGGATTGCTGCACTTTTCTCTTCTGCTTCTGGGTGGCCGGGTACCTAGTGACATTAGATAAGACAAGGGCAAAGCAAGGACAGATTAGGAGTATATGGGGTATCTCAGCCAATGGGCAGGGGTTTTCTTAAATCCCCTGGCCTGCTAGGAGAACCTATATAATTGGGTGAGGTCAGCTAATCTGTGTTCTGTGTCACCTGGATGGCTGTATGGGTGGACGTGTGTTGTGCTGCCCAGGCTGCGAGGCCGGAGTTTGAGCCTATTCTGGGCACATCTGGCTGCTAGGCTGTCTGCGGGCCTATCCAGCAGCAAGAGAGCAGCAAATGGTTGGGATTGCGGCTTGCAGTCCAACCAAAAGTGACGGTTCTGCCGGCCGGAGAATCTGTCGTGGTCAGAGGTAGAGCGGAAGCTGTCGTCACTAAGGGGCCAACCACCTTGTTACCAGGGACCACAGTGAGTAGCTAAAGCAAGTACCGGAGCAGTATTCTCAACAACAGGGGGCGGTGAAGAATCGGGAAACTTCAGCAGGTGTCAAGCCAGGGACCCAGTCAGTGGGGTGACACTTCAGGAGTATCTGGAGTGACAAGCCAGAGACCCAGCAGGGAAGCGGAGGAGACGCTTGAAGAAGATACTAAAGTAAGAAGAATAGAAGAGCTCACGGGATTCAGTGGCAGTAAATCCGCAAGTTTAGTGAGAGGGACTGGGAGCTCAGTGGTCTGAGAGTCTACAAGAAGTGATTGTATAAAAGTAAAGGACTTCATTACAATTTGTGTTAGGAACTGTTCTAAGACTGTTGCCATAGGAGACAGTGCTCCTGCACATGCAGATGTGGTGTCTTGCTGGATGCCTTTCCTTGTATGGCTGTCTACCTGTAGAAGTCTTGGAGTCTGCCAATTCACATTGCCACTACCTAAGGGTGTCCTGGCCCTAAATCCTCTCTCCCACTGTTCTGTTCAAGAGAAAATAAATCTGTGTCTGGCGCCCATGAATCTACCTTACATATTACACCCACTATGCCTTGCAACCCACTCTGTACAGAAGGATGTCAGCCCTTCCTGGCTCTGGTGGTTCTCATTAGACTAAAGGAGGCCTGGGACCTTGCTACAACTGTCTTTTCCTGGCCGGGATGGCTTTAATCACCCTGCCCCCCCTGCCGGGAGAAAACAATGGCCTGGCAAGAGGGATTCCCGCATCAACACTGTCTGTGTTGTTGGGTGGAATAGAGTGATCAAGAAATTTGCTCTGTGTATGGCCGGCCTTAGTTTTCTTCTTCAGGTATGGTTTCATACAATCAACTACAATATCATACTTACATCAAACAAGAGAAGTAGATGTCAAAGAACACAAGTTGATTCAACTTAGATGCAGAGTGAAAGGTACAGGTCAGTGGGGCAAGGAAGTCATTTACAGATGAGTCTAGGCAAATAAGCAGAGGTGTGAAAGAGGCACATGGTAGTCATGGTAGTCCATCCTTTTGTCTGTCTGGGACCAAATGGTAAAGTACACAAAGATGTCAACTTAGTCACAGTGCCACATGCTGTGGCTTTGTCCCTATTGAGGCCACTATATAGTGTGTTCAATTTCTGCATATTCCCTTTTCCCATTTTTTCTTCCTCTGCATCTTAAAATTACCCAAAAGAACAGTGACCTACAGATCCCAAATACCATTGTCAGGACTGAAAAAGTGTTCTGCCATGGGATGGTCACACACCCTTGGAGCAGAGAAAACGTGTAGGTATAACTTCACTTGGGTGTCATCTACCTGGGACAGTGTAGCTAAGCTGACAGAATTTTATGGTCTGCAGGGTGCAGAAGACTGATGTTTACTCAGGAACTTGTTGACAGAAATGCCCTGTACACACGATAGGATTTTCCAACAACAAAACCGTGGATTTTTTTCCGAAGGATGTTGGCTCAAACTTGTCTTGCATACACATGGTCAAACAAATGTTGTCGGAAATTCCAAACGTCAAGAACGCGGTGATGTACAACACGTACGAGTCGAGAAAAATTAAGTTCAACGGCCTATGCGGCTCTTCTGCTTGATTCCGAGCATGTGTGGACTTTTGTGCGTTGGAATTGTGTACACACGCTCTGAATTTCCGACAACAAGTTTTGTTGTCGGAAAAATTTGAGAACCTGCTCTCAAACATTTGTTGGCGGAAATTTCGACAACAAATGTTCTATGGAACATACACATGGTCGGACTTTCCGACAACAAGCTCACATCCAACATTTGTTGTCGGAAAATCTGATCGTGTGTACGGGGCATAAGTCTGTGAGTAAAAAAAACCTGTGCAAAGACCTGAGTACTGTTGAGTATAGGCGAGTAAAGGTGCGTGAGCGTATATAGACGAGTAAAATTCTCCTTCATTGCCAGTGTTGTAATATACTAATTTATACTTGTGTAAACATGCTTATAGACGAGTGAACACGCGTATGCAAGTAAATTACTGCACTCAAATGTAAAAACATTTATTTTTGTTTTACTGCTCTGTACTTAATGCTGTATTACTGATCTTTACTCAGCTGTGTGCATGGTTCCTTAGACAACAATACATCTAATTTCAAATCAGTAAAAAATGCTGCGTTTTTTTAATCCCATGTGAAAGAGACTACTGAATCCACCAATGTTTTGTATTATCTGTTAAGGATGAAACATGATTATATGGTATTCTAGCTTATTTTATAGCTGGCCACTACTTAGGGGTGTATTTCTAAAAAAATTACATAGTTGTTTGTGCATTGAAACTGCATGTAAGTATGTTCTGTGCGAATAGAACAAAATCAAATGTTCTCGGGCTTTACTCGAGAATATGCAATTGAGGAAAAATACCTTATTATTGCCTTTAGATGGTGCTGACTATCAGAGGAAATAAGTATGCTGCTCAGGGCCATCTAGTGGCCATATTGTGTTATTTTCTGCATTCACACAATTGGTCTACAGAGAACATAGCCTGAGAACAACTGATTTTGCCCCATTTGCACAGAACTAATTTACATGGATGAACAGCTATGTGTTTTTTTTTAATTAATACATTCCTTAATGTTTGTTCATTGTAGTACCTTAGAGTATTGCATGATTACCAATCCTATAACAATGATTTGCGTGCATGCTGATATTATCTAAATGTAATTTATCTGGCACAGCAAGGATGTGCAGTCAGGGGAGGCAGGTGAGGCATGCCATGAACTTAAAAAAAAAAAAAAAGAAAAACGATCGAGCTTTGATTTTGGGGGGTAGGTAGCTGAAGTCCTACCCCACCACTGGTTAAAATTTGGGGCTCCTGCCACCTATAGCCCGGGGATACGGGGCTTCTTGTGTCAGAAACTAAACTACATACAGAGCGGCCAGTTTAAATACAAGCTGGTACACTCTGTTTGCAGCAGACTGAGAGGATGAGCTCACAGTGCCTCTCACTTCTTGTCAGAAGCACTGAGCTCAATGGACAGCTTGGAGTCATAGACCAATGGTAAAGCACCATTAGCCCCAGCTGTCCAATAAAAATGCTGCAGTGGAGGCTCTCCTCTCAATGCGGTGTCATAGAAGGAGGCATGTGTCTAAAAGACACATACTCCCTTCCAGCCCAGCCCTCTTAACTAGAAGGAAAAAGCATGGGTTTATGGGTATAAGATTTACCCATAATCTCATGTTTTTTTTAAACACTTGTTAAGGCTGGTTTCACACGGGCGTTCCGTTTTTTAGTTCAGTTCAGTCACATTTTTTTTTTTTGTAAAACAAGGATCAGAAACTGATAGGGATGTCAATTTTTACATCCTTTTTCATGTCCGCTGACATCTGTTTTTTTACAAAAAAAAAAAAAAAAAGTAACTGAACTAAACTTCAAACATTGTAGATAGCTGGTTGCTAATAAGAGGGTTCCAGGAAGCCAGCCGCCCCTGCTGACAACTGAATGTAATAAACAAAATGGCGTGGGGCCCCCCAAAATCCATACCAGACCCTTATCCGAACATGCAGCCCGGCAGGTCAGGAAAGGGAGGGGACGAGTTAGCGCCCCACCTCCTAAACCATTCTAGTCCACATGCCTTTAACATGGGGGGGTGGGTGCTTTGGGACAGGGGCGGCTCTGTGCACCCCCCCACCCCAAAGCACCCTGCCCCCATTTTGATGGGGACAAGGGCCTCTTCCCGACAACCCTGGCCAGTGGTTGTCAGGGTCTGCGGGTGGGGGGCTTATTGGAATTTGAAAGCCTCCTTTAACAAGGGGGCCCCCAGATCCCGAGCCCCCCTATGTGAATGGGTACATCGTACCCCTACCCATTCACCAAAAAAGCAGTTAAAGTTAAAAAAAACCAAGAGCCGGTTTTTGACAAGTCCTTTATTAATAGCTCTGAGCTATCTTCCCCCGCCGACATCTCTCCTGGTGCCATCTTCTCCCGCCGCTGTCTCTCCCGGTGCCGTCTTCTCGCGCCACCGTCCCTCCCGCCGCTGTTTTCTTCCGCGCCAGCGGTTACCAGCTAAAAAAAAAAAAGCCGCTGTTGTTCTGTTGCTGTCTTCCTCCCTTGTGTTTTCGTCCGCTGTCTGGCATCTGTTGTATAGCCATGGGGCTTTGCTATCCAATGAAGTCACCCAGAGAGCTTGCCCTTGACGTCACAGGGGGCGTGCTCTCTGGGTGACATCATTGGATAGCCACGCCCCATGGCTATATATAACAGATGCCAGACAGCGGGCGACAACACAACCGAGAAAGACAGCAACAGAACAACAGCTGCTTGCGGGTTGTCCGCTAACATCAGTTTTTCATCCGTTCCGTTTTTTTTACACAAGAAAAATTGAGTTTTCTTCCTTCATAAAAGATGGAGCTTAGTGGAGACGCATGTTAGCGTATGTCAGCGGATGATCTTCCACTAACTTCTGCTATCTCATAGAGATACATGTATGTCCGTTTTTCATCCGTCAACGGATGGATGTAAAACTGACATATGGAATGCCCATGTGAAAGGGGCCTAAGAGGGAGAATGAGAATCTGCTGCCTGCTGAAAATGTACTGTTTTATTCAAGCTAAATAATATATTTATATGCTATATGTTATAACATAATAATTTATTATTTATATATTTACAGTGAAACTACTGGTTGGAAGTTATAACTTAAAAACTTCAGTAATTTGTCCCTTAAGCCACCTGCTTGAGAACAGTTTTTGAAAATATAGTAAATTACCTTATAAACAATATATAAAAGTTATTTGTATATTGCTTACGGTAATTAACCACTTGTCACTAGGGATGGGCCGAACGGACCCCTGTTCGTTTGCACCAGAACTTTCGAACACCGTGAAAGTTCCGACCCAAATAACAAACCACATTAAAGTCAATGGGACCCAAACATCAAATATCAAAAGTGCCCATTTTGAAGGCTTAAATGCAAGTAATTGGACATACAATGGTTATAGGGGTCCAGGTCCTGCCCAGGGGAACATGTATCAATAAAAAAAAAGTTTGTGAAAAATGTCATTTTTAAATAAGCAGTGATTTTTTTATTTTTAAAGTGAAAGTATAAAAATTAAAAATTCCTTCCAATATAGTGCCTGGGGAGTCCCCCTAGTCTACCTGTAAAGTGGCAGATCTGTACCATGTCTAGAATCTGCTGCAGCATTTATAAAGTTTTTCCTGCAAGCTGCTTTTATTTTGCTCAGCAACAGCTGGGGAGCCAGTGTGTATGATGAGGCCACAATGTAGTGCACTGGGAACAAGATTAGAGATTTTTTGGATACATTCTGGTGTCACTTTGACTTTGTATAGAAGTAACAGGTGCGTATAAATTAGTCTTTGGGTGTTGGTGGCGCCTTCCCACCGTAACCCTATAGAGGTACTCTTGATGAAAACAAGAATTGGCCCTGCTGTAAAAAATTGCAATGATATGCACCTGTCAAACAGGTGCTGAAAAATTGGTCTTTGGGTGTTAATTGTGCCCATGAAAGTCCCAGCCTCGAAGTCCTGCAGAGATTCCACATCCCAAAAAGACTTAATCAGTGATATCGACATAAGGGGCTTCATAGCTGGTAATCCAGCACTGATTAATTTTTATAAAAGTCAAATGGTCCATGGAGTCTGTGCACAGACGCGTTCTATGATCAGTAACGAAACCTCCTGCAGCACTGATTGCCTGTTCTGGAAACACACTGGATGCAGGGCAGCCCAACAACTCAATAGCATACTGGGCAAGTTCTGGCCAGTGGTTTATTCTAATGACCCAGTAAGTCAGTGGATCGTCAGCTGGAAAGCTCTCTGTCTCTGTTTTGGCCCCGAGGTAATCGTCCACCATGTGCTGCAGACGCTGCCAATGGGATGTGTAAGCTGACAGCCCTGGCAGACGCCTTCTCCAACGCTTCTCTCTTGACCAACAGAAGACTCAAAACTACGTTTTCCACGACACTGTAACCTACTGGAGTCAGGAAAAACGTTCAATAAAATCCTCTTTAATGTGCCCTCAAGAGCTTTTATCTGAGACCTTCCCCTTATAACGGTGGTCAAGGAGGGTTGCCAAACAGTAATCATCCTTCTCCCTAATGTCATGTATTCTTGGGTCCTTTCGTAGGCTTTGAAGCATGAGGTTGCCCATGCGCCTCAAATTTGCAGAGGCTTGAGAAGCAGACTCCTCGGGGGTCAGTCAGGATGACAGCATCTGGAACTTCCTTGTCCCAGCCACTTACTAGTCCCAAGGGTCGTTGGGTTGGAAATCCATCGCTTACAAATTGACGCATGTCTTCCTCTTCTTCGAAGCCTATGAAAGTGCCAGAATCCTCCTCCTTATCCTCCTCCCCTCTCTCCTCCTTTGTGTTCTGTGACATAGGAAGGATAGTGTCTGGATAAAGTGGGCCTTGAGAGGAAAGGAAGTCCTCCTCTTCCTCCTGCTGCTCTGCCTCCAATGCCCTGTCCATAATGCTATGCAGAGTCTGCTCCAGCAGGAACACAACAGGGATTGTGTCACTGATGCATGCACTGTCACGGCTCACATCCTTAATGATCAGCCATTGGGGTGGGGAAAAAAAGCCGAAGCGGCCTGAGTCTTTCGCCGTGCAGTATTCGCACAGGTACTCATTGACGGCCCTCTGCTGCATGTATAGCCGCTGCAGCATTGACAAAGTTGAGTTCCATCTGGTGGGCATGTCACAAATCAGGCGGTTTACGGGCAGGGGGATTTCCTGCTGAATTTCAGCCAACCGAGCACTGGCTGTGTATGACCACCTGAAATGGCTACAGACTCTTCTGGCCAGCTTTAGCACATCTTGCAACCCTGGGTACGTATTTAGGAAATGCTGCACCACCAAATTAAGGACATGTGCCAGGCATGGCACATGTGTCAACTTTCCCTGTCTAAGGGCAGACAGGAGGTTTGAGCCATTATCACACACCACCATTCCTGGCTCCAGCTGGCGTGGTATGGGCCTGTCCCTCCAGAGCTGCAAGAATCTCTGCTCCGGTGTGGTTCCTGTCCCCTAAACACACCATCTGAAGCACTGCATGGCACCTTTTAGCCTGACTCTGGGAATAGCCCTTTGAACAATTAGGGGGTACCTGATGTTGATAGGACAATTCTGCAGATGAGGACATGGAGGTGGTGGAGGAGGAGGAGGGGGTAGAGCTCACAGGTCTGGCATCATCACCACCAGCTGTTTGGAGATGTGGGAGCACAACAAGCTGCAGCACTGAGCCCTGTCCTGCATCCTTTTGAGTTGCAGGCAGCGTTACCCAGTGTGCTGTGGAGTATATTGTCCCTGCCCATGCTTGTTGGACCATGTGTCAGCAGTAAGGTGGATTTTACGGCTGACTCCCTTGCCCAGCGATGACAGAACATTCCCTTCCAAGTGATGGTAGAGAGATGCAACGGCCTTACGTGAAAAGTAGTTACGACTGGGAACCTGCCATTGTGGTACAGCACATTGTGCGAATTCACGGCAGGTAGCAGAATCCACCAGGCTGAAAGGCAGAAGTTTGAGAGCCAACAGCTTTGACAAGCTTGCATTTAGACGCTGGGCACGTGGGTGGCAGGGACTGTATTTTTTTTTCCGCTGCAGCAGATGGGGTAGAGAAATTTGCCATCTACAGTCTACAGCTGGTGGTGTGCTGCTGGCAGATGTTCTGCTAGGACCTGGGACACCCTGTGCTATACCATCATCCCTGTCAGTGGAGGCTGCTGAGAGGTAATGACTCGGTATAGCAGGGGAAGACTGAAGTGGGTATGGAGGAGAAGGAGAGACAGATTTGTGCCCCTTTTGTGTGGCTTTTAGGTGCTCTTGCCAACGGGCTGAGTGGTTGGACGTTAAATGCCTTGTTAAGCATGTGGTACCCAAATGGCTGGTGTTTTTCCTACGTTTGATGTGCCTGAGACACAGTTTGCAGATAGCAACAGTGCTATCTGCTGCAGATGTGCTGAAAAAGGCCCAGACAGCTGAGCTTTGGGAAGTAGGTCGGGAGATAACAGCTGCAGAATGTGATGGAATAGGGTGGCTGCTCTCTACTCTTTCTTGATGTCGGCCTCCTTATGGTTGTGCTGCCTCACCTTCAGTTTCCTCTTATATTTATATATCATATTTTTAGGAGACACCCTAGAGAATAAAATGGTGGTTGTTGCAACTTTTTATGTTAAACGGTATTTATGCAGAAATTTAAAAAAATAAAAAATAAATAAAGTTAGCCCAATTTTTTGTATACTATTAAAGATGATGTTACGTACCGTAAATAGATACCCAACATATCTTGCTTTAAAATTGCGCACACTCGTGGAATGGCACCGAACTTCAGTACTTAAAAATCTCCATAAGCGACGCTTTAAAATTTTTTACAGGTTACATGTTTAGAGTTACAGAGGAGGTCTAGTGCTAGAACTGCTGCTCTCGCTCTAACGTTCGCGGTGTATGTATCCTGTGTGTATCTGGCTCTGATACTAGCCAGTGCCTCACCAGCCACTGACCTCACCGCACGTCCCTGTGGCACAGGGTATAGTTTTGTATGTGAATCCTGGGGGGAATTTGATGACAATTTGTCTAATTTTAATTGTGTTTTTTCCTGGGGGGGAGGTGACTGCTTGTTTTTAGGGAATGTCATACTTGTAATAAAGATTGCCATTTTTATTTATATTCGAGAATGCTTACGTACTCTATACAGTTCTTATTTTTTATAATCACTATATAAAAGTTACACACCCCGCCACATTGAATGTTTTTTTTTTTTGTTTTTTTGTGGTGAGTAGCGATTAGTCATTTTTAAGGTGTTTAGTAAATAATAAGAATAATTTACACATTTTAGTAATCAGCCTGCATTCATATACTTTTGTCACTCCTGCAGGTGAGTCATTCTCTCCCATGCCTGTAACTGCGCTGTGTACTCTAGAAGTCTGCAGGCAGTCCCATCAGTACCATAAGTAGCTTTGGTGAGGACCAGACACTTTTAGATCATGTGTGTTGGTTAAAGTGTGTCATGGCTGACACACGTCCCCACTCTGGGATTGTTCTCCCCCAGTTGATCGCTGGAAAGAAAAATAAATCTTATCTAAATGTTCTTTTTTTTATTTTAAAGTGATATTAAAGGCAAGTTTAAAAAAAAATAAAATAAAATAACAAACATGTTATACTTACCTGCTCTGTGTATTGGTTTTGCACAGAGCAGCCCCAATCCTTCTCTTCTGGGGTCCCCCACCGCTGCTCCTAACCAATGTCTCAGCCAATGCGGAAGGGGAGTCCCTGGAGAGCTGAGGCTCTCGTGCACATCGCTGGATCGTGATGGGCTCAGTAAGTATTAGGGGGCTGGGGGGGCACACAGAAGGTTTTTTTTTCCTTCATGCAAAGAATACATGAAGGTATAAAAAAAAAACCTAACCCTTTATAACCACATTAAAGCAGAAATAAAGAAACATATACTTACCTTAGCTCCAATGGTCTAATGCCCGCCAGCTCCCTCCGCCACCGGCGTCTTCTCTTTGGGTTCTTCCTGGTGCCTGGTGCCTTCGTTTGTTTTGATTGGCCAGTGCAGGATGACATCATCCCACCACACTAGAAGTGTGCCAGAATGTAAACTGAGCTGCGTGTACATTCTATAGAGGATTACAAATAGGTAAGTGTACTATATTGTAGAAGGGACATTGCATGACCCTACTGCAATAAAAGGCCTGCTCGTTGGCAATATTTTTTTTTTGTTTTTCACATTTAGTTCTGCTTTAAATGGTGGCCACATAATGCTGCAGCTCCGAACATTCTCATCTTTTTACTTCTTTGAAGGTTCCTTCTTCAAGTGTCCGTGTCAGGAGCCCGTCCATTAAGGGCGCACGGGCACCACCACCCCCATCCATGCGTCTGGCCCCCATGCAGGATGCCAGATGCATAAATTCCAATGGGGGGGGTGTTTTTTTGAAGTACGTGATTAGAGCCAGAGGCTCTAATAGGCTTCAAAAAAGAGTGGACTCGGAGCGCAGAGCACTGCTAACCGAGCCCACCTAGTTGTGTAACAATAGCGAATGAATATTCGCTATTTTCACACTGATTCTCCTCCCGGCCAATCAGGAAGTGGGTCTGAGACCTGTTTCCCATTTTTGCTGAAAAGAGAAGCTTTCCAATTGACTGCCACTGAGGAGGAGAGAGGAGGAGGAGGGAAGAGGCATAAGCCGCCGTGATGCCTACGGAGGAGAGCAGGGGAATGGGGAATCCACCCATGATGCCCGCCATAGATAGAGTAAGTGCTCCGATCAGACGCCGGACCAACCCCCCCCCCCCCAAAGAATTACCACCAGCTGCCACTGGTCCATGTCACTGCCTGCATGATGTGGATAATTCCTATGGGATGTACAGTGGCAGGGTTCTCTCAGGATCCGGAAGATGATGACATTATCACAGGAGACCAGCAAGCTCAGGGGAGGCATTTCAGTGCTGGATCAGCGATCCCCCCCACCCGGAACTGGCGAAGGATAGGGACCTGGAGGAGGTACAAAGTAAGGGGGAAAAAATGTATAGTAGGATGATGGGTTAGAGAAGGGTGGAATGGTAAAAGATTAGTTTTTGCCTGGAGTGGGGCTTTAAAGTCCCCATTGACCTACTGCTGAAACAAGGGTTCCTAATCATGTCTTAGCCTAGATTCACTCAGGTCAGAAATGCTTGCAAAATCGCATGCTTTCCCAACCTGCAGGCAAAAAGCATCGCTCTTTAACAGGCGCGCATGGGTTCCATTAATTCTTAATGGTACCCCCAAGCATCATCAACCACAATGCCATTTTGTATGCATTAAACCGAAAGTTGCTGTGGCACCATGTGATTCAGTGCAGTGAGATTTAAAAAAAAAAAGTTCTTTCCCTGTGTATCTCCATTCAAATGAAAGAGCTGCTGTGCCTGTGATATGTGCATGCAATGTCCTTCACACCGTCATCACAGAACCTAAAGTATATATAAAACCTCACCTTGTAAAACAACCCATTTAGTTTAAAATAGAAATAAAAGGCAAAACATTTGTGTAAAGATATAAAAGAAAAATTAAATGCCTTTTGTCTCCTTTTTTTATATAAGCGATCACATTCCCTCTGTTCTCTGCTGCATAGGGAGCTGGAGGAAACAGCAGCACACTGAACTTTCCAGTGAATGGCTATGTGGAGGGGGGTGTCAGGACAAGTCTGACCATAGGAGAGCAGGCTGTGTTCCCAGCATAGTGGGAGAACTGACCACGCTGTGCTCTCATACTTCGTGTGGTCAGTTTTTAATAGGATAGCAAAGGGTCTGGCAGGAACAACAGAGATTTCACACAAAAGAAACAATACAAAGAGAACAGGATATTTTCTCATACAAGTACATGGTACAGCAGGCACATATTAAGAATATGAAATGTTGGGTTTACATACTGTTTAAGATCACTAATACAGTGCCTTGGGCCCCATTCACAACTGCCGATTTGGAATTGCCTCCATTCTTCTTGCGATTCCAAATCATGTAATTTTGATGCGACTGTCAAGCGACAGAATCGCACTGCAATTGTGGCAAAACAGGAGTAGGCGCTTCTGTTGGGCGACAAACGCGCATAGGGAAGATCAAATAAGTAAATGGGCTGCCCTATGTGTGACATGCGGAATGCTGTGAAAATTGCCCACACAAAATCACAAGTGTGAATGGGGCCTTAGAAGAGTTGTCAAATGCCTCTGAAAAGCGATCTACTGCGGATTAAAAAAAGAAACACATAAATAAGCCCTAAGTCAGAATCTTCAAATCTCTGCTTTCTGTACGCATGTCAAAAATTAAACAGCATTCCACTTTCGATGAGTGTTGCCGAAGCTGAACACGACAAATGCAGTTTTTAGGGGCCTCGCTGCAATTGCATGCAATGCTGCAGCATTTGAAGGGTTAATCAGGCGTTGAGAAGGCAACATATTGTCTCCTCGCCACTTGTCAAATGTCTCTGAAAGGTGATCTGGGCCTGGATCGCGCCCCCCCCCCCCAGATTTTACCAGGCCAGCCACCCCATGGGTAATGTGCCTGGTCGCTGAGCTCCTCTACCCATCCCCGCATCCAGGACAAGGGAGGGGCAGCCTGGAGCAGGAACTAAACTGAGGAGTCGGGAGAGAAGTGACAATGTCTGTTCTGTGCTCTCCCCCTCCTTTCATACCAGCGCTCCTCCATACGGCAGGAGACACCGGATCCATAGAGCAGACTCTCCATGGTATGATTACAGTCCCGTGTCCTCCAAGGACTGCTCATCTTCCAGCAGCAGGAAATGTGGATGGTGTTTTTCTCTCAGAGAATAGGTACAGGAACTCCCCCATTCTAAGTCACTTCGTATCTCTGCCCCCTACCTACCTCTGAGCACCGACCCTTGGTTCCACCCCCCACCCAGCTCCCAGTATGGTCCCTATTAGAGAATATAGAGCCAAGTATCCTTTTGTAGCCGCTAAGTAATTTGTATGGAATTTGGTAATGATAACAAAAAAAGCAATAAAATAGTACCCCCCCCCCAGCACCAACAGATCTCCCAGCAGCCAGAAACAATACACCCATCCCTAAACAGTAGATCCCTTCCAGCAACTGAGCCCCAGTAACAATAGATTGTCACACAAAAGTAGATCCCCTCCAGCAACAATAGATACACCAGCAGCCAGCGTCAGGAGACCCTCCATCGCACCCCAGCACCCCTTGCATACATTATACATTTAGTGCTGGAGGTGCCAGAACTGCGTTCCCCCATGTTCCCACTGCAAAAAAATTCTTGGGGGAGTGGTAATCATATTGTGTACACTACAGTCTGATCCATGGATCATGTGTCGTGCTGTATGGAGAAGTGCTGGTATGACAGGAGGGGGAGAGTACACTGCCCTGCTGACCCCCTGTCCTCCACCCTGCTAACCCATGTACACTGCCCTGCTGACACCCTGTCCTCCACCCTGCTGACCCATGTACACTTCCCTGCTGACCCCCGTCTTCCACCCTGCTGACCCATGTACACTGCCCTGCTGTCCTCCACCCTGCTGACCCATGTACACTGCTCTGCTGACCCCCTGTCCTCCACCCTGCTGACCCATGTACACTGCCCTGCTGACCCCCTGTCCTCCACCCTGCTGACCCATGTACACTGCCCTGCTGTCTGCTGACCCCCTGTCCTCCACCCTGCTGACCCATGTACACTGCCCTGCTGACCCCCTGTCCTCCACCCTGCTGACCCATGTACACTGCCCTGCTGACCCCCTGTCCTCCACCCTGCTGACCCATGTACACTGCCCTGCTGACCCCAGTCTTCTGCCCTGATAACCCATGTATACTACCTTACTGACTCTTGTACACTCCCCTGCTGGCCTCTCATCCTCTGCCAGGCTGACTCCCTGTACACTGCCCTACAAACTGCTAATCCTATCCTCTGCCCTGCTAATCCCCTGTACACTGCCCTACTGACCTTGCATCCTCTGCCCACCTGACATTTTTTAGTGCACCCCTAAATGAGACAGGCTAGACCCAGCCCTGTCATGGATTGGTTTTCAGAGGAGTGTCCGTCCTTGTTGCATGCCTGAACCAGCCCTATAAGACTTTGTACGTTTTGAGGCACCTGGAATAACTTTAGCTGAACTGAAAACTTAAAGTGTTACTAAACCCAGGACCCTGCATTCACTATATCTGGTCTCCCACAGCGCACAGAACATGGAAATGCAATTATTTTAGTAAATATAAACTGCTGAATACCTTTTCTCATCAGCAGTATATAACAGTCTTGTGTCTTCTATCAGGTTAAAGTTTGTAGGAGTTTTCATACTGCACTGAGGTGTTGTATCAAAACAAAAATCCTGAGCTGGCTTCACTCCAGAGAAGAGCAGCCCCTTAGTGCTTGTGTTCCTATAGATTTCATCACCTTGATCCAGTTCCCCAGATCCACTACTCAGCACCTCTCACAATTAATTGGACTTTTTATATTCATCTTTGGACTTTTTATAATTGATTCCATTTTTTATCAATAGTCTTAATTTAATTGTTTGTGAGTTTATCATACCAGTGTCCTGAGTGCTAGTAGCATTTGCTGTTTTTTTGAGGTGTCCTATCAGGATGCAAGACCCTCTGTCTAGACGGTGCTGATTGGCCCTGTGCTGATCACATGCACTTCTCCAACACAAAAAAAAAACAACCTAGCAATACACACCAAACTGAGCATGTGCAGTCTGACTCCATAGACTCTGTGTTATCAGGAAATTATCAGGGATCCGTGGAAGGAGGGGAGGATATGTGCATACAGGATCAAACAGCCTTTTTACACAATGCAGAGGATTAACTCCTTAGGTTCCATAGTGAGTATAACAAGCACGCTTTATTGCATATACAGACTGATTTTACTGTTGTATGTGTAGTAACACTTTAATTGAGCTTTTTTTAGTCTTCTCCAGGGACCAGTTTTCCATCTCCTTTCGGTGGTGACAGGGTGACTTTAAATCGGTCCCATCTGCCCCACTCTTCCTGGTAATGATACATAATGTATGAGCACCTAACATCACGATCTGTGTATATGGCGCGTCACAAACACCCAATACATTATTGATGGCACAGAATCATAGCAGAGCTCAGTCCACACATCCGTTCTAGTAATACGACCAATACACAGATCAGAGGAGAGCTGATCACATTCTATGACACTGTCAGCTTTCATTACCCTTCAAGCTGTTCCATAATAATACGGGGGAGGTGCCTAGAACACACCCTCCAGAATAATAATAAGGGGGCGGTGCCCAGAGCAGAGCGGTCAGCTGTTTCATGATAATGAAGGGGGCGGTGCCCAGCGCTCTGCAGCCTCCCGCAAAGCTATTAGAGGAAAGGGGCGGTGCTGGAGCAGGCGTGTTCTGATGTGACTAGTAGAGGATAGTTAGAGATCAGGTCATTGCTCTTCCAGCCGACGCTTCATTATCCGCCTCCCGGCTCCGGTGATTAAAGGTGAGATGACGAGCTGTGTATTGTCCTCGCCATAGCCGGCCTGTGCCGCACGTGTAGGGGGAGGGGGCTGCCTTTGTTCATGTTCTGGGGGCTGAGGGGGTCGGCGTGTTACCCACGTGTGATGGGGTGAGTGGGACTGTGGGTAAAAAAAGAGCGGAGTCCACGTAGGCAGTTGTGGGGTAGGGGATGCTGTAGAGGGGACAGTCCCCAGGTGTGCAGGGCACACATTACTCCGTTATGCTGGTGGAGACCATGGTGGGGGTCACCTCGTGGCAAAGTCATTGATGGGCTGACCCTTTATCATTGTGGGCTCAGGGGTGGCATCAGAGCTACAGATCATGGTACAGAAGGCACACCACATTGATGGGCACTGAGAAAAAGAAGGGCTCTTCTGCACTGCTGGTCCATGGGAAGGTGGAGTGCCAGGGCCACAACTGGGCACCATCATGGTGGGATGTTTGGTCCGCTGCTGTGTGGGCACCATCATGTTGGGGTTTTGTGGCCACTGCTGTGTGCACCATCATGAAGGGATGTCGGGGGGGGGGGGGCGGCCCGGCTGCTGCTGCTTTGTGGGCACCCATCATGTCAGGCTTTGGTGGTCACTGCTGTGTGCACCATCATGGAGGGATGTCGGGGGGGCGGCCCGGCTGCTGCTGCTTTGTGGGCACCCATCATGTCAGGCTTTGGTGGTCACTGCTGTGGGCACCACCAGGGTGGGGTGTTGGGACTGCAGCTGTGTGGGCACCCATCAGGCAAGGGATCAGGTCATCAATATGATCAGCAGGGCCCTTCTAACCCTCTTGTATTATTTGGTGTATTGCCCCTTGTTATGTTGTAAAGCACTGTGTAATCGGTTGGCGCCATATAACTCCTGTATAGTAATAATAATCGTGGAAGCCCTGGCAACCTTTGGAGGAACCCTAGGCTTCCATGGACACTTGGTTGAGAGGCTGCTTTGGGCTCTCTCCATCTGAGTTGTGTATTGAGGGGGAAATGATACATTTGGTACTTCAACTTGTTCTGGCCTCTTATATTTTTATTACAAACTTCAGTACCTGTTAAAGCTTTCAGTGATCAATGTAGGAGCTGACCTACCTTCTAAGATTACTAAACCTGGCCTAGTAGATTTTCTAAAGAGTTAGATTTACTAAAGTCAATTTTCATTCCTACAGTAGTTCTGAATGGATAAATTCTCCATCACGCTCTCACGTTTTCTTGTCACTGCTTTTGAAAACTAACATCGCTGCAAAATCGAACAAACCTTAAGAAATGAGTAAACCCAGTTCTACTTATGTATAGCCAGCCTGCAGGTAGTGATAGTCAGCTTCATTCATTCCTCCTGGAAACGTGTGAAAAAACATGCATCGCCCTTACTGTGCTATTGTCAAAGTATTACTAAAGCTTTGTTATAGGATGCATTAAGGTGAAAAAACACAAGGGTTTACAACCCCTTTAATGTCACCTCCAAATGGGGCCAGAAAACTCCTGAAGTTTTAACATACGAGAAAGTGTGGGAGTTTCTTCGGTGTGCGTAGAGTAACCCGTTCAAATGAATAGACTTCCTTATGTGTGGTGCAGAAAACAAAGCATGTGAAAAGCGCATATTCACAAGTTGCGCACATCTGAAAGGAGCATTAGAGGGAAGTTGGACTTTCCCACCCTGCCATCTGCATACTACTTCCAGGTCTTTGATTCAGTCATTAAGGCCACCACCAAGATGTGCTTAAAGGGGTTGTAAACCCTTGTGTTTTTTCACCATGTGCATTAAGGTGAAAAAACTTCTGTCACTGACCGCCCCCCATTTTACTCACCTGAGCCCCGTAATTCCCACGCCAGAGACGCGATCTTCCCCTCTGCCTCTTGATTGATAGCAGTGCAGCCATTGGCTCCTGCTGCCGTCAGTCAAATCTAGTGATGCGGGTGCCAGGAGGTGGGGGGCCGAGTCCTGCATTCTGCGTCTTTGGATGCAAATGCTGGACTCGGGAGTGCGTCCGCAAGGTACACCCCCCCCCCCCTAGTGCTTCTCCTAGGGGGTATATGATGCGGGGGGGAGGAGCTACAAGCGCTGTCAGGGTACCCCAGAAGTCGAGGATCGGGGCCACTCTGTGCAAAATGAACTGCACAGTGGAGGTAAGTATGATATGACTTATCTTTTTTTTAATAAAACAAAACTTTCCAATCACTTTAATGCTCATCTGCTAATGTGCATATTACCTACCTTCCATCCAGCTTGGTTTTGTCTGAGTGAAGTAATGTTGGAATGAGCTGAGTGGTATGGTATGTCATCTATGAGAATGAGACTGGTAGCGTCAGAATGGAACTTTCAGATCTGTATAATAACTGGGTACTCTTTGACCTTGACAGTCATCCCCGATTGTGAAGTTACAGGCTGGTAAAGCAGAACTATTGAAGATACAAGCAGTATTGTTCCTCTGTAAACTTTCACAGCTTCTGTTTGTTTTTAATATTTGCAATACTTTATCTGGTGTTTTTCTTTTATCCAGTCACCTAGTTGTCTTGGTATAACATGTATTCTTTATATAGAATTTTTACTCTTACAAACTTCCTCACTCATTTAACTTCCGGCCGGTATCTGGATTTCAGTACCTTACTCTTTTCTTGCCTTTCAGAGCTGTGGTATGAGTAATGATGAGTTACTGCATTCACTGGTGTGTGCGTGCTTCTAGCTGCCTGCCTTATGGAACAGCGTCTTGGTAGCTTGGCAACAGTGTAGAGGATGTGATGTCACAGTACCTGGGAAACACTGCTTTATAAATCCTTCAAGTCATTTTGACTTCTTACTGTAGTCCTAATTAGTAATTACATATTTTGTTTCTATATTTGAGAATGTCATTCAGACTCAATCTTGCTGACGGTGTTCCCGGTTTCCTGTTTTTTACCTCGGTTCTGGCAAGCTCTTGCATGCTCTGCTTTTTGTTGCAAACATCTATTTTAGCCCTCATAGAAAAAAAAATGGCTTTCTGGTAATAGGAAATAAAGTCTGAGTTATGATGCTTCAGATTCTTTTCATTTTTATAATTAACTGGGACAAGACAAACCCAATATGGCTATATAAACCTACAGCCTCCTAAATATTTTAATCCTTGTGTACTGTTACTGAAAGAACATATTCTGATTTACTTACAGCCCAATGCCACCTTTCAAATAAAATGGCTGAAGAGCAACTTGGGCTGTATGGATCTTACTCAAAGCGCAATTTTACTCAAATAAAAAATTGTAAACAGGCAGGCTTTATTTAATAAAGAGTTACTATGTCTCTTCTGCAATACACTGTAATGGCCCATACACACGATTCGAAAATCGGATGAAAAATACAGCTTTCGAAGTGATTGTACAATAATTGGATCGTTGGTACAGAGCTTTCGAGAGCCTATTATGACCCTTCATCCAATTATTATCTGATCGGACAAACACGAAAATTTTTCTCGTATGATACCAGATTGTACGATTTTTCTTTTAATCAGTACAGTTGTCATCTTAAAATACGTTAACTACACTACAACACATGAGAATCACTTCCGATAGTGTTTTTTTTTTTTTCTGTAGTATGAGTATTTTCGTAACTTTAGTAACCTCTCCATTTTTGATATGTGACTAGCCTGCAAATAATACCGGGGGAATCTGTCTGATTTTTCGTATCGTGTGTACGGACCCTTGCCTGCCAGTTTGCACTGTATACTGAGCCATGTGTGCATGCAGCTCAGTGCGCGGCTTCAGCATCTGCCGCGATGAATGAACACATCTCAGCCTAGCCAGTCAAAACTTGGAAGAAGACCAGTCAAAGTTGGTAGCAGCCTTCAGGGAGGTCCTGTATTCTATGTAAGAAGGTAAAAACCTTCAGTGTGCAGCTCCCCCCCCCCCCCCCATTACTTGCCTAAGCCTGATCTTGATCCAGGGATGTCAAGGTCTCTCCCAGGTCCCTGTGGGGGCACTCAACAAGGGGGAGGGGCCCAGAGTGCTGGCGGGGGACCCAAGAAAAAAACCCTTGCCCTTAATATCACTTTAAGATGCATGTGATCCCATTTATAAAACAGAAATATAAGGAGAAGACAAATCGGCGCAATAAAAAAAAGGCAATTTTGTAATAGCTGCTGAACGCCAAGGGTCAAAATTCAAATCCCTGAAGTAAAATCATAGACATTGCAGCGCTAAGAAAAAAACGAACAACTAGTTCATAGATCAGATGAAAGACAATCCGTGAAGAACTACAGGTAATACATGCAGGTGACTTGGTGGGAAATTCAGAACCTTCACCAATGTTAAAGATGGCAGCTCACCTCACTGAGTGGACCCTTTGATTATAGAGGGTCTGCCACGCCTTCCCACTCGGGGTATCGGCTGGTAAATCAGCATGTCCAAGAAAATCCCCTCTTGGTTAGATATACCAGTCCGCACTGTCCACTCCAAAAACCACAAATATCATGGAAATAAAAAGCAATACATAGTACTCTCACAATCTACGATGGCTGCGGGTGACGTCACGTCCGTCAATTGATCCGCAGCCATCGTAGATTGTTTACACATGCGCTGTTTCACCAGGCACTTGGTTTGAAGTAAAAGAAGAAAATACTGCGCTCCTAACAAAAAAGAAAACTACAAAGTTGCAACAAAGTCCAAATTATCCACTATAGTGATATATTATAAATGTGCAATCTTCCATCACCCTTATGTGCTGATCACTATAAGAAATATACGCTTACCAGAAGGCAAGCAAAGGACAGCTTGCTGCTAAACACCCAGCCAGGGTCTTGTCCTAGGGGGTCCGGGATATAGAGCTCATCTTTTGATGGTATTTGATCACCTCTGCGGTTTTTACTTTTTGCGCTTATTTCAGAGCTGCGCTCACGTGACCGGCTGCTTGGTTTTAAGTGCCATTCTTGTGAGTTTTATTAATTTCTATCAACATTAAATTTTATATGTATGCAGAGAGCACTATGCATTGCTTCTTATTTCCATGATATTTGTGGCTTTTGGAGTGGACAGTGCGGGTTGGTATATCTAACCAAGAGGGGTTTTTCTTGGACACACTTGCTGATTTACCACCTGATACCTCGAGTGGGAAGGTGTGGCAGACCCTCTATAATCAAAGGGTCCACTCAGTGAGGTGAGCTGTAGGGCTGAAACAACTAATCGATTAATCGACAACTAATCGATTATGAAAATAATCGATTACTATTTTCATAATCGATTAATCGGCCAGTAACATAATGGGGTTAAAAAAAAATTAAATTGAGCCTTTTATAGTACAAAAAGAGCAAATAATCGCTACTGTAAATGTTACTTTCACAGTTCTACAGTAAAAAAATGAACCCCTTACAATAGAGATTATTTGCTTTTTTTGTATTATAAAGGGCTAATTTTAGTTTTTTTTAAACCCCCATTATGTTACTAAACCTCTTAGACGTGGTTCACATCTGTGTGTTTTTTGGTGCTTTTTGCAGAAACGCACTGCAGTTCATTTACATGGTTTCCTATGGGACACGTTCACATCTATGCTTTTTTTCAGCTGCTGCGTATTTGGAAAGGTTCAGGGACTTTTTTTTTATGTAAAACGGTGCTTTTTTGGTTCAATACACTTCAATGGAAAAGCTGCAGAAAAGCATGTAATGCGTTTTTGTAGCAATTTGTGTTTTTTAATCTGCCCAACAACAAATTGGGCCAAAAAATGCAAAAAAAAAATGCAAATTGCAGCAAAATCACGTGCGCAAAAATCAAAACGCACAGCAAAAAGCACTGCAGAAACATATCAAAAGCAAACTGCATAGGTGTGTACCGAGCCTTATGCTGGCCACACGGATCAATTTTCAGAAGAGAATATTCAGACGAAAAATCTTTGTACATTCGCTGAATGAAAGAATGTTTGAAATTTTCACTTGTTTTTAACATTCTGTTTTTAAAATGAACGAAAACCACATACACCGTCTGAAAATTCCTTTGACCAAGAAGTTTTCTATTTACAAATTGTCACCATGGTTGAAAATGAACGTCAATTTGACCCCACTAACAATTAAAAAATTGAACAAATGTTCTTAAAATGCCATTTTTTTTTTGAAGGAAGACATTGTTTGTTTTTTAAATAAAAAAAAATTGATCTCTGAGTCTGATGATATTTACCAGATTCACCCTTTTTTAATAGTATATATCCTCTAATAGTATATACAGTATATCTCTCCTCTAATAGTATATACAGTATATCTCTCCTCTAATGGTATATACAGTATATCTCTCCTCTAATGGTATATACAGTATATCTCTCCTCTAATAGTATATACAGTATATCTCATCTAATTGTATATACAGTATATCTCTTCTGTCTGTTATTCTCAGAGTGGATTAGATATGTTGCTCCCTAACCATATAGTTATTTATATTTACCACTGCATAGAGATATTTAAGAATAAATTGCCTTTTTTTAAAACTTTACATATTAACTAAATTATACACAACACTTTTTTTTTTTTTTAAGCTTATCAACCGATTAATCGATTAATCGAAACAATAATCGGCCAACTAATCGATTATGAAAATAATCGTTAGTTGCAGCCCTAGTGAGCTGCCATCTTTACCATTGGTGAAGTCACCTGCATGTATTACCTGTATTTCATCACTGAAGACTTCACGGATTGTCTTTCATCTGATCTATGGACTATAGTTCTCTGGGTTCTCTGTGAATCAGAAATTTCATCCCTGCAGTCATAGATCTATCTCTGCCCCTTGAGGTGTCACCCTACAATGCTGTAGTCCTCAGAACCCCACTGATGAACCCAGTGGGAAGTGTCCATGCCTCCAAGCAGTAATGTGGGCCTGCATACATGCTGCAATAAAGCGTGAAGACTTGGAACCCTAAATGTTGTGTAACCACAGGTTTTTGTATGGACCTGAGGTCATTGAACAGAACTATAAAAAGCCTCAAAATGGTCAAATTTCAAAAATGTGTGTTTTTTTTTTTTTTTTTTTTTTTTCTCTATTGCCTACAATGTAAAGTCACAGAACTGCAACATTTTGTGAATTTTAGTCCTCATGCACACGGACGTTTTTACAGCTGCTTTTTTGAGCTTTTTTTGCAGCTTAAAAAGGCCTGTCTATGTTAGTCTATGGCTTCATGCCCACCTAGGTGTTTTTGAGCTGCAAGTGGCATAGGCGTTTTTAAGCTGTAAAAAAAACCCAGGACCAGTGGGTTCTGAAAGACGTTTTTCAGCTGTAAAAACGCTCAAAAACGTCATTCACCAACGTTTTTGATCCATTGAAAAAAAAAAAAACGCTAAAAAACGCTATTGCAAAAACGCTGAAAAAAGCTGAACAATTAAAAAAAAAAAATCACTGCAAAGATACTGGCGTTTTCATAACGTTTTTTTAACAGCCTGTGTGCATGAGGGCTTAAAAGGAAAATTATTTTTCAGAGATCTGGCAGTCTTTTGTAAGTGGAGGGGAAAAAAGAACAGACCGTTGTCTGTTCCGAGTAGATAATGGGCCTGTTCTATGATTATCTGACTTACAGAATTGATGCTTGTGTTGGCTAAAAGCAGCTTATAGTGGAATTCCAGCCTGTAAAAAAAAAAAAAAAAAAAAAAAAAAAAAAAAGTCAGCTACAAATACTGTAGCTGCTGACTTTTAATAGGACATTTACCTGTCCAGGTATCCTGTAACTTCGGCACCCTAGCTGATTTGTCAATCGGCTTTGGGTGCAGATGCCAGCATCTCCACTAAGGGAAGCGAAGCCTTGTGGCCTCTCAGCCTGTTTCCTATTGCACATGTGTGAGTCGTGCTGCACTTTCTGAATGGTCCTGCTATCTTGTGGGAATTGTGTGTCTCCCAGGAGGTGGGGGTTCTGGAAATTTTGTAGATCGCCATGCGGCGATCTTACCCAGGAGTGGGAGTGGGTACCTAGTTTTGACAAGTTCCTCCCTCCCTCCCTCCTCCCTCCTCCCTCCTCCCTCCTCCCTCCTCCTCCCTCCTCCTCCTCCCACTTTTGGGTGGAGCTCCACTTTAACCACTGCACGGCCTATAGCAGCTTGACGGCTGGGCGGTGGTTGTCATCCTGACTGGGTGTCATGACACGCCCATCAGGATAACATGCTGGCGCTCAGCACCTCGATTGCTGGTGCAGTATATCAGTTTGACACACCGCATCTCCGATCGTGGTAGGGAGCCTCTGACAGAGGCTTTTTACCATATGCGAACAGCTGTGACCAATCGCAGCTGATCATCGTGTGAACCAGGAAGTGCCAGTAAACGGGGTCTGTGCTGATTATCGGCACATTGATTATCAGCACAGCTGCCAATCGGTGCCCCATCAAAGTCTCAGTGCCCAGCAGTAACACCTGTCAGTGAAGGAGAAAACAAATACTTTTTTTTTTTTTTTTTTTCAAAAATTTCGGTCTTTTTTTAGTTTGATCAAATACCACCAAAAGAAAGCTCTATTTGTGGGAAGAAAAATTATAAAAATTACCGTGCAATTGTCATTCAAAGTGCGACAGTGCTGGAAGCTAAAAATTGTCCTTGGCAGGTAGAGGCGAAAGTGCTCGGTATTAAAGTGGTTAAGGATCTGCAAGGGGGGGGGGGGGTGTAATATTCTAAAGACACTCTTTGACCATAGTTTCAAAGATCTTTAAAGAATAAGTGTTCAGTGCACTTTCCTCATCCAGTGGTGATCTAATACCATCAAAAGTAAGCTCCATTTGTGTAATAAAAAACTAAGTTTAGTTTGGGTACAGTGTTGCTTGACTGAGCAATTGTCAGTTAAAGTAGCGCCATGCTGAATAGCAAAAAATGTCTACCATGCCATGGAGGGGCTAAAATCCTCCAGAGCTGAGGTGGTTAAGATGGTGACAAGAATTGATAAGGCAACACTTGCCTGTGCCTATGGTATCCTCTCCTCACCCACCTAAACATCATGCAAGGTAATGCCAAATTGGTTAATCTGATTTTTGTTTTTGGAAATTTGGAAACAAATCTGTAAATTATTGCATTTCCTGTATGCAAAGTCTTGTAGTGTGTTGATATTTAGCCAAACTGATCTGTTCTCTGTTTTGTATCACAAGTGGCAGTAGTACTGTGGTTTGGCCCGCTGAGGCTTTGTTGCTGTTCCAGGTGCTTGATGAAATTTTGCATGTCGGTTGTCTATTCATGCTGGTCTCTGCTTTGTTCTGAATGCAATTTTTAAATTACTGAGAGTGGACCTTTTGTCACTACTAAATTTCCACAAGACTGATTTTTCTGAACTTTTTTTCCTTGTCCTTTCCATTCCCCCCCCAATGGACTGTCCTTTGCCAATGTGACTGACACTCTTGCATACCAGGCTGTCATCTTGTAGTGCAATGTGTAAACTTATCTTTAGTATCTCCTATAATGAGCAGTGATGCAATAGGCCGCCCTTGCTAACAGCAAGTAGTGCTATTTTAATGTTTAGAACATCTGATGAGACCAGGCTTGTGGTCTGTCTGTGCATCTGGAAAAGCTTGTCCTTGTTATGGGACAGAATAGAAACCTGAACAGAGAATATTTTTAGCTCGTTTGTTAGGGTAAGGATATTCTTTCAAATCCAGATGGCAGGCGGTATGTAACGTTTTAACCACTTCAATACCAAACACTTTCACCCCCTTTCTGCCCAGGCCAAGTTTCAGCTCTGTCATACTTTGAAACCCAATTGCTCAGTCGTGCAACCCTCTACCCAATTATTTTTTTAGACGGAGCTTTCTTTTGGTGACATTTAATTACCACTGTTTTTGTTTATAATAAAAAAAAAAGTTTGCATATCTTTAGGCCAAAATGTATTCTGCTACATTGATTTGGGTTATTTTACCAAAGAAATGTATTTTAATGTGTGAAAGTTAGTCTACAAACTATGGTATATATTTTGAAAATTGATCCATCCTGACAGCTGATCTCTTTTCTTGAGGCCCTAAAATGCCAGGACAGTACACATTACTCCCACCATTCCCCTTTTTTTGGAAAGTAGACACCCCAATGTATTTAGTAAAAGGCATGGTGAGTTTGTGTTGTGTTTTTTTTTATTTTTTTTTTTTTGTCAATTTTTTGGAAAATTAGAAAATGATTTATTTACATACTGTGACCGGAGCAGTGCAATGTTACCGTAGTGACACTACTACTGAGGAGGTGATCAGGTTTTTTCTTTTCTTTACACCGATTGCTTAGAACAGTGATCACTGTTATAAGCAACCATTTTTATGAATGACATCCATCCATCCATTCATTCAGAGGGTGCATGATCACATGGTACAGATGCGCTATGATTGGCCCTGTCTGTACCATGTGATCACTGTGACAATCAGATATAATCGCAATGGTACACAGTGGCTATGAATGAAAGGCATTCATTGTGTATAATTGTGATTGCTGGAACTGGCCCAGGACAATGATCTGTCATCCACAGTATCCAATAGACCCTTTGGGTCACAGATCGAGCTGCGTCGTTGCCGATAGGCTGCGCAACTGAAAGGATGTCATAACAAGCTCCCGCTCAGCCATCTTTTGTCTATAACCTGTGGGAGTTGGGTTAAAAAGACTACACTTTTAAGAAGCCTGCTTTTTTCAGGGACTGCAGGTAGTGAGGTTTAACAGCTGGATGGTTTTCAGAATGGTTTATACCTGTACAGGGAATTTTTTTTCCCCCTCTAAATGATCCTCCGAGTTAGCCTTTATGTCCTTGTACACTTAGGTGTTTACAGGCATTTAGAGGCAGAAAAAAAAGCACTTGCAAATTCATGAGAGGAGTGTTCAGGCAGAAAAAACGACCACGCGTAAGCTTTCATTCCAGTGGGCAGAATAAACTAATATTCTGGCCACTGATATGAACACCCAAACGCCTGAAGCCCCTAAACACATTTGCAAAACGCAGCTTTAAGCACATTTTTCTGCAGAAGAAAATAGTTTTTTTTTCCTTTTTTTTTTTTTAAGTTGGCGTTCACATGTAATTCCATGTCAAACAGTATCTGTATTGTTAAAGTGGAGCGCCAGGCTCCTTCAGAAAATATTTTAATATGAGGACACTTGCCTGTCCACGGATCCAGTGGTGTCTTTACCCTAGCCGATTTTTCAGTCGGCTCTTGCATGCTGCCACCGCCATCTCGGCTGAGGGAAACAAACAGTGAAGCCTTGCGGCTTTACAGCCTGTTTGCTACTGCGCAATCGTGAAGTGTGCTGCAGTTTGTGAATGGCCCGGTGGCGGGGAAAGGAGGGGACCAAGGTTCCAGCTGAGATTGCCACAACAAAGTCAGCAGGATGGGGTACCTGTCAAAACCAGTTACCTGCCCCCCCCGAAAGGTGCCAAATGTGGCAGTGAAGGAAGGGGAGCAAACAAGCAGAGCTTCCCCTTTTGGGTGGAGCTCTGCTTTAAACCTGCCTCAAGGCTTTCTAGGACTAGTAACCAATCTTAACAAACAACTGGCCTTCACAGCAAGGAGGGCAATGCATGAAGACATCAACACAGAAGGGCAATGCATGCAAAACAAAACCAAAGTAAATTCCTAGCTTAACTCACCAGCCAGTCTGCTACTAACCGCTTTATCCTGTCTAACGGTATGCGTTAAAAACTGGTTTAGTTGGCACACATTTTGCAAGTGTAAGCTGCAGAGCTGCTTCAAAGCACTCCAATATTCTGCAGCTTGGCTGGCGAGTTGAGCTGGGAATTTTCTTTGGTTTGGTTTTGGGGGGAAAAAAATGTAAATGTGGCAAAACGGACATTTTAAAACGTGGGTTACTATCTGTCAAGTAAAAACATCCCGTGTACATTAAGCCTTTTAAAGGTCTTTCCTTGCCCTATTAATGGTATAGCCTATATGTCTACTCTTGAAATGTGCTGGATCATTAGTTTTCCTCTTGATAAAGGAATACACGAAGGTCAGTTTATTCTTCACTAAGGTCAATGTGTTCTTCATCACTAAGCTGGTTTCACTGAGCATTGCAAATTCTATGGACTTTTATTAAGAGGTATTTACCAGTAATTAGTGACTGTTTAAAGACTGGCTGTTTGGAGGCCCTGATATAGTGCTGTGATCTGCAGTTAGCAAGTTTATTTTTAGGCAAACTATGTTCACATGTTAGTGTAGAGAATGTGCACCATTGTCTATGCCCTTGTAGCGCTGAATTTCACCAATTTTCGAAAGAAACCACAAAAATGTCTGACATTTTAATGTTTGTAGGGCTGAAAAAACGTTTTGACATAATTGATAAAAAATGTTGTCAACATTTTTCATGATTGATTGGCCTGCGTACAGAATGCATTATTTGTTTACATGTCAGGAAAAACTGTGCAGCGCACGTACAGCTCTGTATACTGTCCATACATGACAGTAAGTACCTGAGAAAGGGTGAGGAGTAATGTCTCATGGGACATGTAGTCCTGGGAAGATGAAGGAAATTGTGTAAGGATTCTGTGCAAGGAAGATCAGCATCTGGACCCAGAGAAGCTGAATGCTGATAGACTGGAGGTAATATAAGGCATTATAGTGATATTTAAAGTAAAAGTTTACCAATATTGTGCATTATGTTTAAGAATGATTATATCCTTGCAAAAAGTCTCAGCCTTTAGTACACCCACCCCCCCACCCTCGACCTTTTCACCTGTAACTAGAGTTGCTGAGCCCTAAACATTTCCAGCTTCGCTACTTGAGTTTGGGGGTAGCAGTTAAGAGGAGATTAAAGGGGGCAACATGAGGGGAGTATGAATACTCAAGTACAGGCTTGTTTTGCAAAGAAGCCAGAGGGAAACTCTTTGAAATGGTGGAAGGAGAAATATCCTACCTTTGCACAACTTGCTAAAACCTACTTTTGTATCCCAGGCACCTCCATACCATCAGAGTACCTCTTCTCTGCTATAGGCAACATAGTTTGTGTGTGGGGGAAAAAAAAAAACAAAAAACCCAGCATTAAGCATGTTGACATTATTACATTCTAGTGCAAAGTTTCTGGAACAGTGATAGTCCACCACTTTTTGTTCTACGGTTTGTGTGGAACAATCCTCTTTGTTACATTATTTTAAATGAAAGAAATGGCACATGAGGTATTCAATCATAATTGGCCAACTAATTGATTTGATTTAATTACTCTAAGCTCACATTTCTATGCTCCTTGCTACTGAATGGTGCTTTTACAGGCAGTCATCTAGGTTGTTGTTTGCTGCTGCTCTCTACTTATAAAAAGGCACTGATCAATGTAAAAATGACACTGGCAGGGAAGGGCTTAACACCAGGGGGCAATCAAGGGGGTTAAATGTTTTCTCTGGGAGTGTTCCCACTGTAGGGGGGTAGGGGGGGGGATGGGCTCACTGGGACATGACAGAGATCACTGTTCCTGATCACTGGGAACAGAAGATCTCTGACATGTCATTAGGCAGTTCCCTGTTCTGCCTCTGTACACAGCGCTCGCGGGTGGCTGGCGGACATCGAGTCTGCGGGACCCGCGCCCACTATCCTCCTTGCACAGACCGACGTACACCTACGGCGATTTGTGCAGGAGAGCCAACCTGCCGCAGTATGACGGCGGCTCACTGGCAAGAGATTAAGTGCATCCCTGCTGCAGTATATGTACATGGAGCGGTCCTTAAGCGGTTAAGAGTGCTCCTAATCTCAGTTCACTACCTGTATAGAAGACACCTGGGGGCCAGAAATCTTTCTGATAGGGGGTCATATACTTATTTCACTCATTAAAATGCAAATCAATTTAGATCTTTTTTTGAAATGTGTTTTTTCTGGATATTTTTGTTCTTACTGTTTAAAATAAACCTACTATTAACCACTTGCTTACTGGGCACTTAAACCCCCCTCCTGCCCAGACCAGTTTTCAGCTTTCAGCGCTGTCTCGCTTTGAATGACAATTGCGCGGTCATACAACACTGTACCCAAATAATTTTTATCATTTTTTTTTTTCTCACAAATAGAGCTTTCTTTTGGTGGTATTTGATCACCTCTGGGTTTTTTATTTTTTGCGCTATAAATGAAAAAAGACCGAAAATTTTGAAAAAAACGCACTTTTCTTAGTTTGTGATAAAATTTTTGCAAATTATTTTTCTTCAGAAATTTTGGCCACAATTTATACTGCTACTTATCTTTGGTAAAAATAACCCAAATTAGTGGATATTATTTGGTCCGTGTGAAAGTTAGTCTATAAGCTGTGGTGCAAATCATAAAAAATTGATCACACCTGATGTACTGGTGGCCTCATTTCTTGCAACCCGAACAAGCCAGGAAAGTACAAATACCCCCCAAATGACCCCTTTTTTTTTGAAAGTAGACATTCCAAGGTATTTAGTAAGATGCATGGGAATGTAGGCCGTACAAAAGATTAACAAAGAAAAGGAAATAATTCACACTCAAACTCAATTAAAATTGGCGATAAAATGGCCGTGGCACCTTTATTGGTATAAACATAAATTTATAAATAATCAATAAATTAAATATTTTTAAATTTTCTTTTTCTTTTTTTATTTATTCATTTTATTAAATTATATAAAACATATATCAATATCTCGCTCAGTTATAGAACTCGAGCGAGTACCATAAATAAAACATTCATCAAAGTCCCCCCTTGATCCAAGGGTGACAAACCACATAACAGGTGCTGCGACAGGGTGGGAGGGATGGGGAGCTCGTCAAGCTGCTGTGGGGTCAACTGTGACAGGGGCTTGATGCGAGGGTCTTATATAACCCTAAAACACGTGTTTTTCCCAATTCAAATCACGTTTTTCCCGCTCGGGAGCCACATGCCATTCAGATTCTGCCATTTTAAAGTGACAGTAGTCAAAATTTTTTTTTTTTTTTTTATAATTTAAAATCCTTTTGCCTGCCACAATCCCATGTTGTGGGCACTTAAATCAATGCCCACTTTTCATTGTGAGGTTTTTGATGTTGTCATTTTTTTTTTCCCACAATTCTTTGCAAAATGAAGATTTTTTTTTTTTCCCACAAAATTGTCATTGTAATAGGTTATTTCTCTCACATGGCATGTGTATACCACAAATGACTCCCCAAAATACATTCTGCTACTCCTCCTCCTGAGTACGGCAATACCAAATGTGTGAGACTTTTACACAGCCTGGCCACATACAGAGGCCCAATATTGAAATAGCACCATCAGGCGTTCTAGGAGCATAAATTACACATCTCATTTCTCAACCACCTATTACGCTTTTGAAGGCCCTGGAGCACCAGGACAATGGAAACGCCCACAAAGTGACCCCATTTTGGAAAGCTAACACCCCAACGTATAATCTGAGGGATAATGAGTCTTTTGAACGGTTTTGGGAAAAAAAATAAAAACGCATTTTTTTTACGCAAAGTTGTGCATTTGTAAGATTTCCAACACATAGCATGTACATAGCAAAAATGACACCCCAAAATACATTCTGCTATTCCTCCTGAGTATGACGATACCACATGTGTGAGACTTTTACACAGCCTGGCCACATACAGAGGCCCAACATGCAAGGAACACCATCAGGTGTTCTAGGGACACATAGCATTCACATACCAAGAATTACACCCCAAAATACATTATGCTGAGCAAAGGGTAAACAAAAGATTACCTGTGGTTGTAGTAGCGCAGTTGTACACAGGAGGATAGCACTGGTCCAGGCAACAGACAGGGACTTGGTCAGCAAACGCAATTTTCCAGGCAACAGGCAGGAATACTGTCCATAGTCAGTACAGGCAGCAGGCAGGGATACTGTCCATATATAGTCCAGGGTCAGTGCGGGCAGAGATTGTCAGCAGTGCCAATATATTGGTCCTGGTAGTAGGCAGGTCCATGTGGTGTGGTCAGTTCATGCGACAGGCAGAGGCATGATGGCATAGGTCCTACAGGCAGCAGGCAAAAGTAGGGCCTAGTTCAGGACAGAATGGGGACAGGGGTAGAGGCTTCTCCCACCCAAATCTCTTTGAAGCCTCCGAGTCTCCAGACCCTAATCTAGGAATGAGAAAACAAATGAAATTGTTTTCTTCATCCAGAAAAACAATTCTGGAGCCCCTCACATATGTGAGACCCCTGTGTTCTGAATCCCACTAGTCCACTGGCAGGGTAGAGGCATGGTCAAACAGCCCAGGGTCAGTTCCAGATCAGGCAGAGATATAAACAGAATCGGTAGGCAGAAGCATGGTCGAATAACAAGCCAGGGTCAGTTACAGAGCAAGCAGAGGCATAAGGGGTGTGAAGGTGTGTGAAGGCAGGGAGTGAGGGTTATGTTTACCATACTTCACTAATAATTTAGTGAAGTATGGTAACGGCGGAAACGGTCAACTATGCAGAGGCCTGGTTAGGAAGGACATTGGGGACAATGATAAGTGGTGTCTCTTCTCACCCCTCGTTTGGAGCACACACGGCATTTTTTTTTTTACGTTTTTGGCCTGTTGCTCTGGGAGGGATTTTGTCAGGAAAGTGGCGTTCAGAGAGTCTACTAATTACATCGGATCTAATGTTCTCTGGTGGGCCGTTCGGGTATATAAGGGCAGTGGTGATTTCCTCCTGGTAGCCAAGGAAGGGTTTGGGTCTGTCGGTGGAGTTGCGATAAATTACATAGGTGTTGTAAATGGCCAAATTAAATAAATCGAAACTTTTTTTATACCACTGGTATGTTCTTGTGGTGGAAAGGTAGGGCTCGAGCATCTGGTCGTTTAAGTCGACACCCCCCTTTACATGTTGTTTTCATAGATACAGGTCGGCTTTTGAATTGGGCCATTCCTCCTGGTGATCTCAACAAATGTGGTGTTGTGGATTGAAGAAAGTATGTAGACTTATGTAGATTCTGTCAATCCACTTCACAGCCAGAATTTCCTCATTCCGTAAGCTCGCCGCCTCCCCTCTTCTTAACTTTTTGTTGACGAGGCTTTGAGGAAAGCCCTTCCGATTCGTCCTTACGGTGCCGCATGCTGGAGTCTTCTTTCTATGAAGGTTTCGGAACAGGGGCAAACTAGAATAAAAATTGTCCACATATAGATGGTAGCCTTTCTCCAGGAGTGGGTTTATGAGTTCCCAAACAACTTTCCCACTCGATCCAATATATTCTGGGCAATTAGGGGATGTAGCTGGGTGTCCTTCCCTTTGTATACCATGAAGGCATAGGTATACCCTGTAGCACGATCGCACAATTTGTACATCTTCACCCCATAGCGGGCCCTTTTGGTGGGAATAAATTGTTTTAAGCCCAGCCTGCCAGAAAATTTGATAAGGGACTCATCCACACATATATGTGTTGGCCTGGGGTAAACAACTGCGGGAAGATTTCTGAAAAATAATGTATTAGGGGCCGAATTTTAAAAAGCTTGTCAAAATTTGGGTGATTTCGGGGAGGGCACTGGGTATTGTCGTTATAGTGAAGGAATCTCATAATCATGAGATATCTGGTCCTGGGCATTATTGAGGAAAAGATGGGCATGTGGTAGATGGGGAGGGTAGACCAATACGAACGTATTTCATTTTTTCTGTTTAGTCCCATACAGAACGTGAGGCCCAAAAAAATTTTAAACTCCTCCACTGTTAGGGCTCTCCATTCGTAGGGATGGGCATAAGAGGACGTTGGGTTACTTGCAATAAATTGTTGGGCATATAGGTTGCACTGGGCAACAATAAATGCAAGCATGTCCTCAGTAAAAGTAAGGTGGAAAAATTTTCTGTGTCCACCTGGACTCCTGGCTGGGCAGTGAAAGGGGGAACGTTAGCTTCTCCTGAATTAGGTGGCAGCCACAAGGGGTTTTGAAGGGAATAGGGAAGGCTGGCATGGGACCTAACCCTTTGGGCCTGAGGTGCTGGTGGATGGCACTGCGGTGCTGGTGGATGGCACTGCCTCCTCACCAGTACGCCTTCGTCTGGCGGGCGGACTCTCATCCTCCTCCTCCGAGGCTGTCAGTGTACCACTGGTTAGGACAGGCTCGTAGTCCAGACTCAGAGCCGGAAAATGAGGAGGAATCCGAAGCGGAGAGCTCCCCGTTGCTCTCGTCGCCCGCAAGAATACTGTACGCCTCCTCTGAATATAATCTTCTAGCCATTGTTGGTGATGACAGAAGGCACTGATGATAGCTGGCACTCTTATGTGGCACTGATGGCACTTACGTGACACTGGTGACACTGATAACAGATGGCGGGTGGGACTGATATGTGTGTTGGCACGGTGTATGTGTGTTTTACTCACAGTAACTCTCTCTTTAGACACAGATCGCTCTCCCTCCTCACACGCTGTCTCTGTGTGAGGAGGGAGAGCCGGCAATGAGAGATGATCTCATATGTTTATATTTGAGATCATCTCTCATTGGCAGAGCGATCGCGCTGAAAACGGCCGCTGTGCTTGGCCGTTTTCAGCGATCTGTGACTGGCTGTGTCCAAGGGACACGGCCAGCACAAAACTTCCCCGATGCGCACCCACAGGAGCGCGCAACGCGGAAGTAAACAGGAGGACGTCCAGGAACGCCCTCCCGGCAGATAGCGTCCGCGCTGCAGCCGTCTTTCGGCTATAGCGCGGGCACGAAGTGGTTAAATATATAGACTGATCATTTCTTTGTCAGTAGGCAAATGTACAAAATCAGCAGGGGATCAAATACTTTCCCTTAGGGCTGCAACTAACAATTATTTTCATAATCAATTCGTTGGGCGATTTTATTGTTTCGATTAATCGGATAATAACCTTAAAAAAAGCATGGTTTACAATTTTAGTTAATATGTAAAGTTGAGGAAAAACATTTTTTTTTTTTTTCCTTTTTAATATCTCTATGCAGTGGTAAATATAAATAACCAACTATATGGTTAGGGAACAAAATGTCTAATCCACTCTGACAGAAGAGCTATACTGTATAAGCTATTAGAGGTTGAATCTGGTAAATATCATCAGACTGTGAAAGTAAAAATACACCATATTTATCGGTGTATGACACGCACCACAATTTAAGAGGGAAGTTTCAGGGAAAAAAAACTTTTTTAAATAAACCACTTTGAAGCAAAAAAATGGTCAGTGAGCATCAGTGCAGCCTGATCTATGCCCATCTGCAGCCTTGCCGAAATATAGGTTGCCACCAAGGGGAAGGAGGGGACAAGCGCTGCTGAAATAGAGCCGGATCTCCTGCGTGCTCGGCGTCACGCCCAGTCCAGCCCCTTGGCCCGGATTCTATGATGGTAACGCTGGTCCAATGCCGGAACGTCAATGCTAGGAGCCGTCCAGGGGGAGGGACTGAGCGTGACTGCAAGCCGAGCCGAGTGCATGGGAGATCCGGCTCTATTTCGGCAGCGCTCATCACCTCCTTCCTCTCGGTGGCAGCCTATATCGGCGTATAACACACGCACACACGATTTTCCCCCTATTTTAAGGGGGAAAAAGTGCGTGTTATAGGCCGATAAATACGGTATATTACTTATATCATATACAATAAGTAGTAAACCCAGAAGTAGGATATATGGGCATTTTTAACTAAGAATCCGACATGAAGCTATAGGAAGGGTGAAAGGAAGATAAACCTTTTTATATTAAAAGTAGTACTAATAAAAGCTGAGCTTTTTTTTTTTTTATTTTTTTTTTTTTTTTTTTCCCCCATGGATATAATTTTTAAATATAATGCACAATACTGGTAAAAGTTTACTTAAAATGTAATTGTAATTCCTTCTATTACCGCCAGTCTATCAGCCTCCACCTGATCTGGGTTCAGATACTGATCCTCCCTGCACAGTCTTTAAAGTGATTGTGGATTTAAAAAAAAAAGTTCTACTTACCTGCTCTGTGTAATGGTTGTAATGCATTCTCGTCTTCTGGGGTCCCCCACTGACACTTCTGGCTCCTCCTGCCTTCAGAGTGCCCCAATAGCAAAGTATAGTATAGAGTGCCACTATAGCAAGGTAAAATTACCGTATTTATCGGCGTATAACACGCACTTTTTTCCCCTTAAAATCAGGGGAAAGTCGTGGGTGCGTGTTATACGCCGATCCCCGCTATCGCTATGTGAATGTCGGCGATCGCTGCCGACATTCACATAGCGAGTAGTTTCAAATATGGCGCCGCGGAGTTCGGAGAGCCGAGATACACATAGTGGGGTGTATTCGGCTCTTTCCGGCGCCGCTCACAGTCACGCTCAGTCCCGCCATTGGACCTGTGTTATGTCCATCATAGGGCGGGACTGTGAGTGGCGCCGGAAAGAGCCGAGAACCCTCGGCTATGTGTATCTCGGCGGCGTTCCTTCACTTCCACCGGCGCCGAGTCCCTCCGAACTCCGTGGCGCCATATTTAAAACTACTACCATGTGTATGGCGGCGGTGGCAGGAGGCATGTACACTGCACTGGGGACAAGGCTGCACTGGGGACAAGGCTGCACTGACACTGAAAAGGCTACAATGACACTAACAAGGCTGCAGATGAACACTGATGAGGCTGCATTGATGGGCATTTTAAATGCAAAGCTTTTCAAAAGCGCTCAGTGTTTTAAGTTTCTTTTCCTTAAACTTCCCTCCTAAATTTTTTTCCTTAAAATTCTCTCCTAAACTTGGGGTGTGCGTTATACGCCGGCGCGTGTTATACGCCGATAAATACGGTAACTCCCTTCCTGCCCAGGACTACATGTCCCATGAGGCATTGCTCCTCACACACTCACAAGTTCTCAGGCACTTCCTGACATGTATGGATGGTGTACTGAGCTGTATGTGTGCTGCACTGTATTTCCTGATATGTAAACAAATAATGCATTCTATATGCAGGCCAAGTAATCGGCTGGCCGATTAATCGATTATGAAAATGGTTGACCACTATTTTAATGATTAGTCGTCTATTAATCGATTTAGTAGTTTCGGCCCTACTTTCCCTTACTGTACATACTTTGCTCCAAGCTGGAACAATGTAAAACATTTGCATACTCCACTTTAGTGCAGCTCCGCTAAATGTTAGGCATTGTTTTCCCATTTTAGGTTTAATGAATTGCTGCATTTTCTCAGTTCTTTTCCTCCTTTGCATGTGTGCTCTCATCTGCTGTGTAACTGCATTATTCTTTGTGGTGAGAAATCTAGGGATAACATTTCATAGAAATAAGCACTTGCTGTTTACTTTGGTAGTTCAGTGATAATGAAGATGGTGCTTAAATTGTAATACAATTAGTTTTTTTTTGCCTCTAAGCCATGTTCTTTGGACAGTAGAATCAGCTGCAGTGTAAGAGACCAGCCCTGGTGACTAAGCAACTAGACTTACTGTAGAACGTCATCACACTAGGGATCTTACTGTATGTGTCCTCATTCTCTTCCTGGCTGCGTAATCTGTGATGGTTACGACACAGGTTTCTGAATAAAACAAACATACATTGTTTGCATGGCTTCCTTGCATATCCTGCACGTAACAGTGTATGGCATCACAGAACTTTAATGCCCTGACGTGTGAGACTGCAATTGTCAGTTACACTGCTGACCCACATTTTCTTACTTCAGCTTTTCCATCTCTTCCTGTGTCGGCAAATGTAAAAACATCAGTTGTCTGCTTTCACTTTAAATTACCTCCTGAGGGCTCAACTCTATGAGATTTGAACTATAATTTCAAAAAAATTTAGCACTTCAGTTTTATTTGCAACGCAAAGCTTCCCAGCAGGTTAAGCTTTATGTGTGACTGAGCCAAAGGGCAAGACTATTGTAATCACTTGTAAGTGTGACATTGAATCGGAAGTAAAGCACTGCCTTTTTTTTTCTTTTCCCTGACCTGCAAAGTAAAGGCATAATGTGCTAGTATGCATCACATACTAGCACATGTGAAACTTGCTGCAAACAAAGCCCTCCACCAATGTGTTGTCACCACTAAAGGCTGCATCCATCTTCACCCATATTTCTTCAGGGTCCGTGGGCTTCGGCTGTGACTGGCTGGAGCCGCTGGTCATGGCACAGGGCTCTGAAGAAGCAACATGGGTGGTCATTCCTTCAGAACGCGCGTTCCGATGATGTCTGCTGCATATACAGTGTATATCTCCTAAACGGTGCATGTACAGTATTTACAGTACTTACTGTATAAGTAAGCCTTATAGGCTTGCCTATAGGTACAAATCATTTAAGTTTTTACAACCACTTTAACCTGTTGACCATTGTCAAGATGGGGTTAAAGCGGAGTTCCACTCAAAAGTGGAATTTGTGCTTATTTGTCCCCCCCCCCCCCCCCCTCCGGTGCCACAATTGGCACCATTTAAGGGGGGAACGGGGATCTGTTTTTAACAGGTCCACTTCTGGAGACGGGTGCTGCTGTGCCGTCTCGCCTCCTCCTTCCTCCGCTCCGCCGCCAGGCCAATTGGAAAGCGCAGCAAGCTTCACACATGCGCAGGCTTCACTTCTGGGTTCCCTTATCAGTATTGGCAGCGGCTACACTCGACAGTCAATCCAAAGATCAGCTGGGGTGCTGATGTCTTGGGCTTTCTGGACTGGTAAGTGTCCATAAATTTAGGCTGCAGTCACACTACAGCGTTTTTGAACAGTGGGCAGATTTGCTGCGATTTGACAGAGCCAAGGTGTGAATGACAACATGGGACTCGCATTCGGGATGCCATTAATTAGCGGTGCAGGTCTGCCGCGATTGTCACGCAATAAAATGTGCTGCAATAGTTCTGGAGCTACTTTTGGGCGACATGCGTCCCTCGATGTGGGTTGCTGCAATTCCCCTCAATTCAAAACGCTGTAGTGTGAATGCAACCTAAGGCCCCTTTCACACTGAGGCGCTTCTAAACTGCCAGTAAAACACTGAGCGCTTTTGAAAAGCTTTTCAGGCGCTTTTGAAGAGCTTTGCATTCATTTCAATGGAGAGGGGCGTTTTTTTTCACCCCCCTGTCAGAGTGAAAGTATTCATTGATTTTAATTGAAATCGTTTTTCGTGAGCTTTTCAGGCGCTTTTTTTTTTTTTTTTTTTTTTAAGCTTGAAAGTGCCTCAGTGTGAAAAGGGTCTAAAAGTCAGCAGATGAAGCATTTGTAGCTGCTGACTTTTCAGGTCTCCTGTAGTTTAAAACGTTGATATCTTTCAAGTTCTACTTCCTATAGTGGTATATAACTGAGGTTCACAGTAAACATATTGGAAAGTTCAGGAGCTCAGTGTAATTCATCAGTACACAATTTTAGTATGAGATGCTATTAAAATCCTTAGAGTAACTCCACTTTGAGAAAATTCCCTTCTGGGTGATTCATGTAAATTGCAGGGCATTAAAGCAAACTTTATTGCAGATTCCTATCTTCGTTATTCTGAAGAAATAGCTGTTTGAGTCCATGTGCAAAGTGAGTGGAAGACGTGATTCTCTATCAGCAGCTGCACTTGAGGGTTAGAATGAGGAAAGTGGCAAGGTCTGAATGCCTTTTTTAGATGTGATTTCTCTTTGGGAGTGCCCCACCGAAAATAATGTTTTTGTGGCAGGTATGCCCCAAATCTGACTTGTATCCTATTGCAGACTTCTGGGAAATTTTGAGCCTATTGCACAAGCAGGAAACAAGATTTCTGGGGGCATTTTGTACATCTGTGTATGGAACGCCTCCAGCTTGCCAAATTGCAGCTATACAGAGGTACGGCTTCCCATTCTATGCACAAAACCAAACCAATAAAGAAAAGTTTGACCCTGCTGGGTCCTTTCCACAGGTCTCTGCAAATCCACAGATGTCCATGTAAAAAGTAGCCTGTGCAAAGGCATATGGTGCGGACAAGTGGATTTTTCTTTTTGTGGCTATTGTGCAATATAATTCAGTGAGAGGTTTTGGTTCCTGGAGTTTCACTAGGCCCCCGTTCATTCATGAATAAATGAGAAGTTCTGTATTTTAACTATCAGAATGAAAGTGAGTGTCCAATGCCCGCAAAAAGGTAATCAAAAAATGTTGTGCAAACGATAAAGGTGAAAACTGCTCCCAATAAACACAACGTGTATTAGCTTAACTCCGTTTTAAACACAAAAAAACTACTAAACAAATATCAGAATCTTGGAAACAAATATATCAAACAGAGAAGTCTCTATAATGAAAAATTAAAACTATGTTCCACAGTTCGTGTACACAAAAAGGGTAAAAAATTGTATAATGCCTGGTACACACAATGAGATTATCGGACAAATGATCGTGTGTTTTTTTTTTTTTTTTTTGCATGCTAATCTCAGATCGAACTTTAAGAGTTTATTAAAGTCACAATTTCTCGTACAAAGTGATGTAATGAATTTTTGTATTGAATTTTCGAACGACAGCTGTACTGATTAAAGAAAATTGTACGATCTGGCATCGTACGGAAAAATTTTGTGCATGTCCTATCGGATAAACTGTTGCCCTAAACCTAGCTTCTAAGCCTAACCTTGAACTTCACTATAAACCTCATACAACCTTTTAATTTTTTTTTTTTCCCTGTCTGGCAATTGCTGTCTAAATCGCAAACCTGTCTTCAGACTAAAGCCTAGTACACACTATCAGAAAATCAGAGGAAAAAAACTTTTCGAAGTGATTGTATCTGATCGTTGGTTTCAAGAGGCGATCACGACCGTTCATGTGAAATTATACTAAGGAACAAACGAACGTTTTTCTTGTTCGATTTTCGTTTAGTGTAGCTTTTGTCCAAAATAATGGGAAGAACAAGATTACGCATGCTCGGGATACATTGCATTACTTCCAAAGTTGAATTTTCATAAATTGAATAACCATAGTTTTCGATATGAGACTAGCATGCTGATATTTTCATCGTGTACGGGCCTTAACAAATCCTGTCGTTGGGTAAAATAGTTCCCATATGTATTTCAACAGTGTATGTACAGTTGTGCCTATAAAGTTTTATATACATCTGGCAGAATTTTTAAGATGTGGACCAAGAAAGTATAAGTGAGAAGACCAAATGTGTTTATTTTTCATTTTATTCAGATTACTGGTTAGGTGTTGCAGAACAGTGCAATCGTTGCCCAGAGGAAATGCAGTTCTGTTTAAAAAGTTTGCAAACCCTGAGATTTTAATCTGGTGTATTACCCATTTTAGCATTGACTGCTTGCAGTCTTTAGTGATTAGTTGTGAATTGGGGGTCTTTATTTGCTCCTGTGGTAAAGCTGTCAGTTCTTGGCAAAAAGCCTCAAGGTAGTGTAACTTCTATGGTTGTCTAGCATCAGCAGCTTGTCTGAGATTTTACCATAGTGGCTTAGGGGTGTTGCCAGTAGATTGTGATGGCCGCTCCAGACCTTTCACCTAAAAGAATGACTAGTTCTTATGTTTAGGATCATTATCATACTGTAAAGCAGGGGTCTCAAACTCAAATTGCCTGAGGGCCACATGACAAGTTTTCATATCCCATGGGGGGCCGCATGCAAACTTTTAAAACTTCAAAAGCAATAAACTATACCAGCAATAATATACTATACTATACCCAGCACTGGTGTCAGCAAACGCATTATTAACCCCCAGCACTGGTGTCAGCAAACGCATTATTAACCCCCAGCATTGGTGTCAGCAAATGCATTATACCCAGCACTGGTGTCCGTAAACGCATTATTAACCCAGCATTGGTGTCAGCAAATGCATTATTAACCCCCAGCATTACCCCTCCCACACTGCACAAATAGCCCCACACTCCATAAAATACCCCCCACACTCCATAAAATACCCCACACACTCCATAATTACCCCCACACTACACAATTACCCCCCACACTGCACAATCACCCTCCACACTGCATAAAATACCCCCCACTCTGCACAAATTTCTACCCCAGTCACCCCACTAAGGACTTTGCTTCAGTGTGATGGCTCACTCACCTTTCCTGGCAGTCATGATCATCTGCCTCCCAAGTCCTCTCCTCCTGGCTTCCACACAGGCCTAGTGACAGGGGACCCAGAGAACACAATCTCCCACTCTGAGGTGGCAGCAAGACCCTGGTTTGGGGCTCTGGTCGATCGTCAATGCCTAGGTGGGCAGATCGATGAGCGGATCCTTCCTCCGCTCCTTCCTCTGCTCTGTTCTCTCTCTGGGCTGCAGCAGCATGCAGCAGAGAGGACAGAGGAGATGGAGAGGTAAAGCTCTTTGGCGCCTCCCCCTCTGCGGTGCCTGGGTGCAGTTCAAAAAGACATCCTGGATAGAGGTCGACCGATATGGGTCTTTCTCTGGCCCATGCCGATACCGATATTTAGAAATCGGGGCGGCCGATGGCCAATATATATGTGGCCGATATTTTAGGCTGATTTAAAAAAAAAAAAAAAACCTCACCCACTCCACTCCTCCCTGCTTGCTCCTGTCACTCTACCACACACTTGATGTCCTCAGTACAGATGGCACTGGTTAGCTTAGGCAAGTGGCACTGGCAGGTGGCACCTGGCACTGATTGGCAGGTGGCACTGATTGGCAGGTGGCACTGATTGGCACTGACAGATGGCACTGGCAGGTGGCACTGATTGGCAAGGGCACTGGCAGGTGGCACTTATTGGCAGTGGCACTGGTTGGCACTGGAAGGTGGCACTGGCAGGCATTGGCAAGTGGCACTGGTTTGGAACTGGCAGGTGGCACTGGTTTGGAACTGGCAGGTGGCACTATTGGCACTGGCAGGTGGCACTGATTGGCGTGGCACTGATTGGCGTGGCACTGGCAGGTGGCGGCAGGTGGCACTGGCAGGCACTGGTTGGCACCGGTAGGTGGCACTGATTGGCGTGGCACTGGCAGGTGGTGGAAGGTGGCACTGGTTGGCACTGGCAGGTGGCATTGATTGGCAGGGGCACTGGTTGGCGGTGGCACTGGCAGGCACTGGTTGGCAGTGGCACTGACTGGCGGTGGCAGGTGGCACTGGCAGGTGGTACTGGTTGGAGGTGGCAGGTGGCACTGGCAGACTGGTTGGCACTGGCACTGATTGGCGGTGACACTGGCAGCTGGCACTGACAGATAGCACTGACAGATGGCACTGATTGGCACTGGCAGGTTTCACACTGAGCGGAGTGTAACCGTGTGTGAAACTGACAAGGAGCTGTCCACACTCAGCGCTTGATGCTTGTGTGAAGCTGACACATAGCACAGAGGAGAGAGACAGAGGGATCTGTCAGAATTGAGGTTGATGTCGGGGTGGGCGGGACACGGCCGGGGTGGGCGGGACCAGCAGCTATCAAACACAAGCCAATGATTGGGCTGCTTAAGAAAAGGGGCGGGCCACATACATGTAGCGGCCCGCCCAGATCCCATTGGCTGGTGTTTGATATTGGCTGGGTCCCGCCCACCCCGGCCGGGTCCCGCCCACCCCCGACATCAACCTCAAATCTGACAGATCCCTCTGTCTCTCTCCTCCTGTTACATGTCAGCTTCACACAAGCATCAAACGCTGAGTGTGGAGAAGGGAGGAGGAACGGCGGCCAGTGCTATATATCGGTCTAATGGGCAAATATCGGTCGACTTCTAGTTCTGGATTGGCCCTGCCTGCGGGCCATTTTTAACCGGTCCGCGGGCCGCAAATGGCCCGCGGGCCGGTACTTTGAGACCCCTGCTGTAAAGCCTAAGTGCTTCCCTGACTGAATGCAAATTTTCCTCCAATATGTTCTGATATGTTGCACTTAGCTTGCCATCCTTCTTTTTTCAAGTCATCTTCTAGGATGGCTTACAGAGATGGGCTCCTCCCCACTTAGCACAGGAAACACATGATCTACATTATTAAAAAGTACAACACATGCAATGGCCCCTCAGTATTTGTGTTTCCTCTGGCCAGACAGGAGCTCCAAACAATGTTTGTTTTTGTTTTTTAGCCTTCGTGCTAGGTGGCAGGGGCCTCCCGGTGTCCATACCCAGTGTAACGGGGGCAGTACTCCTGGGGTATGAGTCACCTTGGGCCATCCATAGACCTGGAAAAGCGGTCTGGGGTGAAGGTAAGGGACCCCCCTCTCCCACTTTGTGGTTGTTGCCTCAGTGAGGTACCTGTTATGAGTGGAGGAGGTGGCCCAGTGGAGTCCATCCAGGAATGGCACAGCACGGTGTTCCCCTGGTGGAGGTGTGGCCTGTCTCCCCTCCAGATTTGCAAGGCCGCAATCTGGTCCAGGTTCCAGACTTTCATAAAGCATTGGAGACTGAACCTGCTTGTCAGCCAAGACCAGTCTTTCAGCAGGAAAGTGCTGCAGGCTGTGGTCCCGCCCTGACCAGGTAGTCCTATTTTGTCCTCTGTACGCTGTCCTGGAAGATGACTTGGAAAAACAGTGTTATTACATGTTACCTAATTTTTCCAGAATTCTTCCAGGATGGTGTGCGTTCCCTCCCTTTTGGTGGATTAGCAATGTAAAGAATGAATAAAAGCTACACTGAGAGAGTTTAATAATTGCTTATTCTGAAGCTTTTGGTTATTTAATACTGAGGGGCTGTTGCATGTGTTGTACTTTTTTTATAATGTGGATCATGCGTTTCCTGTGTTAGGCTCCTCCCACCTATCTCTCTGTAAGCCGTCCTAGAAGATTCCTGGAAAAAGTAGTTAACAGGTAATTGACTAAATTCCCTGTTCCTTTTGCAGCTTACATACTCAAACTGAAAATATCCACCTCCATGCTTCATGGTAGGAAAGGTGTGCTTCTTCCCATAAGCCTTGTTGGTTCCTAGAACATTGTTTGTGGTTGTGCCCATGAAGTTCGTTTCGTCTTATTATTTATAAATTAATCCAGAGGTTTTGAAGCATCTGTGCGCTTTTAGGTATATTCTAAGCAGGCTGTTTTGTGTTTTCACAGCAGAAATTTTTTTTTTTTACTAATTCTGCTAGGAGTAGGTAAAGTTATCAAAACTGTAACTGTTTGTAAAGCTGTAACATGGTATTGCTTCCTTGTCTGCTTGCAGGCCATTGTAAAATGACTTGCTAATTTAAAACCGTTTTGTGTAATGTAACTTTATTTTTATTTTTTTTTTTTTTTCTCTCCTCTTTAGGATCTTTAAACTGCAACCATGCCACCTGCCGTTGGAGGTCCAGTGGGCTACACGCCCCCCGAAGGAGGCTGGGGTTGGGCAGTCGTCATTGGAGCCTTTATATCGATTGGCTTTTCATATGCCTTCCCCAAATCCATCACTGTCTTCTTTAAAGATATAGAAGCAATATTTGGTGCAACTAGCAGTGAAGTTTCCTGGATTTCTTCAATAATGCTGGCAGTCATGTATGCAGGAGGTAAGGATACAATCAATGCTAAATCTTCTTCCTTTTTTTTTTTTTTTTTTTTTTTTTTTTTTTTCTGTGCGCTTTGTAAAAATGTATATCTGTTAATGCCATTGGCATACTGTGATCCAGGGTACTAGCCTTTATGCTAGCTTTGGGCTACATTCACACTGATTTAGGTCAGTGCAAATTGTAACAGCTGGAATCTTCTGCTTCCTGCTAATGTTCTGAGCAGCCACGTTCACTAGAATGGTAGGTTGCCCACAGTGGCAGCTATTCACACAGCCAGCATCTACCTGTGGATGGATAGCCAGGAATACCTGCTATATGTGGTTAAGCTGTCCATAGATGTAAATAATTGGAAAAATTCTCAGAACATTCAAAATTCGTTTTTTTTTCTTTCAACATTTGAGTTTTGTAATGACTGGGTAGAAATCTTATCTATCTAATGAAATGACACTTAAAATTGTTATTTTTACACTAAACTTTTATCAGTGCAGCCTCCCCTGTGCCCACCATTGCAGCCTCGCCTGGGCAGAGGAATGCATGGCTGGAGGAAGGGGAGAGCCGCAGGATAGCACGCTGTTACCGGCGCTTTCATTCTAATTGTCTCCGCTCTGCTCGACACAGCCCCGTCTCCTCCTGACCCGTGCCTGTGATAGAATCCCAGCATTGGACCGGCGTTCTGTCTATCACAGGCGCAGGTCAGGAGGAGGCGGGACTGTGTCTAGCAGAGCGGAGACAATTATAATGTAAGCGTTGGTAACAGTGTGCTATCCCGTGGCTCTCCTCTTCCTCCCCGAGGTGATCGCTCGGAGAACGGCTCCCGATCAACCCCGCCGGTGGTACTCTCATTTTCCACTCTCAAAATGCGAGTAGGCGAGTGGAAAATTTGAGGGATGTGTATGTATTTTTGTCTATACTAGAAATTCGTTTGAGAATTTTCATCCTGCTCCTTTAAAATTTTTGGTCAAAAACAAGTCATTTTGACCCATTGATTAGAATCTTTGGGTGCTTGGCAGATACCTTGTATGCTGTTATTTAACTTCAGAGCACTTGGCAGATCGCCTGTGAGACTGGCTGTAACCCTTTTCTCAAAGACTTCTTCAGAATTTCGCACACTGGAGGGGATGATGGCTGTCTGGTGTATACATGTTTCACTGGGTATTGCCTAACCGCTTTCTGGTACTTTTCTTGTTTGCCACAGGGGGGTCATTCAGATCACCACTGTGGTAAGTATCTGTGGACCCTTTGTTGCAGTCTTCCTCGTTTTTGGGATTAACTTGAAGCACTGAGAGCTGTGAAATTCATGTTGCATGTTGCAGACCCTCTATATGCAAGGAATGCAACCTTTTTTAAACGTCATGCTCGTCTTGACCGAAAAGGGCCACACCACTTTTCAGTGTGTTGCAATCACCATGCAGCCCTCTGTGCCACATACCCTGGACAAGGTACCTTCCACACCAAAGGCAGCCAGCTTGTTGCACGTGCAGTTATTTTTCTTCCACTCTTCATGTGAGGTGACCCACTGATGATTCCCCGAGGCTCCAGATCTGTCTTTGTTGCTGTTGTCACCTCAGTGACTGTCAGATGGACATTAACCCCCTCCTGTAGCTGGTCAGTGAGAACCGGTTCTAGGTAAGTTTTCCCATCATACTGTCAGTATTGCAGTTCATAAGCACAAGGTAATGGGTTCCCTGGGCCTTTTCAGATCAGTCACTAACAGCACAAATAGCATGGATCACTGTTCCCTGCCTGAGACTACATGCACCTTTTTGGAGGCTTCATTAGCTCATCTCTTCTGCATTTTCCAGGGATTAATTTTTTTTTTTTTTTTTTTTTTTTTTTATGTAGCACCCTGTACCAATAGGTAAGTGCTAGTAATAGGATTTTTACTAGTTAGTCTGTCCGCACAGGTAAATTTAGGCAGGCCTATGCTGCAAGCTAGGCCTGTCTGTTTTGATCTGGGGGCAGGGAGTGGTTAGAGTAGCAGTGGGTGTGACCACCTGTGCTCTAGTTCTGAGGTGCCTCCCCTACTTCCAGAGAGAATGTTCTGGAGTGGCAGGCAGCTCATGTAGGAGTCATGACCAATCCCCAACTGGTATTGGCAGGGGGCGGGCCCCCTAGATAAGCTGAGCATGCCACTGGGGGTGGTTGTCGGCTGCGTGAAGTGGAGGATGGACTACTAGACGGCAGCAGGAGGGCACCCCCATCTGGGGTGGGGGGTGTGCCGATCGCAGGAGGAGGCCCAGGGAGAATCTGTGAGGGAACTTTGTCTTTAAAGGTCATTGGCAATGTCTTTATCATTACACAGTCATTGGTAAAGAACTCCTGGAGCAGAGGGGCAGGTGAAGCTGTAGGAATGTATGGTCCGGTCAAGTTCTCTATCAAGGACTCAGGACAGAGAAAGGTCGGTGAGTGTACCACAGTGGAGGGCTGGATGTGCCAGGAAGTCTGTGAGGGAACTTTGCTTCTACATGGTCATTGGCAAAGTCTTCATCATTACACGGTCAATTATGGGGTGTCCTGGATCAGAGGAGAGACTGTGGGGATGTGTCAAATCAATGTGGCCTGAGGACACAGGATTTGCTAGCTGGGAACAGTAGTCCACCGCTCAACATGTGCTTTTAAACTACTAGGCCTCTGGGGAGAGGTACTGCAGGCGTCTGGCCTAGTAGCAGCGAGCAACCAGAGCCAGCTGAAGGAACTATTCAGAGTGGGTCCTTTTTGCTTACAGAAGATGTGACATTACTTTTATATTGTTAACTACAGGATAAGTTTGTGGAGGAGGAGAGAATTTCTGGGAACATCACCCTTACACGGTCAAGAGTGATGTCCTCATCCTTTCACGGTCATGGGTGAGGAAATTCTGGGAGCAATAGTCTGTGGGAGTTGCGCAGAGGAGGAGCCAACAGTCTGCATGGTGCTGCAGGAGAAAGATCATAACTGTTTTTAAAAAAATGCACATTTCTTCAGGCTCAAACTATGTGCTAAACTGAAATCTCTAAATATGGTGGTGAAATGAACTATCCTACGGGCATCCCATATGCCCCTTTCCCCAACCAAATTGTACCCCCAAATAAACAACCCAGCAAAACACTGTTCATTGTCTCTGCAAGTGATATATAGGAGTCTGGCAGCGGGGTGAATTGGTGGATGTTACTAGTGGCAACTACACCACTACATTTAAACTATATCCAAATTCACGAGTAAGATCTCTGCCATGTTGGCTGACTAAAAACCCATGGCATCACAAGCGTACTTCTGTTCTTTTCTCTACAGTCTGTTTTAAACAGTTTGGATTCCCAAAACCTTCCAAACCTGCAAACAACTTTGAAAAATGGGGGCATCCCCCAGTAGTGTAAAGTGGAGAGGCATCTGTTAGCCTTTGCGGTCACCTGAACCAAAAGCATCTAGCATGGGTCGAAGATGAAGTATCCAGGGACTATAAGCAGGAGTTTTCACTCTGCCTGATTTATTTATTTTTGTCAAACTTGTCAACATCTCCAACTAACAGACCACCACATCGCGTTCACTGAACCCCTATCCTTTGGAGTCATGCCATTGTTCCAGAGAGAGAAGTTTCTACTTAAACCTGTCCACTTCCCAACGCAGATAGGGGCATATGCCCCATTCTGGATCTAAGCACGTATTAATTTGTGTACAAATTTCACCTGGACTCTACCAGTCAGTCACAGCCTCCCTCAAGCCAGAGTGTATTCTGTCCTAGTGTCAGGAGCATCTAGCGCTCCTGCTCCTCATTCCAGCATCTGGGTTTTGGCTATGGCATTCTCCCTGTCTGTATCCTCCTGCAAGGTGGTTGATGTGGTCAGTCTCTGGGTGGAAACCAAACTGGTTATAAGCCAGCCAAACACTCAATCGCATGCTTGTGATACGTGTGTAATTCCTGATGAGGCTGTCTGTCTGCCTGCCCTGCTCTGCTAGATTGGATTTCCCGGTTTATGACCTGGGACCAGATTTTGGATTATTCCCTGAACTCAGCCTGCCTTTTGCCTGGACTGTCATAGAACCACTCTGCCTGTCTGACAACCGCAAGTATCTGTTTGCTTTGCTCAGTTTGTGCCTGCCCTGGTGTGGTAGCCAGGGACTATAACCTTTTTATAGAAGTCCTCGGGGCAACCACATACCGATGGGCCTGCTTGCCTTATGGGAAAGGGGGCTGCTATAGGTAAGGAACTCATTAGCCAGCTATAGTGTCTGATAGGGGTGCAACGGATCGTCCCCGATCCGTGATCTGAACGGGTCAACCTGTTCGGATCAGCACACCCCGCAGCGCTCCGCTGCCTCAGCCTTAGGAAAGGTCGCGGCTTCGGCCTAGCTCCGGGGCGGCGGCCATCTTGGTACACATGGTGGTGGGGGAGATGACGTGGATATTACAGCAGTGGGGGAGATCAAGTAATTTAAAAATGTTAATAAACAAAAAGACAACACTTATGTTTATTTGTCTTGCCTTTTTTTTTTTTTTCTTTTTTGCTGATCCGAAAATGATCCGATCCGTGACTCTGATCCGAGGAACGATTTGAACCGTGAGTTTTTTGATCCGTTGCACCCCTAGTATCTGACCACCTGCGTTGGGGTAGCTGTGACACCTATTGGAAATAAAGGGTGCTCCCATACACTCAGCAGAATTAGTAAAATGTTAGCCATTTTTGCTGCACTGACAACACAACAGCCTGCTTAGAATATACCTAAAAGCGCACAGATGCTTCAAAACCTCTGTGGACCACTAAGTGCCCTTTGGGTCATTTCAGCATCTGGCATCTCTTTCCTGTGTATGATATACACAGGGTGCCATGAAGAGGCCTTGCAGCTTATCCATGCGTTTGCAAATGCGTGCTAACTAAACCCCTGTTAACGCAAACTGTTGAACAGGTTAATTTGGTCAGTTGGCAGACTGGTTGATTAAAATCCAGAGCGATTGATCCAGGACGCACTGTTGAACCCTGTAGTGGTTCCAAAGCGTGTATTGACCAAGCTTAACAGCAAGGTCACACACCTTAAGGTGAGCCTTCATTACATGGGAGGGAGCACCTGAGAGAACACAGCGTCTGATTATCGCATCACTTTCACAGCATACTGAATAGCATGGAGTGTGGAGCACCTGTAAATTGGATCAATTTGAACTTTGTGCAGTGCACTTAAAGCGGAGTTCCACCCAAATTTTGAACAATATCTGTATGTATTCTCTTCCTTGCCTAGATGCTGACATGCCGTTTAAAAAAATTTAAATCGCCGTAATTACCTTTTTATTTTTCTATTCTTCTTTGCACTTCCTGGTTCTCCTCCCGTGGGAGTAGGCGTGTTTCTAGCCTCTCCCAGACTCCTGGGAGCTAGTCTCAGGCTTCCCAGGATGCCACTGAGCATGTGCGGGAAGGAGCGGTGAATGCTGGGAGCACAGCATTCACCACATCCAGGAAATAAATGCTTGTGGGCTTCAAATGCCCACAATGAAGATGGAAACCGCCTGCAGTGAATAATATAAGTTATTCTTTCCGACGAAATCTAACACAGGCGGACATATTACACACAATATGCGAGTATGTAATGCTGAGAAGAAAAGTTTATGAATGAACTAAAAAAAAAAAAGATAGGTGGACCCCCGCTTAAGCACTTAAGCACTTTCATAATTCCAGTATTTGGATCTATTTAAATTTCCATGGACTTATTTGCTTTAAAAAAATTTTTTATCACTATATGAATGGACATTGTCACTTTATTTGGCTATTAAGCACGTGTCATTTTATACATTATTACTACTACGGTGTAGAGGATATTTTTTTTTCAGTTCAGAGACTTTTTGCTTATACCTTTTGATAGCGCAGCGTTTTTAATGCGATCTTAATATTTTTACATGGTTTGAGACATGTTTACCGCTTGCAGCTATTAAGCACGTGTCATTTTTATATATTTTTCATTATATATTTTATACATTATTATTACCACGGTGTAGAGGATATATTTTTACCAGTGCAGAGGCTTTTTGCTTATACCTTTTTGATAGCGCAGCGTTTTTAATGCTATTTTAGTACTTTTAACGTGGTTTGAGACATTTTGAATCAGCTTAAAGTGGTAAATGAGGATTTATTGGTTTATTATTGTTAGTGGAGGCTCACAGGATGTTCTATATAATGTCCTCAAAAGCTTTGCCAATGTCGAGTCACCTGAAGGTACTAACCTATAACCCAGGATGTATGAATATCAAGCCTGTCCTGTAATCTCAAGATATTTGATTTACCTGTAAAATCATCATCTTATTTTATTTATTTTTTTAGATACGCTTTAACTTTGGATGTGGGATTTTATTGAATCATATATTATGGTCATTGAATGGGGTTCAATTTTTTAAAGTCAAATTTTTTTCTATGCCTTAACCAAGACTACAGCTATGTTACACATGCCATTTTTTTGGGAGGCGTGGGGGCAATAAATGTGCTGTATAAATTATTTCGGTGTTAAGTGACTGCTACTAAATTTAAAGTTATGGATTTCTTATTTATTTTTGTGATTAGCAACTTGGACACAATTGTTTTTAATCTTTTCTCTTTTAGGCCCTATATCCAGTATATTGGTGAATAAATTTGGGAGCAGACCGATTATGATGTGTGGTGGTCTTCTCTCTGGAATTGGTTTAATTGGCGCCTCTTTCTGTAACACTGTGAGCCAACTCTACTTTTGTATTGGTGTTATTGGAGGTGAGTCTTTTTTCCACCTTTTTATAACTGACATTTGTGCAAGCTTTTATGTAAACTACTATTCTGTGAATACAGGCGGTCCCCTACTTACAAACATCTGACTTACAAACGACTCCTACTTACAAATGGAAGGAGCCAACAGGAAGTGAGATGAAATCTACCCCTAGGAAGGGAATTTCTCTCCTGTAAGAGTTAATATGGGGATAAGGGTGTATCCACTGATGTTTTATCACCCATCCTTGTTTCCTAAATAACCCCAAATTTTCTAAATCCAATTGTCATTGGGACAGAAAGTGAGGTGAAATCTTCTGAAGAGGTGCACAGACAGCAAAACAAATGTTACAGGGGTGATAATCCTTCCCTATGCTTTCAAATAGATTTTTTGGCTGGAGCTACACTTAAAAAAAAAAAATGTACCGTATAAGTCGAGGCCCTAATTACCACAAAAAAATGGGAAAAACTTATTGACCCGAGTATAAGACGAGGGTGAGAAATGCAGCAGCTACTGTAAGTGGAAAAAGAGGGTCAACAATGCTCATCTGCAGCTGTATACCTCCATGTGTCCTGTGCATCCTACCTGTGTCCTGTGCATCCTCCGTGTGCCGCTTTGCACTGATCAGCATGTGCGGCGGCCATTCACTGTTCAAAAGCAGCGCCTCCTCCTCGTCCATGATAGGCAGAAAACTCCATTTCCCAGCAGTCAGCCTATCATGGACATTCTCTCATCCTCATACCACAGACGAGGATGAGAGAATGTCCGTGATAGGCTGTACACTGACTGCCTATCACAGACGAAGAGGAGGAGGCGCGGCTTTTGAACAGTGAGAGGCTGCCAAGTGCTATGTAGCACACGCTGGCCGCCGTCTGCCTGCATGACACGCTGATCATGTAGGCAGACGGCGGTGACTCGAGTATAAGTTGAGGGGGGCACTTTCAGCCCCAAAAAAGAGGCTGAAAATTTCGACTTATACTCGAGTATATACGGTACCTGTTCCAACTTACAAACAGATTCAACCTAAGAACAAACTACAGTCTCTATCGTGTTTGTAACCCGGGGACCGCCTATATGTGGTGCTTTAACTTTCTTGCTCATGCCTTTTAATGTTTTAATTACTTGAGAATATCAAAAGGAGAGGTACACAGAGTATTAAGAATATCAGATTTACCATGCAATAACTTTTCCTACTATTAACACTGAACTGTAGGCATGGTTAAAAAAAAAAAAAAAAAAAAAAAAAAAAAAATGCACACATTAATGCAGTTCTGTAATCCATTTAATATATACCCATAATCCTTTTAAGTCCCGGGTAATTGAACGTTTTGTGACCAGATCAAATTAAAGTTTTGGAATGCACTGGTATTGACATACCAAAATGATTTTCGTGCCATTTTTAAAGGTGAGGTTTAGATATGATCGATCTTATAGTTGCATTGATCCACCTTTAGGCCAATAGAAGTATGCATATTTTCCACCTGACTGATCCCTGTGGAAGCTACATATCGCTAATAGTCGACACTGCTACATGATGGCAGCGGTCTTTTGGGTTTCCTTTGCTTGCCCTTCTGCGTAGTAGTCGCTGCCTGCTTGGCACTGCTGCCCTGTCAGGACTGAGATGTAGCTATACCAGTGTGACTACGCAACGAAAATCATGCTTAAATTTTAGCTTTAAATTGGAAGAAAGGCCTAACTATTCTCCTCCCTGCCTACCCGGTTTTAAATTCAGGGCAAAATAAAGCTCTTCACGACCCACTGACCTTTCCAGCGTTTTTACCGTAGTACCTTTTACCGAGGCGCTATTTCATCCACTGATACCAACAATGGGACATAATCTCCCCCCCCCCATTAACATCAACGTGGGGCACAATTCCTCACAATGACACCAACGATAGGGAACAATTTCTTCCAATAACACCAATGATAGGGGACAATTCCTCCAAGTGATTCCAGCAATGGGGTACAATTCCTCCCACAGAGAGAGAGAGAGAGAGAACTCAGCAGTTTGTGGTAGCAATGCCAGGACTCTGCAAAGCATCGGTAGACTGTATGCTCGTACCTGATATGGGCAAGCAGTTACTGAATTTCAGGAAGAAATGATTACACGAGTGCTCACAGCACCCTCGCAGTTCAGTGGGAACTACAAACCATTGGCCAATGGTACTTGTAATTGATTCATTTACAGAACTCTGAATAAATGACATTTGTTGTGTGGAGAGTGTAGCTCCGTGTGGCCACGCGGCTTTTAAATTGTGATGGCGAGTGTAGGTGGTTCAATGCTTTACAGGCTCCAAGTAAAAACACTAAATGCACTTTCCTTTTTTTTTTTTTTTTTTTTTTTTTCCCTCCCCTCAACCAGTATGCTTAAATTTATTTATTTTTTTTTTTTCTCCGCAGGTTTTGGTCTTGCTTTCAACTTAAATCCAGCTCTAACAATGATTGGCAAATACTTCTTCAAGAAAAGACCGATTGCTAATGGCATTGCAATGGCAGGCAGTCCTGTATTTTTGTCAACTCTTGCACCTTTAAACCAATACTTCTACAGTATCTTTGGTTGGAGAGGAAGCTTTTTGATCCTGGGAGGACTTCTTCTCAATTGTTGCGTTGCAGGCTCCTTGATGCGCCCCATTGGACCAAAGCCCGAGGATTTGAAAAAGAAAGTAACAAAGGAAGTATTGGAGGAAGCTGGAAAGTGCAACTCAAAAGAAGACAAAGATGCCAACAAAGACCTTATTGATGGCACAGCAAAAACAAAACCAACTTGCTTTCAGACAATGAACACGTTTTTGGACTTCACCCTTTTTACTCATAGAGGATTCTTGATCTATTTGTCTGGACATACAATCATGTTCTTTGGACTCTTTGCACCTTTAGTCTTTCTTAGTAACTATGCAAAAAGCAAAGACATTTCTCCAGAGCGTGCTGCCTTTTTGCTTTCCATCCTTGCCTTTGTAGATATGGTTGCAAGGCCTTCTATGGGGATTGTGGCAAATACCAAGTTGGTGAGACCTAAGGTGCAATATTTCTTTGCGGTGGCTGTGCTCCTTAATGGAGTATGCCACCTGTTGGCACCTTTATCAGTTGATTATACTGGTTTTGCAATCTATGCTGCATTCTTTGGCTTTTTTTTTGGCTGGCTTAGCTCTGTCCTTTTTGAAACCTTAATGGATTTGGTTGGTGCACAGAGATTTTCCAGTGCCGTTGGACTGGTGACAATTGTGGAATGTTGCCCTGTTCTTCTTGGGCCACCCCTCTTGGGTAAGATTGACGTTTTAGATACTGTTATCTTAAGACCTATGAAAAAATTTTCACGCTTTAAAATGTGTATATCTTCCGCTGTTTTAAACAATCTGCATCTCAAAAGTAACTATACGACTACAGTCCTTTTTAAAATGTTCACCCACAGATCCAAGACTTTGGATGCAAGTTCCCCTTTATTTGTTTGAAATTCAAAATATATATATATATATATATATATATATATATATATATATATATATAAAAATATATATAAATTTCTCCACACAGTGAAAGACTTCTACGTTGAAAAACTATATCCATGAAAAGTTAGTGGTCGGGCGATACCCCAGGATCCTTTTACATGGGTGGTCCGCTCGAAGGACTCCACTTTGCTCAGTGGGGGATCGCTCTGCTGATCCCCGTTCAGTAGGTGGATGACAGGTCTGTCTCTGCTCACTGTGCTGAGACGGAACTGTCAGTCCCACTCTCCTCTATGTGGAGATCGGATAAAAACAGACCGCCTGTCCGTTTTTTCATCCGATCTGCCAGAAGGATGGAAAATGGGGTCACCATCCGTATGGATTTGGCATAACGGATCGGATAGCAGTGGGTGTCAGCGCACATGTCGCCCCCGACATCCGCTGCCCCATAGGGGTGAATGGACCATCTGATCAGGTCCGCCTGAAAAACTGGCAGGCGGACCTGATCAGAAAGCCCATGTGAAGGGGCCTAAAGGTGCATGAGACGTGAAATGGAAAGGTCATGTACTTCTGGTGAATGGATAATTTTACACAGGTGGACACACATGTTAAAGTTTGGCTCATTTTTAAAAATTGAAAATATAGAAGGATGGTTTATAGACACTGTTCAATTTAAAGCTGACCTTCAGTCTTTTTTTTTTTTTTTTTTCCATCTTTCCATCTTCTGCCCTTGTTTCTGTTTCTTGTCTCTTGTCTGGTCATGAGGTTTACAACCTCTTTAAGGGATAGGTCCACCCTTTCCAGAAAATGCAGTCTATGCAGTCAAAGGGCCCCAAAAGATATTTAAAAATCTGAGCAGCCTGGTTCCCTACTGCGCTTGCACGAGTGGCGCTGCACATTTGCGGAAGTGGGAGCAAATGCCTGCTCCCCTCCCCCCCTGAAAGGTGCCAAATGTGACACTGGAGGGGAGGAGGAACCGGATAAGCGGAAGTTCCATTTTTGGGTGGAACTCCACTTTAAATTCCTAGTTGGCAACTCCCCATGGCCTGTCTCGTTACTAGGGCTGTGGGTTTTCACTTCTGCAGTGCTGTTTATTGTGCATCCAATGGTTTTCACATCCTAGCAAAACATTAGGATGTGAAGATTGCTAACTAGAAATTTTAATAGCCAGTCTTCTGAGGGGATCCAAAAAGCTTACAAGTAAAACAATGGAAGATTAAACAAATCTGTGCAGCTTCATAAAGTTATCTACTGGGGCCCCTTGACTGCATAGGTTTTTTTTTTTTTTTCTGGAAAATAGGAAACATTTTAAAGTGTTGACTAGAGTTTGGCTTCAATTTGTTAGTGCATCTAAATCTAATACATTTAGTACTCTCCTCTCCCCAGGTTAACAGTGCTGCTGTCAAAAAGTTTTAGTTGCTCCACCTCCCAGTGTAGATGCCCTAAGACAGGAAGTATCTGGCTGGATCACCAGGTGAAAATTAAATGGGAAAGCCTAAAATAACAAAGCAAATGCAGCCACAGCCTGTAAGGATTATTACAATCGAAGGTTTAGGGTTTAATACTAGTAGTTAGTCTGACAGTGCCTGACTTTTCTGCCCCTGTCCCTATTTATAGAAGCCATACTATAGCTTCTATGAACGGAAAGCTGAAGGTATACAAGTTTCTTTAAATGGAGGAAGAGGGTGAAGAGCATGGGCATAGTTTTTACAACTTGCGTTTCATTCATGGGAGTTCCACGGCTCTAGTAACCTGCATAACATTGGTGGCAAGAATGGTTTATATATATTCTCTCTCTCTCTCTCTCTCTCTCTCTCTCTCTCTCTCTCTCTCTCTCTCTCTCTCTCTCTCTCTCTCTCTCTCTCTCTCTCTCTCTCTCTCTCTCTCTCTCTCTCTCTCTCTCTCTCTCTCTCTCTCTCTCTCTCTCTCTCTCTCTCTCTAAAAAAATGCTTTTGGAGTAAAAACCTCTAAAGATAGTTTTCTATTTAAGATACATTAATTTAGTTTATTTAGCTTGAAATGGAGCTTGGTTATGTAGCATGAGGCTGTATATTCTGCAATATTTACATCTTTGGTATAATCATTCAATAAATGCAAGTTGAGATAACATGCACTCACACAATTTCACAGTAACCCTGAGATAAAACAAAGTTCAGGAATATTCCTTTTTATCTCCTTTGTTTTGAAAATCTATGTACACTACAATCTATGATTGAATCGGGTCTGATATTGCTGTTTTACTAACCCGACAGCTAATTATTCTAGATAGGAAACCTTAATTTTGTTTGCAAATATTAAAGATTCTCTAACTACCAGCAAGAATAAGTCCTTTATATTTAAATAGCACCTGTCATTTCAGATCCGTCCTGGCAGCACCTGCTGCCGCCATGTCTCTCACCTTGTCATTGCCGCATCACCAGCTGTCCTATTAAAGTAATTGGGGCTGTTGGTGAGTCAACAGCGGGTCAGAGGAGGAGCAGGCTGCGGGACAGAAATGACAGTAGTTCTTTGAAAATTATGATTTTAAATCAAGCTTTTTTTTTTTTTTCTTTATTTCCTAGTGCTTTAAATCAAATATGTATTTATGTATACCCAAATGGCCCTGATAAAATGTTTAAATGTCATGGAATGTTTGGCCTTAGTACAGACACAGAAGGTGGCACACAGATTAAAATGGCAATCAAAGGTTAATTTCCCACATTTTGTGCTTTTTTTTTTTTTTTTTTTTTTTTTTTTATCACAATTGGTGTCTGTGTATAAATAGTCAATAAATTTGTTAGCTCTTACATGGATACACTTAGACACTGAGCCATGAGGAGGTAGAAAAGAACAGTCCAAAGACCTGTGTAACAAGGTAATGAAACTTTACAAAGATGGGGGGAAAAAAAATATAAAGATTTCCAAAGCCTTGAATATGACAGTCAGTACTGTTCAATCGCTTAATAAGAAGTGGAAAATTTGGGGATCTCTTGATACCAAGCCAAGGTCAGGTAGATCAAGAAAGATTTCAGCCACAACTGCCACAGGAACTGTTTGGAATACAAAGAAAAACCCACAGGTAACCTCAGGAGAAATGCAGGCTGCTCTGGAAAAAGATGGTGTGGTTGTTTTTAAGGAGCACAATACAATGATACTTGAACAAAAAAGAGCTGCTTGGTCAAGTTGCCAGAAAGAAGCCTTTACTGTACAAGTTCCACAAAAAGCCTGGTTACAATATGCCCAACACCTTGACATGCCTCATTGGCTTTTTTGTGGCATTGGCACAGTAAAGGCTTCCTTCTGGCAGCTCAACCATGCAGCTCTTTTTTGTTCAAGTATCGTGGAATTGTGCTCCTTAAAAACAACCACACAGTCTCTTTTTTTTTTTTTTTTTTTTTTTTTTTTTTTTTTTTTTTGGAGAGCAGCCTGTATTTCTCCTGCGGTTACCTGTGTTTTTCTCTGTATCCTGAGCAATTCTTCCGCCTGTTGTGGCTGCATTTATTCTTTGTCTACCGGACCTTGGCTTGGTAACAGAGCCCCTAATTTTCCACTGAAAGCGGAGTTCCACCCAAAAGTGGAATTTTTGCTCATTTGTCTCCTCTCCCCCTCCGGTACCACAAAAGACAGGTATCCTGTTCCCACTTCCGGGAGTCTGGGCTGTGGCCCATGACGTAACCCTGGGGCTCCTTCCTCCCCCTCCCTCTTTTCCCTGTCACCGGGCCAGTAGGAGAGAGGAGCGAGGCCTCGCGCATGCGTAGTAGGGTTCCCGGTGTGAAGCCGTAAGGCTACACTGCTGGGTTCCCTTACCTGCAATGGTGGTGACATCACCTGACAGCTGATGGAAACATCAGCTGCGGTGCCGATATCGTGGGACTCCAGGACAGGTAAGTGTCCTATTGTTAAAAGCCAGCAGCTGCAGTATGTGAAGCTGTTGGCTTAAGTGTTTTTTTTTTTTTTTTTTTTTTTTTTTTGTTTTGGTTTTTTTGGCAGAGCTCCGCTTTTAAGTGATTAAACAGTACTGACTGGCATATTCAAGGCTTTGGATATCTTTTTATATCCTTTTCCATCTTTGTAAAGTTTCATTACCTTGTTACGCGGGTCTTTTGACTGTTCTTTTCTACCTCCTCATGGCTGTGTCTAGCCTGCTTAGTGCATCCATGTGAGAGCTAACAGACCCATTGACTATTTATACACAGAATCTCTAATTGTGGTTTAAAAAGACACAAATGTGGGAAATTTTAACTTTTTAATTGCCATTTTAACCTGTGTGCCACATTTTGTGTCTATACCAAGGCCAAACATTCCAGGGTATTTCAACTTTTTTATCAGGGCCATTTGGGTGAATTCTGTTTTAAAAAGGATCCAAAAACTATGTGATAATAAATGGCTTTGTGATTTGCTAGCCTTAAATAAGTTTTGACATGATCAGTCATATTTTCAATATTAATGCCAAAATTTCTGCCAGGGTATGCGAACTTTTAAACATGACTGTGTGTGTGTGTGTGTGATATACAGTATCTCACAAAAGTGAGTACACCCCCTCACATTTTTGTAAATATATTTTTTGTGGTTTTTCATGTGACAACACTGAAGACTTTGCTACAATGAACGCTTTGCTACAATGTAAAGTAGTGAGTGTACAGCTTGTATAACAGTGCAAATTTGCTGTCCCCTCCAAAATAACAACACACAGCCCTTTAATGTCTAAACCACTGGCAACAAAAGCGAGTACACCCCTAAGTGAAAATGTCTAAATTGGACACAAAGTGTCAATATTGTATGGCCACCATTATTTTCCAGCACTGCCTTAACCCTCTTGGGCATGGAGCTCACCAGAGCGTCACAGGTTGCCGCTGGAGTCCTCTTCCATTCCTCCATGGTGACATCACGGAGCTGATGTATGTTGGAGACCTTGCGCTCCTCCACTTTCCGTTTTGAGGATGCCCCACAGACACTCAATAGGGTTTAGGTCTTGGCTAGTCCATCATCCTTACCCTCCGCTTCTTTAGCAAGGTTGGGGTAGCAAGGTTGGGGCAGCACGCATGCAGCCCCAGACCATGACACTCCCACCACCATGCTTGACTGTAGGCAAGACACTTGTCTTTGTACTCCTCTAAACCAAATAAGTTTATCTTGGTCTCATCAGGCCACAAGGCATGGTTCCAGTAATCCATGTTCTTAGTCTGCTTGTCTTCAGCAAACTGTTTGCAGGCTTTCTTGTGCATCATCTTTAGAAGAGGCTTCCTTCTGGGATGACAGCCATGCAGACCAATTTGATGCAGTGCACGGCGTATGGTCTAAGCACTGACAGGCTGACCCCCCCACCCCTTCAACCTTGGCAGCACTCGTATGTCTATTTCCCAAAGACAACCTTTGGATACGATGCTGAGCATGTGCACTCAACTTCTTTGGTCTACCATTGAGGCCTGTTCTGAGTGGAACCTGTCCTGTTAAACCGCTATATGATCTTGACCACTGCTGCAGCTCAGTTTCAGGATCTTGGCAATCTTCTTATAGCCTAGACCAACTTTATGTAGAGCAACAATAATTTTTTTCAAATCCTTAGTTCTTTGCCATGAGGTGCCATGTTGAACCTCCAGTGACCAGTGGGAGTGAGCAACACCAAAAAAAATAACGCACCTGCTCCCCGTTCACACCTGAAACCTTGTAACATTAATGGGTCACATGACACCGGGGAGGGAAAATGGCTAATTGGGCTCAATTTGGACATTTTCACTTAACGGGTGTACTTACTTTTGTTGCCAGCAGTTTAGACATTAACCACTTGCCGCCCGCCATATAACAAAATGATGTCTGCAAAGGTTGCGATATCCTGACCCGGACGTCTTTCAGGATATCGAGCTGCTGCGTTCCCCCAGGGGCGTGCATCGCGGTGATCTTTGTTGCGGCGTGTCAGCCTGACACACCAACTATGATCTAGGTAAAGAGTCTCTTTACCACGCGATCAGCCGTGTCCAATCACAGCTGATCACAATGTAAACAGGAAGTGCAGTTGATCGGCTTTTCCTCACTCGCGTCTGACAGACGCGAGTAGAGGAGAGCCGATCGGCTGCTCTCCTGACAGGGGGGTCTGTGCTGATTGTTTTATCAGCGCAGCCCTCCCTCAGATGCTCGCCCAGGACCACCAGGTATGCCACCCTAGACCACCAGGGAAATGCCAATCAGTGCCAAATCAAAATGCCTATCAGTGCCCAGCAGTGCCGTCTATCAGTGCAGCTTATCGGTGCCCATCAGTGAAGGAGAAAACTTATTTACAAAATTTTATAACAAAAACAAACTTTTTGAACAAAAATTTTCTGTCTTTTTTTATTCGTTTAGCAAAAAATAAAAACCGCAGATGTGATCAAATACCACCAAAAGAAAGTTCTATTTATGGGAACAAAATGATAAAAATTTAGTTTAGGTACAGTGTAGCATTACCGCACAATTTTCATTTAAAAATTGACAGCTCTGAAAGCTGAAAATTGGCCTGGGTAGGAAGGTGCGAAAGTGCCTGGTATTGAAGTGGTTAATGGCTTTGTGAGTTATTTTGAGGGGACAGCAAATTTACACTGTTATAACCACTTTACTTTGTAGCAAAGTGTCATGCTGGTTGTATGTGAAGAATGGCTCAAGTATGGCAGTATAAACCAGACCTCATTGTGCATACAGTTGTAACTACCATTTCAGCTTGAGAATTACATTGAATCCTTTTTTTTTTTTTTTGTTTTTTTTTTCTTTTTCCCTCCAGGCCGATTAAATGACATGTATGGAGACTACAAGTATACTTATCAAGCTTGTGGGATAGTACTCATCGTAGCTGCATTTTACCTTATTATTGGGATGACTATCCATTACAGACTTCTTGCAAAAGAGCAGAAAGCAGAGGAGAAAAAGAGGAGCCAAGAAGCAAACGGCGAAGCAGAACACAAAGTCAACAATGAACTCTCAGTCCTTCCTCAGAATTCAGATGATGTTGTAAAAGAAGAGGAAAGTAACATATAGGACTATTATTATTTTTTTTATTTTTTTTTTTATTTTTTTTCCCCTCGAGTGCTGGGTGGTAGCCATCAACGGGGTGACACTGATTCATCACACTAGCCCAGTATTAGGATAGAATTCTATTTTTAAAGCCTTATTTGAAGCACATGGGTTTTTTTTTTTTTTCCCTCTAGCTTACACACAAACCTTTCATCAGACAGAAACTAAACGTTGCATTATTTTATTTTTTTTAATTCTTCAGTTCTATGAATGTTAAAGCATGTGCCTTATTCATGCAATCTGTTCCGACTCCCCTTTTTTTTTTTTTTAACTTTTCAGTTTGGCTGCTTTTATTCACGTAGTTTGCTGACTGCTGCAACAAGTAGCGGCCACCTATTTGAAGGTTTTATCTAACAGGAACAAGTGGACAGTACAAAACCCATCCATACGCAACGCTTGGATTCTGTCTTCCAAGGACTTTACAGGATAAGATTCAGATGCTGCTACAATACATCAAACATTGGAATTAACCTCTTCCCATGAGGGTGTTTTATTTTTTTTCTTAACCTCCTCGGGTCCAGAGGACCTGTTTCAAGATTTGATTATAGCAGAAAAAGCTGATGTATATTAGGATTTTTTTAAAGCTTCTGTAATGTGGATGTTGTGTGGATTTGTTAAATCTGTGCAGATGTGGTGCACACTTCAGTATTAAATCTTTCACTGCCAGAAAAGGCTGTGGATATCTCTTAAAGCTCTTCCAGCATTCTAAAGGGGTCAGCTCCTTATCACATAATTTTCTAAAGTTAGGCATGCTGAACACTTGCTAGTTGCTTAGTCCATAGCAAAGGCTACTATGTCTATGTAAACCTTAACATTGAACTTTTCTTGGTTGCTCCCTTTTGCCCCTTTTGAAAGTGGTTTGTTATCTGTTCATTAAGTGCAAAAAATACCTGTCGATTTTACTAGAAATCTTATGAGCTGATAACTTCTGTGTGGTCTGTCTCTTCACAAAGAGGCGTTATGGCGATGGGAAGAGAATAGGAAAGGTTGGGGTAAGAGCGGTGTTCATCACAGATGCTTTTGACGTTTTAGAGCCATTTTGTCATGTCATGTCATAAAGGCAAGAGTACATTATATTTCTGGTCTACCAACAGTTTTCTTATTTTTTTGTTTGTGCAAAAGCCTACTATTTCTAAATTACTATTTTAATATTAATATAAAGCAGCAACCAAAATATAAATCTCTCCCCCCTCATGATCTCTCCCCCCTCATGATCTTAATCTGGCATTTCCACAATTCATGTAACAAGTGATGAGGTCAGTTTAACCACCTTAAAGTCTAAGCCTTTTTCTGACACTTGTTAAAATCAGTTTTTTTTTTTTTTTTTTTTTTTTTTTTTTTTTGTAGAAACCCTAGAGAATAAAATGGCGGTTGTTGTAATATTTTATGTTGCACTGTATTTGTGCAGTGGTCTTTCGAGCGCAATTTTAGGGAAAAGATACTCTTTAGGTTTTTTTTTTTTGTTTTTTTTTCCATTAAACAGTGACAACCCAATTTTTTTGTATAATGTGAAAGATGTTGCGCCAAGAATCGTGATCTTCTAAGCAAAAAAATATGGTTCTCATTTTATCCCGAATCGTGCATCTCTATTGGTCAGTGGTGAGACAAGAGCAGCAATCCCTTGAACAGTCGGCCATCTGTACCCAAGCTGGAGACATTCCATCCCTTCTGTACTAGTGACACAAGGCGGTCAAATCTTCAGTGGCAATTCAAATGGCATTAAAATAAACTAAATTAACCATTTTCTTTGCCATCTAAAATGTAAAATATATATATATTTGGCCAGTATTTTAAGTGCATTGCATTTAAGGCAACATAAGCCTGAGCTAAAGCTGACTTATACACATGCTGAATAAGAAAATCAATAGATTTTTCGATCCACACGAACTGCATGGATGGAGAAATATCCACTACCTGGCTCAGTTGATTTTTAAATCTGCCAGGTGCGCTTGCAGCACCACCTTGGCTATAATTTTGGCTGGTTTAGTGGGACTTGCCTGAAATTCGAGTAGTGTAAGGTATCCTGATACTTCAAGATGATTGTTATTGAAGCCATTTAATGAGTGTGAAATTCAACTCATCCAGACAAATTGCTCTTTCTGTCTTTTAATACTGATACTGTTCATATGGAAGAATCTTGAATGCCCTGCTTATTTGACCAACAAGCAGTGACTGATTTTTAAGATGCAAGTCAGGACAGTTGTATTAACAGTTTTAGGCCTCAATCACACGAGGCAGATCCGCTGCCACTGAGTCCGCCAGCTCAGTGGTAGATCTCTCCGTTTAACTCCGCTGAGCCGGCGGATGACGGGTCCCTCTCTGCTCACTGAGCGGGGAGGGGCTTGTCGAGCGCCACTGCTTGCTATGGAGAGATCTGATGAAAACTGACATGCTTTCCGTTTTCGTCTGATCCGACAGGGACGGATGCGAAAGTAGGGCCATTCGTCTGATTTTTAGCGTACCGGATCGGATGTCAGCGGACATGGTCACCGCTGACAGCCGTCGCTCCATAGACTTACATGGAGCGCCCGTTCAAGTCCGCCGAAAAAACTGACAGGCGGACCTGAACAGTCCGCCCGTGTGAAAGGGGTCTAACTCTACGTTGACACGTTTTCAACATACTCAGTCAAGTTTTCTCAATCAAATTCTGCTCTCAGATTGTTACACGTAAGCTAGTCACCACCTGTAAAAGTGCTGTTTTAAGACTATCTAGCTAGCATGATTCCCTACCTCCACTATACAGCTCACACCACATTTTTTTCATAGTTTGAAGGGTTAGAACCTCTGTAAGGTTTGTATTTTTTGTCATCATTAACCCACAGAAGACATTGCTAGGACAGGAAATGAGAAGATGACCCAAACAGCAAACTAAATCTGATCAGAGGTTCCCAATTCTTGCCTGCTGTATTGAATGTAAAAAAAAAAAAAAAAAAAAAAATGGTAGTTGGGCTATATCTCTATTTGGCCTTATAGCTTGTACTATTGCTACCTCCTTTTTTTTTTTTTTTTTTTTTTTTTTTTTTTTAATTTTAATGATTTGCTGGTCTTGTAGTTTTATAATGTCAAGAGTTATTTTTTTTTAATATGCCTCGCCTCCATATAAAATGAAGCCACATCTGCCTTGATGTTCTGCAGAGGTAAACCACTTTACTGCCAGAGCAGCAGACCACTGGCAACAAAATGAATGAAACGTTCCAGTTTGATATGGGCCCACATGAAGGTTGTTGTACTGTATGTAACTTGTTTTCAAATAAAAATGTTACTTTTATTTAACATTGGATTTTGTTTCTTTCCTACAGTGAAAACAAAACTACACTTTGTGAGGCTAGGTTCATGCAAGTGTGGGTCAGGCAAAAGTGCATAATAAGAGTTTAGCTCTTCAGCCTTTTAGGCTACCTTCCGACCTATGCCTTGTAGTCAAAAGGGTTGGAAGCCAGATCCCCAGTCAGGCGACCAAAAACAGGAGCATATTGGACTATTCCGGTACAATAATAGTGGGTAATAATATGAAGCATATAACGATAACAATAAAATTATAATAGTTTTTATTGATGCAGAAAACAAAGCAAAGGTAATAGAATAAGACATAATAAAAGTACAAGTATATCACCAGTGGGATCATTGGTATACAGTACAACACAAAATCTCAGATATCATGTTCCTTGACTAGTTTCGCGGACATAAACCGCTTCATCAGGAGGGAATCTAGAGATGATTATATTCTGACTAAACAGTCTGAACCTGACAGATAGAAAAAATACAATGGAGTTTACCAAATTACATAGTAAGTAAAATTATATTCCAGCATCAACATTCACACCAGGGTAATACAAATTTGAGGGGGGAACAGAGGCGAATCTGCTTACCCAGGTCCCAACAGGCCCCAGGCGCGTGGCCCCACCGCCCGAGGAAGTTCTCCCACCCTTTTGATTATTGATTTCTGGATGATGGTACATTTATATTTGTTACTTCAATATTTCATTATAGAGGTCACTTAACTGATCCTATGCCTTGTAGCTTATGGATGTTTTTCCACTACCATAACACAAGGCATTCTGTGCAATGCATTGTGGCATTGAAGCAGGCTGCGCTCCCCAGCACAGTCAGAAAACTGACCCCGCTGGGATGCATGTGCAAAGCAAGCAATACAAAACTGGATCCATTTTAACATATGGTACAAAAGGCACATACCAGGAATATGAACTGTTGGGGTAAGATTCTTTAACTAGATTTTCCTTGTGGTTCTTCAGTTAACATGTCAAATACAATGGAATCAGTGAAAACTTGGTAAAACCTTGGGACTTGTACCCAGATTCCACACTGTGGAGGACGGCCTGTAATGTTGCTTCAGGTACTGGATGCTGCTTGGGCACTTGGTGCAATGGTTTTAGTTAGCTGCAGGGTGCTTTACAGGCTCAGGGTCACTCTGTGGAACCCTATATGGACAGGTAAGACTGGGTCATCCTCAGAATTGGACTGTTAATGTAGCCACACAGCAATTATGAGTTAATGCTTCGTTTAGTTGCTTTGCTGTGTTTGTGGATTCTGAATAGTATGTTTTATATAGTAAAACAAATGGGAAAACAAGAATGTTTGAAATGTATTCACTTAGTGTTTAAACTTTTCCAGATCTGTTTGAAGTTTCACTATAGATCACACAATTTACATCCACTTCTGCCAAGAGTCCTTTTATATGGTACTCTGTGTGTGAGGGAAGGGGTGTTCTTGCCTGCTTGCCACAAGAACTTTGCTACAGGATGATTGACACTTGACTGGTGGACACGCTTACCCCATTTCCTCACCCTACCCTGTGAGAACCCCACAGAGGAATATCCTCACTGATGCCAGTTGCAGAAACCAGTTGTAGGGGAACCATGGCAAAAGCTCAGGCAAACATTCTGTCCACCGAAGGTCTATAAAACACCCAAACTGCTCAGTGATGATGCATTCCTTGCACTAGAGCAGGACCCTATTTTAACACCAGTCTGCACGCGATTCGATCTCTCATAACAAGCAGCCGCCTAGCTGACTAAAGCAGACTTCTACGACCATGTCGCAATTTCTCTAATGAATGGCTTTGATACAGCCACCGCTGTCTAGAATTCACAAGCACCGTGGCAATCTGACCGGACGTGGGGGAGCAGGTACCTTTCAAAATCAGGTGCCCACCCCACCAAAAAATAAAGTCCAAATGTGAAAGGGGGGAGGGGGGGGGAGGAGGAGGAGTGTACTTTTTGGGTGAAGTGTTTACTTTTAGGTCTGAGATTCACCATAAGCTCGGCCTCCATGGTAACCTCCTTTTGAGGTGTTTGCCCAATTCCTTTCAAGGCTCCCTGCCTCCCTATGCTTCAATCCAGCAAAGCATAAAGCTCTCTAGCCTAGTGGATTTCCAACCCAGTGGTTTCCCCGCATCCAATTTGCATAGCAGAAGATTGTGACCAGCTCTCTATGGAGCCAGTTCACACATCTCTGCAGCGGCTCTGGTGTGAATTGCACAGGAGCCCTGTGCGTCTCTTGGTCCATTTCAGGTGCTAATTCAGCCCAAAATTCGGGCTGAAATTGGACCAGAAACAGTGAGCCACTACATGTTCTAGTGTGAACCCAGCATAAAGCTCCTCCTGCACATGCTTACTCCACCAGGGCGGTAGGGACTTCTTCAGTAGTCTGAAGCCTCTGTTGCCTAACTTTGTAAGGCTGTCACCTGGTTTTGAGCTCATTTTTCCAAGCTCTACCAGTTGTATGTTCAGACCTTTTGCAGATGCAGCTTTCGGTGGCAAGGTTTTTGCTGTAGTATCCGAAGTTGGGCCTTTTGGCACAGTTCTGTTTGCTTTGTTGACCCCCAATTGTTTGGGGATATCACAGGGTCTAGAAATATAAATGCTGTGTCCTGCATTGTATGATTATGACAAGGGTAAAATTGAGGGATCTATTGTGACATCCCAGAGAGGGTTCAAGAGAAACTATTTACTGCATTTCCTGATCATGTTTGGATTATCCCCTCTCTCAAATCTTGAGGCGTAGTTGCAGGGGGAAAACAAAATGGTCATAGGCTGCCCACCCTTCTACAACACAGGGGTGAAGATTAGGCATCAGTAAATGGAAGGTGGAGGGATTGGGGGACATTTTAGTGCCAGGGAGCACCCAATATGTAAATGTACAATCCTTTTTTGTACAGTTTAGGGATAAGGTGGTTTGTAGGCCCACAAATGTGTTTATTTCTTTTTCTTTTTAAATGGGGTGTAAGCCAAGTTGTATGGCCATCCCTGCTCACGTTTTCTTCAGAAAAGTGAAAGTCTGTACATCCTGGTGAAACAAATACCTACCTCCTGTATGCAGAACCTATGACTTCAGGCCTCCCTGTCCCCTTTTTTTTTTTTTTTTTTTTTTTCCCTTTCATCCTTTCAGTGGTGACTGGCATAGGAGTAAAGCATAGTACACACAGGCTGAATATCAGCCAGTTCTGTTGAAGGCTCATGACCATGACCGAAAAAGGTCTGCCGATCAGTGCTCTCAGCCAGTGAAAACTGGTAGTGTGTATGAGGCTTAAGTGAACTGGCCAACAAACTGTGTGGGGTTTTTTTTTTTTTTTTTTTTTTTTAATCCTCCAAAGCAGCCACTTTCCTACAAGTGCTGCTAATGTGCCCTTTTAGCACCTGGGTCATACAATGCCATCTTCAGGTAATTAAACACTTGCAAAAAACCCTCCATTTAATGCCTCCCATTCCCAGCTAGCCTGACGGGCCTCCTTCTCTACCAATATTAGCAGCTTCTTAACTCATATCAAGGTTGGGGATTTCATAGATACTTCTATCAGGATTCCTGACTGCACAATAGTCATTGTCTAACCCCTCCTGAAGTGATCTGTGGGTTCCTCTGTCTGATATATACTGTGGCATGTCGACCAGAGGTTCTCCTGTACTGAATAGCAGTCAACCACTCTTGCTCTGCAGTGATCTGTGAGTGCCTTTGTGGTAATCTCGCTGTTTTTAATGCAGGAGCCAATTGGTCCCTCCTGTTTCCCAGAGATCTGGGAGTACCCTTTGTCAAATTTTACCGATCTACTGTTGTACAATGGCCTGTGGGGCCTTTTTCGTTAATGGCCACTGTCTCCCTTTTGCTCTGCAGCAGAGTTTGTGACTACGCCTTGTTGGTAATCTCACTGTATGCAGTTTGTACAGTGGCCTAATATGACCTACTAGCGCATGGCCATTAATCCCTACTGCTTTGCAGTAGGTCTGTGAGTAAGCATTGTTATTTTACTGTACAATGATCGGCCATAATTTTATGGCCTGGGTGCATGTGCGTTGCTTACCTGAGGAAGAGATGGCTCCAGAACTTTAATATGGGAAGGGGGGAGGCAGTGTGATACTTTGTACAACGTTTGCTGGGAAACCTTCCTCCTGCCGTTCGTGTGGATGTTACTTGACCTGTACCACCTACCTGAACATGGTTGACCAAATTCCCCCCCCTTCATGGAAACCGTATTCCCTGATGGCAGTGGCCTCTTTCAGCAGGATGTTTCAACCTGCCACACTGCACAAATGGTTTGAGGAACACAGCGTGTTAACTTTGCCTCCAGATTGCAATCCATCGAGCATCTGTGGGATGTACTGGATTAATAAGTCTGATCCGTGGAGGCCCAACCTCACAACTTATAGGACTTATATATAATTTTTTTTTTTTTTTTTTTTTTTTTTTTTTTTTTAATCATAGCTGTATATTGAACATGACTTGGTGGAGAAACTCTTGTTGGCAAGCACAGGTAAGACATTTCTTGTAGTTGGTGACCAGGTTTGCACATCTCAGGAGAGATTTTGGTCCACTGTTATTTACAGATCTTCTCTACATCCTTAAGGTTTCTTGGTTGTCGCTTGGCAACTCGAAGTTTCAGCTCCCTCCCTTCTGTAAATTTCCTGTAGGATTAAGGTCTGTAGACTGACTAGGCCACTCCATGACCTTAATGTGCTTCTTCTTAAGCCACTCCTTTGTTTCCTTGGCGGTATGTTTTGGGTCATTGTTATGCTGTTATGATCCCATCTTCTGTGTTCTGGCTGAGGGAAGAAGGTCCTCAATGCGGCAAAGTTGTCCAGTACCTTTAGCAGAGAAACGGCCCCAAAGTATCATGTTTTGACCTCCGTGCCTGCCTTTAGGGATTGTGTTCTTGGGGTCATAGTCAGAATTTTTTTCTTCCTCCAAACACGGTGAGTCGAGTTAATGCCAAAGCTCAATTTTGGGCTCATCTGACCACAGCACTTTCCCCCAATCCTTCTCTGAATCATTTTAGATGTTCATTGACATGACTGTACATGTGCCTTCTTGAGGAGGGGGACTCGATGTGTTTGGGGTGGAAAAAATGCTGACTATGACCCTAAGAACACCATCCCTTCAGTCAAGCACGGAGGTGGAAACATGCTTTGGACTGTTTGTCTGCTAAAGGTACAGACAACTTGCCGCATTGAGGTGCCAATGGATGGCCAATGTCATGGATTGACCTAACCAGTCTCCAGACCTTAATCCTATAGGAAAAGTATGGAGGGAGCTGAAACTTCGAGTTGCTAAGCGACAGCCAATAAACCTTAAGGATTTAGAGAAGATCTGTAAAGAGTGGACCAAAATCCCTCTGAGATGTGTGCAAACTTGGTAACTAACTGCAACAACTGTCTTACCTCTGTGCTTGCCAGCAAGTGTTTCTCCACCAAGTACTAAGTCATGTTGTGAGGGAAGAAAAAAGTCCGGACAGCCGCACACCAGGAGAATATAATCCAACTAAATTTCTTTATTGTAAAATCAGGAACAAATCATGTACAAAGCACAATGGATAGAATGTACAGATAATCAGCTAACGCGTTTCCCGCTCTGCGGAGCGCTTACTCATAGCTCTGGAGAGCAACATTCAGTTTAAACCTGGTTTGGATACAACCTGGTGCGGGGAAAACGCTTGTGCTGCAAGTACTAAGTCATGTTTTGCTTGGGGATCAAACACTTATTTTACTCACTGAACTGGAACTTTAACTTTTTGTATTATGCGTTATTTATTTATTTTTTCATGATCTGTCTCATTTAAAAATACACCTATGATACAAATTATAGACCCTTCATTTCCCCAGTGTTTGTGTGCATGTATGTGTGTATAATCACTGATTGGATGAGTTGGTACGGTGGTAACATTAGCCGGATACCACATTTGATTGGGAGAAGGACAAGTGTACCAGCTGCCATCATGTGTCTTTGTGAATGTCCTTCACAAAACATGCTAACAGCTACTAATTGTCATTTTCTCTGAAGCTGGCACTTGTGGGAGGATGTTCTCTCTTTCTGGCAGTGCCTTCATGTAGCTGTGGAATATCAGTGTCTTCAAATATGATTATACACAGAAGATCCTGAGAGTATGGTGCTGATATTCTGGGTTAACAGTGTTGTGCTGCATAAGAGAGAGAGAGGCTGGTACTTGTATCCTAAACCAGACTTGTCATTAGGAAAAGATGGGTGGGGAAGGATAAAAGATTCTCTTAAAGGCTAATGCCACATTTCTTACCATGCTACATGTTTTGCATCTATATTTAGGGTTTAACAAGCCGCCCCCTCCATCCTCCCCAACCCCATTTCTCCTCTGTCTGGCTCGTGGGGCTTTTTTTTACTGGTGGCTTTAGCCTCTGGCCTAAGCAACTGTGATAAAGTTGCACTGGGGGCCCCCTTCCCTCCTCCGTTGTCTGTATCTCCCTATATTCAGAGATCATGATACAAGCAGCATAAACCATGGAAGGTCTTTTCTCAATAGAGGAGGGCGCGGGTGCCCAGTGCAGCTTTGTTTACCCTGAAGCTATTAACCCCCCACCCCCACCTTGCAGTGCTGGAAGTTGAGACAGGAAGAGGATGGGGTATCCTGTATGTATGTATATTTAGCAGTTATGGCCTAGCTGTATTATTTGTGCGGCACCTTTATATTGTCGGAGCAATTCTGATATCATTGCAGATCCTGGACTGGTTAATTTTTATGAAAGCGAGCCAGTCTGCAGTGTTGGGAGATGGGCGGACTTGTGTCTCTGCAACAAAACTGCTAAAGACCCTTTCGGACAGCCGCAGAGCAAGCCAGGAACTCCAGCATGTAATGTACTGTACAAGCTCCATCCTGTGATCCAGCCTGAATGCCCAATAGTCCATGATTATGGGGTTGTGGACTTTTTAACAAGTATCTATGCAAGCCCTAGACTCAAAATAGCCTGTGTTTTGGGTGCTGTTTCTGACTGCTGCCTACAGTGAGGCCTGTCTGCTGTGGATGGAAAAATGACTTTATTTGCTGCTGCTCCTTTCAGCAGTTTATGTATCAGTAGTAATTCGATCATGAGAAGGGATAATGCCACCAAGAGGTTCTTCCGCAGCATATCTTCTATAAGTGGTGCATTTTTTTTACATTTGCAGATGCAGAAATTGCTCGCCCCCTACTACTCATGTGTAGAACTCTTGCTTCTCCCTGTAGGCCTGCCATGATAACTTTATTATTGGCTATGACAGTAGTGACGATGAGGAATGATGCTGTGTATAATTTGGTAGCTGGGCTGCAGTGTCATTGGGTGCTGGGACACGTATCTGGGCTGTACAGCTTCATTGGTTGTTATGGTGCAGGTGCTCACCTGCACCATGACAACCACTGATGCTGTGTGCTCCAGTGTTCTGTTCGCTCGGGTAAGCATAGTTATATATCCAGGCATGCTGCCAACGAAAGTGAGTCGATTTGGTGTGGTAGGGGGTCACTCCATCCTCCTAAGGCTGCCCTTTTTGTATACAGGGCGACGTTCCTTAGCTGCAGTGAGGATGGAGAATGGCTTGCCCCTCCCCACCGCATTACTTCACCGAATATTTTGTCTAATGCTATAATACTATCAGAAAGTAATTTTAATAAAGGCTTGGTAATAACTTTTTCAAATGTTAAAAATTCTATTGTGTATGCTGTGGGCTGATTAATGATTTCTCAAGGCGCTCATGCGTTACTAACTTTTCCAAGTACAAATAATCCATCCATTTCTGGTAATTCACTAACCATTTTGGCAGCTTGTTCTTATCTTAATCAAAAGTAATGGCATTTTACGCATCTTCTACATGTCATTTTTTTTTTTTTTAACTTTTATGCCTGCATTTATATGTATGCATTTTGTTGGATAAAATTTATTAGGAATGTAAGGCTACATACTGACTTGCATAGTATTAGTTGGATAAGTGCTTTTTCCAGTGCATATGTGGTTAGAGAAGAAAGCACTCCCAGAATTTGCATATTGGCCTACAATTTGGCCATCATTGTGAATCACTGCTTACACAGCAAAGCTCAAGGGGAAAACAAAACAGTCTCAGGACTTTTTTTTTTTTTTGTAGAACCAATCGCTACATAATCTTCTGTGCTTGTGCTGAAATGCGTTAGCAGTCATTTTAACCTGTAGGAAGAATATATATATATATATATATATATATATATTCTGAACACTCGCGCTAATGGTGTAAAAACATAAAAAGGATAGTGACTGTAGCTGCTATACACAAAGTGCTAAACACTTGAAAAATGTAAATGGATAAATACAGCTCTTGCAAACCTCATATATCGCTTACAAACACATAAACAGAAAAAATGGCAAAAATAAAGTCTATAAAAAGTGACTGAAGCGCTCAAATCCACTGTGAAGAAAGTGCAAAGTGCTTCAAAGCTTTTCAGGTGTACGACGACACCTCCTCCTGTGTCCCCACTCCCTGGATCAAGATGGCCCCCAGCTTTTCAGTCTAGGGGTCACTTCAGACTTAATGGTATCCAGAGATGGTGGATTCAATGTCAAGTAATCAAATCAAAAAAGACGACTTAAAGATGATTCTCAGCTGTAAACAGGTACCCAAAATGAAAGATGGACTGATAATAAAGTACAGCAAATAAAGTTTTTCATTGCGCATGGGAATGCATACTTACAAAAGGTAAGTTTAAAAACAGGCATAAAATGGAGCTGGAAGTACAACAAACGCCGTCCCTGGTGTTTGTTCCACGAGACCGGAAGTGACGTCAGTCGAGCCGGAAATTGCGTCAATGCATTTCGCCCTCCCACAGGGTGTACTGGTTTGAACAGACTGCCTTTAAATACTAAGGGGAGAAAGAAACCTCCCCTTGAAACAACTAATTTTAGCACAGCGGCCATCTTGTTAGAGGAAAAAAAAGTCGCTCCTGGGGACAGAGCACAATCCCCAGGAGAGACAAATGCCATGTTACTAGATGGATACAATCCAGCAAAACTTCTATGCAAAGATTGACATCAATTCAGGTTCGTAAAACAACATTGAAAAATGCATAATAGGTAGGTGAAAGGCATAGAAGGGGTGAGAGTAGGGGGAAAAGAACATATGCCGACGATATCCTTGTGTACATGACTAAGCCTAGAGAGACCCTCTTAAATCTCCTGAAAGAAGTCGACAAATATGGAGAACTCTCAAATTTCAAAATAAATCCTATTAAAACAGAAATATTGAACCTGAGAGTAAGAAAAAAAGATATTCTGGCCCTTCAAAAAGAATTTCCATTTATGTGGGTAAAGGGGGAGCTTTCCTATCTAGGAATTAAATTAACAGCATCACCGAGAAAATCTACCCTGCAAACTACATCCCACTTTTAAATGAGATCAAAGCAGAAGCTAAGAAGGTAAACATACAAGCATTATCATGGATTGGTAGAGTCCACATGATCAAAATGGCAATACTACCAAAGATACTGTACAAATTCCAAATGTTACCAATAAAGGTTCCACAGAGCTTCTTCAAAACCATACAAAAAAATAACAAAATTTATATGGCAAAACAAAAAACCAAGCTTAAAACTGGCACTAATTTCTAGGAAAAGACAGCACGGGGGTTTAACAGCACCAGATATTTCAAGGTACTATAAAGCAGTCATCCTAGCACGTATGATAGAATGGGCAAAACAAAACGAAGAAAAAAAATGGATAGAAATTGAAAACACTTTAAGTAAAACCACGCTTCACAAAAATATTTGGATATTAAACAAATATAGAATATTAGACCCCAACGCACACGAGGTGACAAAAAATGTATTTAGAATTTGGGATGCACTACACCGGAAACAAAAATGGGCATACAATTCACCATTGACGCCCCTCACGGGAACAAATTTTTTCACACCGGGTGAGGATATTTTTCGAAGACTCAAAATAAAAAATCTACTAATTAAAGATATCGTAAGAAGAGGGAAGTTGGAATCTGCACAAAAATTGGAGATTAAATTCGGTGGGAAATTCCGAGAATGGGAATATTTTCAATTAAATCATTTCATAAATACATCACCGCACCCGTTTAGAGATGGAGAAAGATTAAACCGGTTGGAAAAGCTCTGTATAATAACGCCATTGAAGGGAGGCATCTCGAAAGTTTGAGTTCCTGACAGATCTGGAAGGACAAGACAGGCCTCCCTTCATTGAAAAGTGGGAAAAAGAGCTAGAAACAAAGTTAGAAGAACAACAAATTAAGAGAATGATCGCAGGAGGATACAATCAAGCATGGGATACAAACACCATTGAGATGATTTATAAATTCCTAGTCCGGTGGTATATGACCCCAGAGAGACTCCACAAAATCAACCAAGCGGAAACACCAATGTGTTGGAGAAACTGCAGACAAAAAGCCACAATGATACACATATGGTGGGACTGCCCGAAAATTAGTACATATTGGCAAGAAATAATTACAAGTATAAAGGCAATAACGGGCGAGACGATAGAGAATAACAGACTGACCTGCCTGTTCCATGATACCAACTCCTCTAGTAAGCATTGTACGGAAAAAATAACGTCAAGATTACTAAATGCAGCAAAGGGAGTGATCCCAAAAAACTGGTTAAAGAGTGAAGGCCCAGACTTAAGAGATTGGATTAAACAAGTGGAGTATTATAAAATGGAACTTCTCTGCTGCAAAGATAAAGAGCAAATAGAAAAATGCAACTCTGTCTGGACTGGGTGGGAAAGATACAAAACTTCGGACAAATACTGGCAGAAGAAATTGGAAGGTATTAAACATTAAGAGGAAGGAAGGAAGGGGAGGAAAGAGGAAGAGGAAAAAGGAAAGAAAGAGATATTAGAAGAGGAAAAACCCTGGGAGTAAGGTGGGGGGGGGAAATTAGAAAGGGCGGGTAATAGGTGGGGGGGTAGGACGGGAATTTTTTTTTTATACGGTTATTAATAAAGAAGGGAACTTTAGTTTTTCCGGTTCTTGTTTGTTTATTCTTCTTTGAAAATAAGCCACAATGATGTGAACTTGAAAAGGGTTTCTCAAAAGAAACCACTGAAGTGGTTTAAAAAATAGAAAAAAGAAAAAAAAATGCATAACTATGGAAGGCTATAAACATATAAAAAAATAAAAATGGACAAAATAAAAATGAATGAGAAAATAATGTGAAAATGAAATAGAAATGAAAATAAATGAAAGAGAGAAAAATAATAAACAAAGAAATAAAAATGAAAATAAATGAAAGAGAGAAAAATAATAAACAAAGAAATAAAAATGAAAATAAATAAATAGAAAAAAATGAAAAATACCAGAAAAAAAAGCTGTGGGTGAGGGACACACCGATTCACGGATCATCCCAGGACCTCCTTGCTACGTCCACGGAACCTTACCAGCTGCTCACCACCCAAGCTTGTTTGACCCAAATGAATGTATGTTTCTTTGGGTTCAAACGTTCCGGTAAGCCTTTCCATTGTCGGTGGTGGTGTTCCTTCCATTTTAGATGTCACGTGCACACTGATGTTTTATGTATGAAGTTATACATTCATTGAGGGCTATCACTTCATTACTTTGTATGAGTTACACTAAGCCCCCAACTCTACGGCTAAAATTGGCACCTAATGTTGTGGATCCCCCCAAGAGGACATGCACCTTTTTGGATCAGGTGGGCTTTTTTAGCTGTGGGAGGTGTGTTATGTGTAAAACATCCAAACATAGGGTGAGAGACAACAGAGTTCACAGCCCATTCCTCCGGTGAGTCCTTTAAAATTAATAAATTTATCACGTGTGGTACTACCCATGTCACGTACCTTCTGTCATGTCCATGTGGGCTACAGTACGTGGGTAGGACCACCAGAGCATTGGGAGTCCGATTTAAGTAAACACGTTAACTGGATTAAAAAGGGTTTTAAACAGTTGGTCCAATCACTTCAGGTTATTCCATGGAAGGGACCCAAGTGGTCTCACCTTCTGTGGTATAGACAGTCGAGGGACATTGGAGAGGAGGTAATCTTAAGAGAGCCATCTCTCGCAATGAAACTCCGTGGATCCATCGTCTTAGGACGATGAGTCCCCTTGGGCCGAACATCGGGTTGGATCCAAACTGTTTCCTGTCTAATTTTTAGTATTGGAGTATACTTTTTTTTTTTTTTTTTTTAGGTTCTGTTAGGATTTATATTTTGTATGATTTTTATTTTTGTTTTGTTCATTTATATATTTTTTATTTCATTTATTTATTCCATTTTTTTAACTTTTGTTTTGTTTTCTTTTATTTTTTCTTTTTATTTATTTTCTTTTTTCTTTTTCTTTTTCACATTATTTTCACATTCATTTTTATTTTTTATGTGTTTCTAGCCTTCCATGTTTATTATGCATTTTTCAATGTTGTTGTACTACCATTTCCACCAACCTGTACTGACGTCAAGTTTTGCATAGAAGTTCCGTTGGATTGTATCTAACCAGTAATATGGCATTTCTGTCTCTCCTGTGGATTGTGCTCTGTCCCCAAGAGTGACGTTTTTTTTTTTTTCTAACCAACAAGATAGCCACTATGCTAAAATTGATTAGTTGTTTCAAGGGGAAGTTTCTTTCTCCCCTTAGTATTCAAAGACGGTCTGTTCAAACAGGAAATTAGGTCCTTTGACGCCCTGTGGGAGGGCAAAACATGTGGACGCAATTTCCGGCACGACTGACGTTCCTTCCGGTCTCGTGGAACGAATGCCAGGGACGGTGTTTGTTGTACTTCCAGCTACATTTTATGGCTGTTTTTAACTTGCCTTTTGTAAGTATGCATTCCCATGCGCAATAAAACTTCTTTTTTTTTTATTTGGTGTACTTCACTATCAGTCCATCTTTTTCATTTTGGGTACCTGTTTACGGCTGAGAATCATCTTCTTCTTCTATATTTGAAAAAAAAAAAAAAAAATTTTATTACATTCTTTTCAGTAATGAATTGCATATACATACTATAACAGTGTTTACAGAATGGGAGAACATAGTCTCCTAAAATAAGCATGTATTACAAAAAAAAAAAAAACTTGACGTATATTAAATTTATACATACAAGAACTCAAAAATCTAAGTGTACCTCTATCTCACTGCTACAGTAATCTAAGTTCCTGCTTCTTATCACCTTATGTGACAAAGCACCTCTGCTTCATTTCGTATACTTTAACATAAAAAACAAATCTAAATAGAGGACAAGAGGAGATATAACATAAAAAAGGGGGGGGGGGGTGTGTTTTAGAGGGGAGGAAAGGGGGGAAAGAATTCCAAAAATGGTGCTTGGTATCGCATCTGATGTCTCTTTGATCGCACATCCATCATATCTCTTAACTCAGACTCATATCCGCGTTTCACAGCTCTAAGAGGGAGCTACCCTCTTCTGATTTAATAAACACATTCCAAGAAGTCCGTGTCTTTTTGTATATCTCCTGTCTATCAGTTGCTGTCAATATCAGGTCCTCCATCTTTCTAATATCTTCCACCTTCTTCAGCCATAATGCTGTAGTCAGTGGCTTCTGCTGTTTCCACATCAAAGGTATACAAGGTTTAGCTGCATTTAGTAAATGACATAAGGACAGATTTTTTTATGTTTTTATTGGGATAGTGGTAATATGTAATAAAAAAGCCAGGTCATTCGGAATTTGAAAATTAGTAAATTTCTGGGCAATCGTTTGAACCATTGCCCAGTAAGAAGTCAACTTGGGGCACGTCCAAAATATATGCAGAATTGTCCCTTTTTATATGTACCACATCACCAGCAATACTCTGACGCATCTGGAAAGATAGTATGAAGTCGACTAGGTGTCATATACCATCTTGTAAATATCTTATAATTTCCTGTATTTTGGTACAGATTGTAGATTTATAGGAAAGCTCAATCATATTTTGAATTTGTAAATTAGTAAATGTGCGATGCAAATCTGTACTCCATTTTAACACACAGGCCAGTTCTGGTTGCTCCCTAGGGGAGTTAAGTAACTTATACATTTCCGAGAGGACGTCAGACAATGGTTCTGTTCCCGAGCAATGCTCCTCAAATTTAGTCAGTTGTCTAGTATATGCCTGCGGGTCTGGTATAGTCTGAAGAAAATAATATAATTGAGCTGCATTCCAGAACGCAAGTTGGTAGGGGCTCCCGGGGTTAGTCAGCTCTTCCATAGTAGGCTATCTATCTCCCGTCACAAACTGTGATGCAACAGTTCGCTCAGTCTCCCTTAAAGTCAAAAATTGTGTGGTGGAAAGGCCTGGTATAAATGTGGGGTTCCCAATTATCGCGGTCAATGGAGATGTCTTTGTTGTTTGTTCCGCATCTGTAATAGCATGTAGGCATTGTTTCAAAGTATTCCCTATCAAGGGATGAGATTTTAGATCTGACAGCACAAAATATCAGCATCACAGCGCCCTCCTCAAAGGTATTGGGGATTGGCACTGTTCTACTTGCACCCATAACTTCAGGTCACTGTGGCCTTGCCAATCACTCTACCAAGTTGAACTGCTTGATAATATCTCCTGATATCTGGCAACGCCAAGCCACCATATTGTTTTGGTAGGGTTAATAAGGTGCATGAAAGACGTGGTTTCTTATGCGCCCAGGCAAACCTTGTAAACAATGCCTGCACATGCTTAAAATAAGAAAACGGTATCTGTATCGGTAGGGCCTGAAATAAGTATAAAAATTTTGTCAAAATGCACATCTTTATTAAATTACACCTACCGATCCAAGAATGTAAATTAGTATGCCACTTATCTAATAGCAGTCTAGACTATGTAAGTAATGGTGGAAAATTAAGCTCATAAGTACGGGTTAAATCTGCTGGCATTTTTGTGCCTAAGTAATTCAGGGCAAGTGTAGTCCACTTAAAGTGGAAGCCTCCTCGGATTTGTATAAGAGTTCGTGCTGACAGTGGAACCCCCATCGCCTCTGATTTAGAAAAATTGATTTTCAAGTTTGATAAGGCACCATATAGATCAAATTGTTTAAGGAGATTTGGTAGGCATATTGCTGGATTTGTTAAAGAAAATAATAGGTCATCGGCATAAGCCGAGACCTTATGTTGTGTATTACCCACTGTCACTCCTTGTATATCCTGATTTAGCCTGATCGTGGAAAGAAAAGGCTCCAAGGTAAGGGCATATAAAAGAGGTGACACTTGGCATCCCTGCCTGGTACCATTTCTAATTATAAAAGACTCTGACACCTTAACCTGTGCGATCGGATTTAAATATATCTTGGCTATCCGGTTCATCATCACCTCCCCAAGTCCAATATGTCTGAGTACCGAGAACATAAATGGCCAACTTACTCGGTCAAATGCTTTCTCGGCATCGGTATTTAAAAGACACATGGAGTTTTCGTGGACTTGGTTACGTGAAGTAGGTTCAGCACTTTAAAAGTGCTGTCCCTCGCTTCACATGTCGGAAAAAAAATCCAACCTGATTTAAGTGGATTAATTTTTGTAAATGGTTTAACATTCGGGTATCCAAGATTTTAGTATAGAGCTTAAGGTCTACATTCAAAAGTGAGATAGGCCTATAGCTACCGCACAAGGTAGGGTCCTTACCTTCTTTATATATCACAGCGATGTGGGCTCCCAGAGTATCCCTAGCGAATGAAGATCCAGAGTCGATCGAACTAAAATAATCAAGTGTGGGCATAACATTTCAAATAACCTTTTATAGTATATTGTACAGTAAACCCGTCCGGACCCGGGGCCTTCCCTGATTTCATAGACCCTAGCGCTTGTTGAAGTTCCAACAATGTTATTGGGACATCTAGTTCCATACATATCTCAAGGGCTAAGGTCGGCATTTGAGATGTTTGATTATATTCATCTATAGCAGATCGAGGCGATATAGGTAATGCTAGATCATATAGGTGTGAATAAAATTCTTTAAATTCCTGGGAAATATGCGTTGGTAAAGTTACTTTTTGGCCATTCCCATTGACATCTTGGGGGATATATGTTGACCGTTTATGTTCTCTCACTTTTCTTGCCAATACTTTCCCACATTTATCACCCGATTCGTAGTTCACCTTACGGCAAAACTGTAGCGCTGCTTTCACCTTTGTAGTGCAGCAAATAGATAATTATTTGGAGATTTTTGGAGCATGTTTATGACTAGATTCCACAATCGCTAATTTATCAAGTAATTCCCTAAGCTGTTTTGTTCATTCTCGTTTAACACGAGCCCCATACTTTAAAAAAAAAACACCTCTAAGAACTGACTTATGTGCTTCCCATAAAATTCCTGGGTCACAATTTGGTAGGTCATTCATCTGAAAGTATGTCAGCTCTTTAGTCACGTCCTCTAAGACTTCTGGTATCTGTAAAAGACTTTCGTTAAGTCGCCAGTAACAATGTCTAGATGTCTGAGCTCCTGTCAGATCAAGTCAGGAATACAGGGGCATGGTCTGACCATGTAATATTTCCTATGTATGTAGTCCGGACTGCATGTAAATGGGTATGGGGAATCAAAAAATCGATCCTGGTATAGATTTTATGTGGAGGTGAATAAAACGAGTAATCTCGTTCCCCAGAATGTTGCAATCTCCATACGTCAATCAAGTGAGCTTTATGGAATAATTTTGCAGTATGTTTTAGTTGGCTAGGAGGATGATATCCCCGTGGAGGTATCTGTTGATGGTATCAAGGGTGTATTAAAATCTCCTCCTAGTATCAACTGCCCCTCTGCAAAATCTAAAAGCTTCTCTAATGCCTCATCTAGAAAAAAGGCCTGATTTTCATTGGGAGTATAGATTTTTGCCAGTGTCATCTGCATGTTCCCCAGGAGGCCCTTTATATACATATATCATCCCGTAGGGTCTAATAATGATATTTGATGGCGCCAGGGTATTTTGCTTGAAATTAATAGCGAGACCCCTTTTGATTTAGCCATCGAATTAGTAGCATGATATGTCAGCGGGTAAAATCTGTTTTGGAGATATTGCCGTCTGTCTGCCATGAAATGTTTCTCTTGAATAAAAGCTATGTCAATACAGAAATGTTTCAGAGCATGTAGTAGCATATGTCATTTCTTGGGTATGTTAAGACCCTTAGCATTCAGGGACATCACGACTATACTATTCAGTGCCATTTTAGGAATAAAGGGAGGAAAAAAAGGGGGGGGGGCAGGGGGAAGGGAGAAGGAGGAAAAAAAAAAGGGGGGGGAGGGAAGATATCATTTCTCTTCTCCACTAATTACCCTCAGGAAAGCACCTTCTTCTGGTCTTGCTGGACCACGAAGGCGCAGGCCTAACTGGGAGAGTGGCCTGAGATGTCCGAGCTGTGGGGCTCTCTACTTTTGCCCTCCAGCGAAAATAAAAAATAAAAAAAAAAGAATGTCTTTTACCAGTTTAACACAAAATTTCAATATTTCAAGATCAACATCATCATTGTTGCCCTTATTTCATTTATATCTATTTTATTTACATAGGGGAGGAAAAATTAGAAGAAAAAAAAATGGAAGTTATGGAGATAGGAGGAGAGGAAGAAAGAGTGAACTGAATTCAATCAAATATATAATTTAACATAGGAGGGTCAAAATACCTCTAAAAAAAGACTTCTTCCACTTCCTCCATTTTGCTTCTTTTTTGGTCTATCAATGAGGGTTTCCTCATATCTTTATCTCTACTTTAAAGACCCAACCTCTCTGCGCTATGTATCTACTTCCACACACATGTGAGACTATCCTGGGGGGGGGGGGGGGGGGGGGTGAACAAAAAAAAAAAAGAGAGCTTTTATAATAGAAAAAATTAAGGGGAGGTTTGTAGTTACCTATAACTGCTCCCTTAAAGTGGTTGTAGACCCTTACAGACCACTTTTACCTACAGGTAAGCCTAGATTAAGGCTTACCTGTAGGTGCAAGGAATATCTCCTAAACGTGTAGGTTTAGGAGATATTTCCAAAAGACAGACACTGATGTCTACGGCGCATGTACTCATATAATCATAAGTGACATAAAATGATAAAAAACAGAAAAATAAATAAGTAAAATGTAATTCCTTGCCACCTTAAATCACTAAGTGATAATAGTCTTAATAAATTTAAATAATCTTCTCACACTATGAAAAATAAAACCCTTATCCCCAATCTCACAAAAAAAAAAAAAAAACACTCACAGCAATCCTAATACCCCTCCACTTTTTCCAATCCCACTTTTGTTCTGTTTGAGTACTTGTGGGTCTCACAATCAGCGGAGAAAAAGGAAAGCAGTGAAACCAATCCTAACCAGATCTGGTATCTTGTTTCCTCATAGATAAAAACAAAAAAAACAAAAAAAAGGGGCGGGGGATGTGGAAGGAACAAAAAAGACAGAGAGGAAAAAAAAACAAAAAAAAAAAAAAAAAAATGAAAATAGGAACCCCTTTTATCCATATGGATCTATATTTCCTAATAATCTACTCCAAAAAAAAAAAAAAGTTTCCTTTTCCCTTCCCCTCCCTCTCCCTCTCCCTCCAATTCTATGGTTTCCTCACAGTCCTTCAATATTCCTCTTCCATTTTTAGCTTTCTACCAGGGTCTCTTGTTGATTTCTTTGCTCTTTTAATCCTTGAGATTCCAGGTCTAGGCTCCTTAATTCAGCAGGGCTTCACCGTATTTGTCCCAGGATTGCTTTTAGCCAGTTGGGAATAGGAATTGCCTCTGTCTCCAAAAAGAAAAACAGCCCAGGTAAGTCTGCTGGGCTAGACAAGAAAAAAGATGAGGGTCCTTTCCTTATAGTTAACGAGATAGGGTACCTCCACCGATATGTGCCCCCCAGTTGCCTAATCTTGTCTAGTAATGGACATAGCAACGCTCTCCTTTGCAAAGTATTCCTCAATATATCTGCTAATATTTTTATAGGAGATCCATTGAAAATAATCTCTCCCAGCTCCCACGCCTTGCGAAGAATAATCTCTGTGTGTGTATAACGAAGCATACAGCATACAATGGTCTTTTTAAATCCGTGGAGTGGGGACCCAGCGCTCTATGAACCCTCTCAAACTTGACGTCCTGGGGGGGCAACCGAAAGCGCCAATTTTTGACATATTTTCAATACTATCGATTGTAATGTCTCCTCACCTGTATCTCCTGGGACCCCTCTCAGCCGTAGATTTTTACGACGGCTTCGGTCCTCAAGCTGTTCCAGGTGCAGCTGTAGTGCCAGAGCCTGTACAGCTTGCTGATCCTCTGTCTGCTCCAGCTGAGACACTCTCTCCTCTCCAGCAGGGCTGATGCTGTTTCTCCAGTAGAGACCCTTTCCGCCAATGATTGTACCTCTACCTGGATAGCTTTAAAGTCTTTATGATGCGTCTCCTCCATGCGAAGGATCAGCGTCTCCATATCAGTACGGGTAGGTAATGCCTGGAGGAGAGCTTTAAGGGCCTTGATTTCTCCCTCCCACGGTAGGTAACAGTACACCAACTTGCTGTTTCTGTTCCTGTGTAGTCTGCTGTATGATGGAAGCACAGATAGTTTCTGTAGCCACTACGGGAGTTGACGCTGGTAAAGCAGCCATTACAGCTTCCGAATAGTAGGCAGACTGAGCCCTTGTCGTACGGTTTTGTAGGCTGTCAGATCTTGTCTCTGGAAAGTAGCTCTGTATCTCTGGCTGAAGAGTCGCTACTGCTGTGCGCTTCTCTTTTTTCCTTTCACCTTATTGCAGTACTCCTACCAGGAGGGCTGTTATTTTACCGGCTAGTTTGCTGGAGGACATCAGGAGCTCTGATAGCACGTGTCCTCACTCCTTGTTCATCTCCTGACCGAGAATCATCTTTCAGAAGTCTTTTTGATTCGATGACCTGACATTGAATCCGCCATCTCTGGATACCATTATTAAGTCTGAAGTGACCCTTAGACTGAAAATCTGGGGGTCGTCTTGATCCGGTGAGTGGGGACACATGAGGGGGTGTTGTACACCTGAAAATTTCTGAAGCACTTTGCACTTTCTTCACAGTGGATTTGAGCACTTCTGTCATGAAGATCCTGCCAGTAACCGGCGTCCCAGGCGCACGGGAACCCGGCCACGGGTCCCATTGCGCATGCGCGCGCGTTCACGGGTGCGGTCACGCACGGGCACACGCGCGCGCACTCCCGCTGGTGTCAGGCGGGCTATTTAAACCTGCCTGTCACACTCCATCCCCGCTGTCTGCTCTACAGCGTTCTGTGAGTGTTACCTGATCTGATCTGTGTATCCTGTTATCTGACCCGGCTTCCTGTTTGACGATCCTGCTATCTGCCTGCACCAGACCCTCTTGGCTTGCCTGACCATCCCTCTGCATTACCCCTGGTACCTCTGCTGTCCGAACGTTACTGACCACCGGCTTGTTGACCCTCCGCTGTGTTCATCAGCTTCCAGTCTGCTATTACCTGCTGTTGTTCCTGGTTCCAGTCCAGCGTTCCAGGCTATCTTCTGCTGTGTTCCAGGCTATCTTCTGCTGTGTTCCAGTCCAGCGTTCCAGGCTATCTTCTGCTGTTGTTCCAGTCCAGCGTTCCAGGCTATCTTCTGCTGTGTTCCAGTCCAGCGTTCCAGGCTATCTTCTGCTGTTGTTCCAGTCCAGCGTTCCAGGCTATTACCTGCTGTCGTCCCTGGTTCCAGTCCAGCTTCCAGTCTGCTATTACCTGCTGTTGTTCCTGGTTCCAGTCCAGCGTTCCAGGCTATCTTCTGCTGTTGTTCCAGTCCAGCGTTCCAGGCTATCTTCTGCTGTTGTTCCAGTCCAGCGTTCCAGGCTATTACCTGCTGTCGTCCCTGGTTCCAGTCCAGCTTCCAGTCTGCTATTACCTGCTGTTGTTCCTGGTTCCAGTCCAGCTTCCAGTCTGCTATTACCTGCTGTTGTTCCTGGTTCCAGTCCAGCTTCCAGTCTGCTATTACCTGCTGTTGTTCCTGGTTCCAGTCCAGCGTTCCAGGCTACCTTCTGCTGTGCTCCAGCCCAGCGTTCCAGGCTATCTTCTGCTATGTTCCAGTCCAGCGTTCCAGGCTATCTTCTGCTGTTGTTCCTGTCCAGCGCTCCAGGCTATTACCTGCTGTTGTTCCTGGTTCCAGTCCAGCTTCCAGTCTGCTGTTACCTGCTGTTGTTCCTGGTTCCAGTTCTGCATTCCAGTCTCTGTCCTCAGTCTACACCTCAGACTACTGACTCCAGAGGGTGCCACCACTACTGGACTTTCAGCAACTGTTGATCCTGCCAGGCACCTATACCACTCTTCACTCCTGGCCCTCTGTCTCCATTCCAGGGGAAACGGGAGTGGGAGCTGTAAGGGAGGTCTTTTCCTGCACTTCAGGCTCACAACCTACCAGGTACGTGACAGTAGCAGACAGCCATGTCTGAGTCTGAGCAGGGAACGTCTCCCATGGAGGAACTCTGTGCACACCTGGCAGGATTGACTGAAGCAGTCAAAAATCTGCAGCAAGGATACACCAGACTGGAGGAACGAGTGTTAACCCTGTCTAACCCCATTGGGGCCCAGGGAGCTTCCTCTGCTCCTGCTCCTTCAGTTGGGCCTTCCTCAACGGTGGTGATGCTCCCTCCGGAACCTAGGGTTCCCACACCTGAACGTTTCTTCGGAAATCGCCATAAGTTCAGAGCCTTCCGCAACTCCTGCGAACTATTTTTTGCTCTTCAGCCACGTACCTTTTCCCTGGAGGCTACAAAGGTGGGCTACGTAATCTCTCTACTCTCTGGTGACCCCCAAACCTGGGCCCATCGCCTCTTAGAGCAAAAGGACATATCTCTGACCAACCTCTCCACTTTCTTTGACGCACTAGGCCAGTTATATGATGACCCCCAGCTATCTGTAACTGCAGAGGCGGCTCTACACACCCTTCAACAAGGGCGCAGAGCAGCAGAGGATTATGTGGCTGAATTCAGGAAGTGGAGTGCGGATACTAACTGGAACGATGCGACTCTCCGTTATCAATTTCGGTTGGGACTTTCTGATCCTCTGAAGGATGAACTGGCCAGGGTGGGTACACCACAGACTTTAAATGCTTTAATCGATCTAGCTATCCAGATCGATCGATGCCTACGAGAGCGCAGGTCTGAGAGAGCTATGGGGTCTTCTCGTCCAACTTGGGTTACCCCTAAGGTTCCCCATCACCCATCATCAACACCACCTACCTCCACGCTAAACTTACCTGAGCCAATGCAATTAGGAGTCCTGCGGCCTTCACTCACCCCAGAGGAACGACAACGTCGTCGAGAAAATAACTTGTGCCTGTATTGTGGGGAACCCAGGCACTATGTCAGGAACTGTCCCCTTAAACTCCGTAAGTGTTTATCCCTATCTACTGACTATGTGACATCTCTGGTTAAAAATACCACTCACCTTGCTCTTCCTCTTCTGCTACAGCTTCCAGGGAAGGATCTACAAATCACCGCCATTATTGACTCAGGAGCTTGCAGCTGTTTCATGGATTCTCGTTTTGCCATCCAACACCAAATACCTTTGTCACCTAAAGCCCATGGACTCTCTATCCATCTAGAGGATGGGACCGCTATCAAGTCTGGACCTGTCACCCAAGAGACTATGCCAATACCCGTTTTCGTTTCCAACGTCCATCAGGAACAGCTGCGCCTGGACATTATCGCTTCACCCCTGTTTCCCATAATACTCGGCATGCCATGGTTACAGGCCCATAATCCGGACATAAATTGGATCACGGGTGAGGTGACCTTTCCCTCTCCTTACTGCCAACAGTTTTGCAGAACCCAGAACATCCAGGAGAACTCTACTCTGTTATGCCTAGATACAGATCCTAGTCTACATCAATCCATTCCTTCCGCCTATCATGATTTCCTGGACGTATTTAGTAAACAGAGGGCAGAGGTGTTACCCCCTCACCAGACCTATGACTGTCCCATTGAGTTACTTCCTGGTGCTGAAATTCCTTTTGGAAGAATATTTCCCCTGACTGAGGTGGAGCAAGGGGCATTGAAGGAATACATTGATGAAAACCTCAAAAAAGGCTTCATTCGTCCATCCACGTCCCCCGCAGGTGCAGGCATCTTCTTCGTGCAGAAAAAAGATAAAACACTCAGGCCGTGTGTGGATTACCGCGAACTAAACAAAATTACTGTGAAGAATCGGTACCCTCTCCCCTTAGTACCAGAGTTGTTTCAGAGACTGGGGACGGCTACCATATTCACCAAACTTGATCTCCGTGGGGCCTACAATTTAGTTCGTATTAGGGATGGAGACGAATGGAAGACCGCTTTTCGTACCCGTTATGGACATTTTGAGTACCTCGTGATGCCTTTCGGCCTGTGTAATGCCCCTGCCACATTTCAATACTTTATTAATGATGTGTTACGTGACTTTCTAGACCTGTTTGTCATCGTCTATTTAGATGACATATTGATTTTCTCTTGTTCCCTTAAATCCCATCGCAGGCACGTCAGAAGTGTATTGGGCCGACTTCGACAACACGGTCTATATGCAAAGGCTGAAAAATGTGAATTCGAACAGGAAAGTATTCAATTTTTAGGTTTAGTCATTTCCAGTAAGGGCATTAAAATGGACCCCCAGAAGGTCACGGCTGTTCTAGATTGGCCAGTCCCGACTGATAAGAAGGGAATCCAGCGATTCGTTGGATTCGCTAATTTTTACTGCAAATTTATTAAGGGGTTCTCAGCCATCATTGCACCCATCACACAGCTTACCAAACAGGGTACACGCTTCCATTGGTCGGCCGAGACCCAAAAGGCTTTTGAGACTCTCAAGGGCCTTTTCACCTCCGCCTCTGTACTAAAGCATCCAGATTCCTCTCTGCCATTTATTCTAGAAGTGGATGCATCTGAAATTGCTGTAGGAGCAGTATTATCCCAAAGACAGGGAACCAAGGCCCTGCTGCATCCTGTGGCCTTCTTTTCTCGTAAGTTATCCACGGCAGAGAGAAATTATGATGTAGGTGACAGAGAGTTGTTGGCAATCAAGTCAGCATTGGAGGAGTGGCGCTATCTGTTGGAGGGTGCCGCTCATCCAGTTTTAATCTTTACAGATCATAAGAACCTGGAGTATTTGAGGTCTGCAAAGAGGTTGAAACCACGTCAGGCCAGGTGGGCTCTCTTTTTCTCCAGGTTCTCCTTCCATGTCACTTACCGTCCTGGCTCCAAGAATACCAAACCTGACGCCCTGTCTAGGATGTTTCACAAACCTCAAGAGATTTCCCCTCCAGACACCATTTTGTCTCCGGGGAACTTTCTTCTACTTCAGGGAAACCTGCTTTCCCAGATTAAACAGGCCTCCGCAGGAATAGAATCTTCCATTAAGACAGAGCTCCAGGTTAAGGATGGGTTATTGTGGCATGAGAGTAGGATCTTTATACCTGAAACACTACGAGTTCCAGTACTAGAGCTTTGTCACGATCATGCGCTGGCTGGGCATTTCGGTGTGGCTAAAACCACTGATTTGGTTCAGCGCACCTTCTGGTGGCCTCAGCTGCGCAAAGATTGTAAAGAGTTTGTAGAGTCCTGTACCACCTGCCTTAGGAACAAAGGGCACAAAACAAAGGCATGGGGTCTACTAAAACCCTTGCCTGTCCCAGATAGACCCTGGAAAATGCTCTCTATAGATTTTATTGTAGAACTACCCCCGGCCGGGGGCTTCACTTCAATCTTTGTCATAGTGGACCGGTTGTCGAAGATGGCGCACTTTGTCCCAATGAAGGGTACCCCTTCAGCTACAGAAACAGCACAAGCATTCATTAAAGAGGTCGTCAGGCTCCATGGGGTACCAGTTAATATCGTTTCAGATCGAGGGGTACAATTTACCTCTCGATTCTGGAGGGCTTTGTGTAAAACCTTGGACATTGAACTCTCATTTTCATCGGCTTATCACCCCCAGACTAATGGGCAAACAGAACAAACCAGACCCTTGAACAATATTTGCGCTGTTTTTCTTCCTTTGCCCAAGATAATTGGATTGCTGTTTTACCATTGGCCGAATTCGCTTATAACAATTCTATTCATTCTGCTATCAAGCAAACTCCGTTTTTTGTGAATTATGGTTTCCACCCCTCATTTTTACCAAATTATCTTCCAGAATGCACAGTACCCGCAGTCCAGGAGAAATTGGATTTCTTTACCTCTAACAACCAAGTTTTACAGGACACCATGACCAGAACCCAGGAGTACAACAAAGCAACCTTCGATAAAAAGAGGCAAGGTGAGCTCTTACTTGCACCTGGGGATCAGGTATGGTTGTCCACCATAAACCTCAGGTTGGCCTGCCCTTCCAAGAAATTGGGTCCCAAATTTCTTGGACCATTCCCTGTTAAACGGAGAATTAATGAAGTTGCATATGAACTTGAACTCCCGGATTCACTAAAGGTACATCCAGTTTTTCACGTGTCCTTGCTTAAACCATCTATTACCAACCCATTTCCAGGTCGAAGTACGGATCCTCCTGATCCAATCCTGGTAGATGGGGAAGAGGAATTCGAGGTGGAGGCTATCATGGACCACAGGAAAAGAGGTAACCAAAATCAATTCTTAATAAAGTGGAAGGGGTTTGGCCCAGAGGAGAATTCTTGGGAACCAGAGGATAATATTCATGCTGAAGACCTGTTACAAGCCTTTAAGACGGCTCATCCAGAGAAATTTTTTCAAAGGGGCATCCGGAGGCTGCCCCTTGGGGGGGGGCAATGTCATGAAGATCCTGCCAGTAACCGGCGTCCCAGGCGCACGGGAACCCGGCCACGGGTCCCATTGCGCATGCGCGCGCGTTCACGGGTGCGGTCACGCACGGGCACGCGCGCGCGCACTCCCGCTGGTGTCAGGCGGGCTATTTAAACCTGCCTGTCACACTCCATCCCCGCTGTCTGCTCTACAGCATTCTGTGAGTTTTACCTGATCTGATCTGTGTATCCTGTTATCTGACCCGGCTTCCTGTTTGACGATCCTGCTATCTGCCTGCACCAGACCCTCTTGGCTTGCCTGACCATCCCTCTGCATTACCCCTGGTACCTCTGCTGTCTGAACGTTACTGACCACCGGCTTGTTGACCCTCCGCTGTGTTCATCAGCTTCCAGTCTGCTATTACCTGCTGTTGTTCCTGGTTCCAGTCCAGCGTTCCAGGCTATCTTCTGCTGTGTTCCAGTCCAGCGTTCCAGGCTATCTTCTGCTGTGTTCCAGTCCAGCGTTCCAGGCTATCTTCTGCTGTTGTTCCAGTCCAGCGTTCCAGGCTATTACCTGCTGTCGTCCCTGGTTCCAGTCCAGCTTCCAGTCTGCTATTACCTGCTGTTGTTCCTGGTTCCAGTCCAGCTTCCAGTCTGCTGTTACCTGCTGTTGTTCCTGGTTCCAGTTCTGCATTCCAGTCTCTGTCCTCAGTCTACACCTCAGACTACTGACTCCAGAGGGTGCCACCACTACTGGACTTTCAGCAACTGTTGATCCTGCCAGGCACCCATACCACTCTTCACTCCTGGCCCTCTGTCTCCATTCCAGGGGAAACGGGAGTGGGAGCTGTAAGGGAGGTCTTTTCCTGCACTTCAGGCTCACAACCTACCAGGTACGTGACAACTTCAGTCACTTTTTATGGACTTTATATTTGCTATTTTTTTCTTTTTTTCTGTTTATATGATGTTTGTGAGCGCTGTATGTATCTATTTACAGTCATTTTAACCTGGTCATGCTGAAATAAAAATCACAGATGGAATTTGCAGAAGTGCCAACTCTTTTTTGTTTTAACAATCACTACATAATACAACAAAGTGGAATGTAACTTAAAGTATAAGAAAACTCAGTAAAATCTCATATAACCCTAACATAACAATATAATTTCAATGTGGTTTTAGATCAGGGGTCTCAAAGTACCGGCCCGCGGGCCATTTGCGGCCCGCGGACCGGTTAAAAATGGCCCGCAGGCAGGGCCAATCCAGAACTAGAAGTCGACCGATATTTGCCCATTAGACCGATATATAGCACTGGCCGCCGTTCCTCCTCCCTTCTCCACACTCAGCGTTTGATGCTTGTGTGAAGCTGACATGTAACAGGAGGAGAGAGACAGAGGGATCTGTCAGATTTGAGGTTGATGTCGGGGGTGGGCGGGACCCGGCCGGGGTGGGCGGGACCCAGCCAATATCAAACACCAGCCAATGGGATCTGGGCGGGCCGCTACATGTATGTGGCCCGCCCCTTTTCTTAAGCAGCCCAATCATTGGCTTGTGTTTGATAGCTGCTGGTCCCGCCCACCCCGGCCGTGTCCCGCCCACCCCGACATCAACCTCAATTCTGACAGATCCCTCTGTCTCTCTCCTCTGTGCTATGTGTCAGCTTCACACAAGCATCAAGCGCTGAGTGTGGACAGCTCCTTGTCAGTTTCACACACGGTTACACTCCGCTCAGTGTGAAACCTGCCAGTGCCAACCAGTGCCCCTGCCAATCAATGCCACCTGCCAGTGCCAACCAGTGCCACCTTCCACCACCTGCCAGTGCCACGCCAATCAGTGCCACCTACCGGTGCCAACCAGTGCCTGCCAGTGCCACCTGCCGCCACCTGCCAGTGCCACGCCAATCAGTGCCACGCCAATCAGTGCCACCTGCCAGTGCCAATAGTGCCACCTGCCAGTTCCAAACCAGTGCCACCTGCCAGTTCCAAACCAGTGCCACTTGCCAATGCCACCTTCCAGTGCCAACCAGTGCCACTGCCAATAAGTGCCACCTGCCAGTGCCCTTGCCAATCAGTGCCACCTGCCAGTGCCATCTGTCAGTGCCAATCAGTGCCACCTGCCAATCAGTGCCACCTGCCAATCAGTGCCAGGTGCCACCTGCCAGTGCCACTTGCCTAAGCTAACCAGTGCCATCTGTACTGAGGACATCAAGTGTGTGGTAGAGTGACAGGAGCAAGCAGGGAGGAGTGGAGTGGGTGAGGTTTTTTTTTTTTTTTTAAATCAGCCTAAAATATCGGCCACATATATATTGGCCATCGGCCGCCCCGATTTCTAAATATCGGTATCGGCATGGGCCAGAGAAAGACCCATATCGGTCGACCTCTATCCAGGATGTCTTTTTGAACTGCACCCAGGCACCGCAGAGGGGGAGGCGCCAAAGAGCTTTACCTCTCCATCTCCTCTGTCCTCTCTGCTGCATGCTGCTGCAGCCCAGAGAGAGAACAGAGCAGAGGAAGGAGCGGAGGAAGGATCCGCTCATCGATCTGCCCACCTAGGCATTGACGATCGACCAGAGCCCCAAACCAGGGTCTTGCTGCCACCTCAGAGTGGGAGATTGTGTTCTCTGGGTCCCCTGTCACTAGGCCTGTGTGGAAGCCAGGAGGAGAGGACTTGGGAGGCAGATGATCATGACTGCCAGGAAAGGTGAGTGAGCCATCACACTGAAGCAAAGTCCTTAGTGGGGTGACTGGGGTAGAAATTTGTGCAGAGTGGGGGGTATTTTATGCAGTGTGGAGGGTGATTGTGCAGTGTGGGGGGTAATTGTGTAGTGTGGGGGTAATTATGGAGTGTGTGGGGTATTTTATGGAGTGTGGGGGGTATTTTATGGAGTGTGGGGCTATTTGTGCAGTGTGGGAGGGGTAATGCTGGGGGTTAATAATGCATTTGCTGACACCAATGCTGGGTTAATAATGCGTTTACGGACACCAGTGCTGGGTATAATGCATTTGCTGACACCAATGCTGGGGGTTAATAATGCGTTTGCTGACACCAGTGCTGGGGGTTAATAATGCGTTTGCTGACACCAGTGCTGGGTATAGTATAGTATATTATTGCTGGTATAGTTTATTGCTTTTGAAGTTTTAAAAGTTTGCATGCGGCCCCCCATGGGATATGAAAACTTGTCATGTGGCCCTCAGGCAATTTGAGTTTGAGACCCCTGTTTTAGATATTAGGCCCCTTTCACACTGCTTCTGTGCAGTTCCCCCAAAGCAGGGTGCAGTGTAGCTGTGGTGTTTGTGCGGATTACCTGTGCTTTTTCATAGACCTCTATTATGCTGGATGGTTTTGGTGTGTATTCTGAAAGCACACCAAAGCTGCCCAAACTAATAGAAGTCTATGGGAAAGTGTGAGTTAACTGCATGAAAACCACTGGTATACCTGGGCTGTGGCCAAACCGAAGCAGATCAGTGTGAAACCAGCCTAAATCTGAAACCTTTGTTAAAAAAAAATCTAGTGATCCTTTCATGAATGTCCTTGTTCAGGCACTTCCTGTTATAGAATGACAATGCTCTGTCCCTCCATTGTGCACCTGCATTGTCACATGGGCTACTGATACAGACAAGTGGCCTTTTTAACACACATTATGCATGCATAGTCCATTTTATTAAAAACAAAAGGGCAATTGGTTATGATACACAGTGCTTTAATGAACTAAATGTCATTCATTTAGATATACATCTCTATCTTGTGAATTATGCTGTTGCAAAATCAATGTGGCCCAATCTTGAACCACTATCGAGGCATTTTTTTTTGCACACATTTAAATCTGCATTATTTTTTGTTTACTAGAAATTACTGTAAACCTCTCAAAGTATATATTTTCCGAAATCAGAGACCCTGGAGAATAAAATGGTGGTACTGTACTTGCAATTTTTTATGTTGCATGATATTTGTGCTACCAAATGCATATTGCAGGAAAAAATACCCTAAAATGAATATTAGTGCAAATAAACACAATACTACACCCACTTTTTTGATGAAAACGATGTGGTATTGTGTATTCAGCACTGTTTCTGTATAATATATAGCTTGGGGAGGGAATACATTGATAATATTTAGAATAGAACTGTTTCTGTTGCCTATAGCAATCAATGAAAGCTAGGTTCTGATGGGTTGCTATGGGAACAGTTATGTTTTAAATATTTTTAGTAAGTCCCCTCGTAATGTTTTTTTCAATGGGCAGCAAACTATTCTATGGCTTATGTTTGCTTTGCTGAATTATTACTTCCTCTTGAGTGTGAGTACAGTGACTAAACTGACTAGGGAAACTTGTCTTGCACTTTGGGAGTCATGTGTTGAGTCTACCAAGGAGCTGTGGAAAGCTGTAGAATATTAGAAAGGTGTGCAGTTCCCCAACTGCACTGGAGCCCTGGACAGCAGACGTGTTAGGGAAAAGATGCCATCTCAGACTTAAACTATTTCAACTACAAGAAATACTTCTCTGTTGTCCTCCCTACTTTGGTGGATGCAAAACATTTATATTGCCATGTTGAAGCCTACAACAGTTTTGGGGATAAAGGCTTTGAGGGACCATGGCATATACCTCCAAGGAGGCCTCTTTCTGGTATGTTGCATCCGAGTCTGCCATATGTGGTTGTGGCAGATAAGGCATTTGGACTGGTAGAGAACCTAATGTGCCAAAACAGTGGGCATGACAAAGGATACATAATCTATAACTACCCTCTCAGCTGTGCCTGTCGGATGGTAGAGTGCACAGTTGGAGTCTACAAAGCTAAATGGCATGTTCTTCTGTCTGCAATTCAACTAAACGTGGAGAACACCACTATTTAAGTGGTTCTGGCTTCTGTATTCTCCACAATTTTGTGATGGAAATTAGAGAGAGCATCAGATCCTGAGATGTGCAGTTTATGGACTTGCAGCCTCCCTCAGGAATATAATGATCATTAGAAATGCTTTTGTGGATTCTTCATGTGTCCAGAGGGATGAGTTTCTTGGTAGAATGACTATACCTAGATTGCTTTTGTATCCCACTAAACCTGTCATTTAAAACCTTCAAGTGGCTTTTAAAGGCTCAGGGTTTCTTACCTTTGTGCATTCTATGCATGTGGAGGTGATGTGAAAAAGGAAGGCGTTCACAGCAAAATCTGCTCAACACTCCACCAGAAATAGATCTGCTTGATTTTGGCATATTCTGCCACTAACCGCTTCTTGACACAAAAAGACTGTAAACACACCTATTAGGACCCAGCAAAGGCTGAAGTGTTCCTAGATCATATGGAAGCAGAATCAGATCCTCCTTGACTCAACTGCAGCTCACTCCATGTTAGAGCAACAAGCAACATAGAAATCCATCATCACCATCTCAGTGCAATGGACCTCACTGGTCTGCTCCTACCATCCTTTCCACCTTGCTGAATAAGTATACTTATTCCATCCTAATATTTTGTCGCTTCCTGAAATTGCATCCTATGGCAACCAAACTGTGCCTTATATAATTGCCAATTAGTGATGTCACAGCCATTAAGCCATCTTGAGGAATATGCAATATGGTCCTCCCTTGTTCTTTTCACAAGGTTATGCGTTACACTGCAAGTGGGCCTCATTTGCTGGTGACTGGGACCTCACATATCCACCCTGTTAATTTTACATTGGAGACTTTTGAAGTCATAATATTTTTAAGCTTCTTGTTCTACAACTGTGCAGGTTACCTATATATGCAGTTTTTTTATGTTATTGGTTTCTGAATTATGTTTTGTTCTCGTACCTCTCTTCCAGATGCTTAATATTTGCTTCATGGCATACCTCCCAGAGTACCTTGCACATCTAAAAAAAAAAAAAAATTACTTTACTGATCCTGCCTATACTACCTTACCTGTCCCCGTATTGGGGCATGCATCCCTTTATGGGTCAGCACTGTGCCTAAGCAGTTAACAGCACTAGGGTTGCTGGTTTGAATCGCAACCACTGCACTACCTGCAAGGAATTTGCATGTTCTCTCTGTGCTTGCGTGGCTTTCCTCTGGGTACTCCTTTTTTTTTTTCCTCCCCTGATGCTGGCTGCCAGTTGAATGACACCCAGTGTCATTCAACTCACTTCCTCTTTTCTCAGGACATAGTTACAAACAGTAGTTACAAGACACTTGTAAATCTAGTTCAACCAACAAGAAAAAGATATTGAAAACTCCCATATGCACAATCCTATTGATTTTTGTGTGATTCTGAGCACCAAGAGCAGTTTGTCTACCATTTAGTTAATCCTATACCCCTAGTTAATCCAGAGAAAGGCAAAACGAAGCCCCAATTTAGGACAATCCAATTCGCTTCAGTGGGGAAAAATTCCTTACTGAACTCCCGGGAAGCAATAGATATTCCCTGAATCAGCTACCCCTGTTGTTACTACTTCTAAATATTAATATCCAGTTATATTATGTGAGTTTAGCAATGCATCCAGGCTTTTTTTTTTAAACAATATACTGAGCTGGTGAGAACCAGCTCTTTGGGGAGTCTATTCCACATTTTCACACCTCACAGCTCTTACGGCGAACAAGCCTTTCTGTAGGTGGAGGTTAGATCTATTTAGCTCCAGATGTAAAGAGTGCCCCCTTGTCTTCTGTGATGACCTTAAAGTGAATAACTCAACACAAAGTTTATCATATGGACCACCTATGTATTTGTACATGTTGATTATATCCCCCTTAAAGAGGTTGTAAATCCTCATGGTTTTTCACCTTAATGCATTCTATGCATTAAGATGAAAAACCTTTTTTTTAGTGCTGTAGCCCCCCCCCCCCATCCCCCCATTTTACTTACCTGGACACTGTCATCGGGAATGAGCACACCATCTGTAGCTGGTGTCCCGATTGGATAGATTGATAGCAGCGCAGCCATTGGCTTCCATTGCTGTCAATCAAATTCAATGAAGCATTGCTGGGGGGCGAGGCCGAGGCCGAGTCATGCATTCTGTGTGAATGAACACAGATGCAGGACTCGGAAGCACGCCTGCACAGGTGTCCACCAAGAAGAGCGCTTCTCCAACGTGGACACTCGATGCGGGGAGGAGCCACCAGCACCGCCGTGGGGACCCCAGAAGAGGAGGTTTGGGGCCACTCTGTGCAAAACTAACTGCACAGTGGAGGTAAGTATGACATGTTTGTTAATTTAAAAAAAAAAAAAGAGGGGGGGCGTGGCTTGGCACGCAGCACGGATGGCAGCATAGAGAAGGAGCTCCGCTCTTCCCGCAGCCTCTTGGCCACACACTGGCTATTCAGAACCAGAACATGGGCAAACCGAACAGGTCCCAGTCTGGTACACCTGCCAGGAGCTGGTCTGCGTCCTGTGATCACACAGCATACCGGACCTTTTCAGGTCCCAGCATCAGTCGGCTCAGGGCTCGGATACTTCCAAGATGGTGCCTGACGACCACGAGGACAACTACAGCGAGGACTCCCAGGCAGCGTCGGATGACATGGTGAGACACCGCCCTCCTCCAGACCACCCTCCAGACCACCCCCTGACATATGCTGATATGTCATCATTTGTTACTGACATAAAAAACACCTTCTTCTCCACTGTCATGGAGCTAAAGGCAGACATGCTGGCCCTGAATGAAAGGGCTCATAACACCGAACGTCTAGGGCACAAGAGGGATAAGGCAATCGCCAGATTAGAGTCTGTCTCTGATGCACACTCAGCCCAATTGATAGCAGTGAACCATCACCTAGAAGATTTGGACAATAGAGGTAGGAGGCATAACATCAGGGTGAGGGGGGTGCCAGAGACAGTCTCCTCTGAACAAATTGTCCCTGCGCTGACTTCCATTTTTAACAACTTACTGGAGAGACCTGTGGATACTACCATTGATTTTGAGCGGGCACACCGGGCTCTCAGGCCTAGACCAAGTGATCCGTTGCCGCCTAGAGATATAATATGCTGCATCACAAATTTCAGGCTTAAAGAGGACATTTTAGCCCATGCACGTCAAAATGAGCTGATCAGCTTTAATGAGCAACACCTCACACTATTCCAGGACCTTTCATCGATCACACTAGGCAACCGCAGGGCTCTGCGTCCTCTATTGGAAACACTGAGAGAACACCACCTTAATTACAGATGGAAGTTCCCGTTTGCTTTATCAGTTACTTTGGATGGGGTCCAGCACACCCTCAAAACCCCTGATGAGCTACCATCATTCTGCGCAGCCTCCAATTGCCACCAGTGGACCTGCCTGAATGGTACCGGGAATTTCGGTCCCCTCCAGCACCTCACAGCCCGCCAGTTTCACCGCTCTCCACACCGACCAAACGTGTCTAAGAAGGGGAAATACCAGAAACAACAAGGAGCAGTCCCCATGAGATCTGTGAGCATTCCCTCCTTTATTCAGATAAACTGCAATGCAGAAATGTACGCCATAAGTTATAGTTTTGGCTATTGCACTCCCTCAAATGTATCCCTGTTGATTTTTCCACTGGAAGTGGGACCATCTCGATTTTTTTGATGTTACCTAGGCGGGCACTTGAACTTTGCTCTCTGTTTTCTCAACCGCCATTCCACTTCATCAGATCTCAATCACACGGAATCAAAGATTTATTGGATCCTCTGTCGCCGCTGTTGCCATTTTCCCTTACTGGGGATTATTGGTACAGCGGCGGAATGTCTGAGTGCTCTTTTTATATATGGTTTGGTACTTTATCATTATTCATGCATTATTGCTGTATCCTCTGGGTATGTGCATGCTGCTTTTGTGCTCCGTTCTAGGGCTGTGCAGCATGTACACATTCACTACTATCCCTAAAACCTAGTTGCCTTTCTGGAATTTTTCTTATATATAATGTTATGCTTTTATAAGTCAGTGTTATCATTACTTATTCGTAATATATTTTATCAGGCTGCGTGAGGGAGGCAGTTTTCTTTTTTCCATATAGACCAATTACTTGACTCCCTACCTAATCCGCCAGTTTCTCCCAAGTACCCCACACTGTATCGTACCTCTGGTGTCCCCACTGTGTTTTTTTTTTTTTCTTTTACTACCCGTTGGGCCCTAAGGTGGGTACAACTAGAAGAGCCCCTCTGCAGCTAGTAGACCTGTGCTCGTTATTATATTTGTACATAATTCTCCTGTCTATATAGGGGATCCCCCCTATTTTTCCCTTCCTTTTTGTAAGCCCCTCCTCCCTCCCCACCCCTGTTTTGTTTTTGTTGTTTTGCGAGTAAGGGCCCTTGTTATTCGGCTTAGACTCAACTGAGCAGGAATGGCGCACTCTTCTTTGGGCAGATGCCCCACGCTGATTTCACACAATCTTAGGGGCTTAAGGGAACTGAAAAAGGCACAGCCGGCCTTTGTATTCATACAAGAGACACACTTTCACTCTCAATCAGTACCAAGATTGTTTGACAGATATTTCCCAGGGGTGTTCCATGCGCCAAATCCAGATCATAAATCCAAGGGAGTGTCGATTTTGCTACATAAACACGCACATTTTCAGGTGACTCAACAATATGCAGACCCCCAGGGACGATTTTTATTCCTGAAGGGGACATGGCATAATAGACCGATTACTCTTGCAAATGCTTATTTTCCTAACTCAGGACATCTAGCATTTTGTTGCCGCCTGGTGGACGAACTTAAAAGCTTTGCCACTGGCTTTATCATACTGGGAGGAGACTTTAACATCCCCTTGCTTCCTCTGCAGGTTACCTCCAAGGGCAAGTCTAGTATCTCATACTCTATTTTACAGAAACTTAAGACTCTGCTGAACTCTTTGATCCTGGTTGATGCTTGGCGCCTGGTACACCCTACAGGTAAAGACTTTACGTATTACTCATCGTTACATAAAAAACACTCACGTATTGACTATATTTTCATCACTCAACGTGATCTACCCCTGCTACACACAGCCAACATAGGCATACAAACATTTTCAGACCATTGCCCGGTATCGATCTCACTGACACAGGATGACAAACCTCATAAACCGTGTAACTGGAGCCTGAACCCTACGCTAATATCTGACCCCACCAACTGTCCGCAAATCGTTACAGCACTTAAAACCTATTTCCAACTTAATGACACTGATGACTTGTCACCCATGACAATTTGGGAAGCACATAAGTGTGTCATACGTGGCGAACTTATCCGTTTGGGCATCCATAAGAAGAGGGAGGCCAACAAAGATATTGCGTCACTGGCAGAAAGAATCGCACTACTAGAATTCCAACATAAGCAATCTCGCGCAGAAGCCACCTCTTTGGAACTGCTAGAAACTAGGGAGCTTCACCTCAAAGCGAATTATATTCTTTACTTTAGGAAAGGCTTCTATTATGAGCATAGAGACAAATGTGGCAAATTCCTCGCAAAAGCTCTTAAAGAAATAGCCCACGCTAAATCTATTCTATCCATTAAAAATTCAGAAGGTCAAACACTACACAAGACGGATCACATTACATCACAATTTCACACCTTCTATACAAAGCTATATAATCTGCCCTTGCCTCACAAACCCCCAGATTTCCAGGGTACTAGAGAACACATATTGTGTACTTACATTGAGGAGAGCGGAATGCTCACTTTAACCCCGTCCGATTGTGAATCTCTAGAATCGCCTATCACAGAGGACTAGCTTCTACTGACTATTAAGGCTCTCAAAACGGATAAGAGCCCAGGCCTTGACGGGTTTATGGCCCATTATTATAAAACTTTTATTGACATTTTAAAGGCTCCCCTCCTCCGTGCCCTCAACCACCTCAAGACCTCACCAACC